>NC_086110.1:5441708-5766083 GCF_963921235.1 Mobula hypostoma
GAATTTTAAATTACGTAATGTTTCCTCGTACAACAGTTGCCTAATCTCAGGACCTGATGCAGTGTCTCAACCCAAACGATTGATGATTCCCACCACCCACCCCTGCAGATGCTGCTCCTCCAGCAGACTGGTTGTGCTTCAAGTTCCAGCCTCTTGTATCTCTGTGTTAGCTTTCAGTGATGTACGTATTTACAAGGCATCCTGGTACTTTTCACCAAAACTTTCCAGTCTCTCACAATTTGAAAAAAGAACCTCTGATTTTCCTTTTCTCCCCCTAGAAAGGAGGACTCCACGTTTTTTCACATCTGCCCCATCTTCATTTCAGATGTAGAAGGTTGGGCACCATGGTAGCACGGTGGTTACCGTGACCCTATTACAGTATGGGGCGTCAGAATTTCGAGTTCAACACATGCATACTCTGTAAGGAGTTTGCATGTCCTCCCATTGAACATTTGGGTTTCCTCTGGGTCCTCCGATTTCCTCCCGCAGTCCAAAGACGTACCAGTTAGGAGTTAGTTGCGTTCACCAGCAACTTTGATGTGTGTTGCCAGTTAGGAGGTTAATTGCTCGTTGTAAATTGCCCTGTGATTAGGCTGGGTGGTTTGCTGGTTGGGCCGGAGTAGCCTGTTCTGTGTTGTATCTCTAAATAAATAAGGAAACAAATAAATGTACCTGACATTGATAAGTGCCGGCTCGTTGCGTGCAGCTCCAAAGGGAATCATCAATGATTCCCATTTAGGACTGCTACGGCTGAACTCCCGTCACAGCCATGGGTACTTCGTAAGCAACATCATTTTAAGACGTTTAAATATCTATCGATAATCTTTGTATACTACCCCACTATTTTTTGCCCCTTTTTGCATTACTTAATTTAATTTTTATACATATTCCTCTTGTAATTTGTAGTTTTTTAAATTATGTATTGTACTGTCCTGCTGCCACAAAACATCAAATTTTACAACATACGGCAACAATATTAATTCTGATTCTGAGTCTGATTCTAACTATATTCCCCTGAAGCCATTCTGGACCCTCCTCACAACTTGCACTTCCACTCATATCATTGGTAAACAGATATATTTTTCCTTGTTCTCTTATTCCGCTCATTTATAAAATTAGGGAACAGCTTATTCAACATGGCAATGAGCTATGGGATTTAATGTAATATCTTGTTTATGACTGCAATAAACTGCTCTGCATACTGAGAAATAAATTATAATCACAGCAGTTTATTGAATACAGTAAGTTGCACCCAGCACAAAGAAACAGCACTTAACTAACAATCACAGTACATTCCTTCAAAACTTTGTAATCCCACTCTCCAAGTAACTGCATTGCAGTCTCTTTATTTCCTGCTGCACCCTATTGACTGCAGATTCTGTTCTTCATTGCTCTCCCTCATTCTTGTTTGTTCTCTCTCTCTCTCTCTCTTTCTCCCCACCCTCCCCCTCTCCCTCTCTCCGTCTCTCCCTCTCTCTCTTTCCTCCCTCTCTTCCTCCCCTCTTTGGTTCTTTGATCTTACCTTCTAACAATCAATTTCCATTTTACCTCCTTTCCTTTCAAAAATACAATTTTATGCTTCATGTATTAGTATCCCTGTGTCCTTTGCATGTTAAGCCATTATTTAACATCCTTATACAAACATAGAAAACCTACAGCACAGTACAGGCCCTTCGGCCCACAAAGTTGTGCCGAACATGTCCCTACCTTAGAAATTACTAGAGTTACCTATAGCCCTCTATTTTTCTAAGCTCCATGTACCTATCCAAAAGTCTCTTAAAAGACCCTATCATATCCGCCTCCACCACCATTGCCGGCAGCCCATTCCACACACTCACCACTCTGCGTAAAAAACTTAGCCCTGACATCTCCTCTGTACCTACTCCCCAGCACCTTAAACCTGTGCCCTCTTGCGGCAACCATTCCAGCCTTACTCTTGCACCGATACCTTCTCCTTATAAATTTAATTGATGTTGAATTTGCTTTATTATCTTTTACAAAATTGTTTCATAGCAGCAACAATAATAAACCTCCAGGAAGCATCTGGAAAATGTTCACAGTAGGCTTACATATTTACACTATATAAATAAACAAGAGATTCTGTAGATGCTAGAAATCCAGAGCAGCGCACACAAAATACTGGAGGAACTCAGCAGGTCAGGGAGCATTTACAGAGAGGAATAGACAGTCAGTGTTTCAGGCTGAGACCCTTCATCAGGACCACAGTATTCCAGTCTTGTTTAAACTACTTCTTGCAGAACGCTGCTATTTTCTGTCATCCTTCATTGAGCTATAATTATTCTTTCATTTGATGTTAATCTTCAAAACTAGGCATTAACTAAAGTTAAAATGAATGAATGAGCTCACTGATGTATTGCAAGATCTGCAATCTGAAATGAAAGCTGAACCTTCACACAGCACTGATATGATCATTAATTAGATTGTACGGCTGAGTGATAGGATGAGTTAAATCAACATATCAATCTTGTTTATCAAGTAATGTTATTTGTAGCATTTTTTTCTTTAAGTATTATATCAGGATATGGTCTAAAGTGTTTGTATCAGGATCATCCATAGTACGTCAAAGTAATAAAACCTTTACTGGCTGTATGGATAAAGGCAATTAGGGATGAATGAAGACTGAACAATGTCTAAATTATGTGGAAGTTCAGAGTGATGAAGAACCAGGTTTAATGCTGGACTAATTTTAACTCCAGTTGAATTGATTAAGTGCAGCTGCCAATAACCATCACATCTGAAGGACCGGGGTATGAACACTGTTGAGAACAGTGGATTGCAGGGGAATTGGAGGAATTGGGGAGAAGGGTCACTTCGAGCAGGTGAAACACATAAACTCAGTGGCCACTTTATTAGGTACAGCCATGCACCTTGTTAATGCAACTATCTAATCAGCCAATCATGCCAGCACTCAATGCATGAAAGCATGCAGACATGGTCAAGAGATTCAGCTGTTGTTCAGACCAAACATCAGACAGCCTGAGAGGGCAGGTTGGAGTGTGGGCTGCTGCTGGAAGCTGGCTGTGTTTTGCTTGATGTGTGAGTGTGTTTTGGAACCTGTTGAGGGAAAGAGAGTGGGGAAGGAATGGAAATTGCTGGGAGGGGGTTGTGTGGGTCCGGTAATGGTGGACAAGATAAGAGGCGGGGTTGAGGGAAAGAAAGTGGAGAAGGAGAGGGATAGAGACTTGGGACCAGAGGTAGGCAGCTGGGGAGAGGTGGATTATTGTGAAGGGAGAAATAAAGGGAATGAGGAGGTAGTGAAGGGTTGGATGAATAAAAACCAAGACAAAGGGAATAAAAGAATAAGAAATGATAGTGGAGAAAGCTCTGAAAGTGAGGAAGATGAACAAGCTCAGAGAGGAGGTGTTGTCATAATTAGGTTTAATGAGAAGGCTCAGGGACATATGAAGAAAATTAACCCGTTTGTGCTAACAACAACTCTGACAAATAAGATAGGGGAAATAGTATTTGCAAAAGTCCTTAATGATGGCAACTTATTGGTAAGATGTGCGAATGAGGAACAACTTGAGAAAGCACTCAAGCTAAAAGAGATAGGAAAATGCAAGGTGGAATACACTGGGAGGGTGGGAGCACAAAACAGTGGTTGTAAAGGAGTGATCACGGGGATACCAATGAGTATAAATATGGAGGAGATCAAGAGGAATATCAAAGGAGGGAAAGTAATGAATGTTCAAAGACTGAAAACAAAGGAGGGAATGAAAAAGGAAAGTGAATCAGTACTGATTGAATTTGAAGAAGAAAGAGTGCCAAGGAAGGTGTTCGTGGGTTTCATGAGTTACCCAGTAAGGGTGTATGTGCCAAAGCCATTGAGGTGCTATAATTGTCAAAGGTTTGGACACGTGGCTAAAAACTGTAAAAGGCAGAGGAGATGTGCTAGATGTGGGGGTGATCATGAATATGGAAAGTGCGGAACAGGAGTTCAACCAAAATGCTGCAATTGTGGAGGAGCTCATAATGTTGCATATAGTGGGTGTGAGGTTGTGAGACGGGAGACTAAAATTCAAGAAATAAGAGTGAAAAGAAAGATCACTTATGCAGAAGCTGTAAGAATGTCAAGAGAACAGAATAATGCTCCTAATGAACAGGGAGCAATAGGGATTCGAGAGATGCAACAAAGAACAAATGACAGGATTTATGTAGACAAAAAGGCTCTAGTAACATTCATTGCAGGAGTGATTAATAGTACTGCTGAGGTAAAGTCAAAAAGTGACAAAATTCAGCTGGTGGTAAAAGCAGCAATAAACCATTTAGGGTTAGTAGGACTGACATGGGAGGAAGTGAGGGAGAACCTCAGTAATCAGTCAAGCCAGGAAGTGTCATGTGTTGGTTAATACTAATTATGGTGATTCTTTTACAATGGAATGCAAGGAGCTTACTGGCCAATAGCCAGGAATTCAAGCACTTTATTAAAGAAATGGTTGTAAAACCGGATGTAGTGTGTATTCAGGAAACTTGGTTGAAACCAACTTTAGACTTTGTGGTATATGGGTATACAATGATAAGGAAAGATAGAAATCTAGGGGGAGGAGGGGGTTGTGCTATGTTAATCAAGCAAGGTATACCATATAGGGTACTGGAGAAAGGAGATGATCAGGAATACATAGTGGTGGAAGTGTGGGAGAGAGGGGAGGGAGTGGTTATAATTAACTACTACAATCCATGTAAAAGGTTGGATTTGGACAGCCTATTAAAGATATAAGGACAAAACAGACATAAAGTAGTGTGGTGTGCAGATTTCAATGCTCATAGCACAATATGGGGGGGGTCAGATTACAGATCCAAATGGAAAAGTAATTGAAGATTTGATGGAAGAAAGGGATTTGGTGTGTATGAATGATGGTAGCGGCACAAGGATAGATATAACAACAGGAACTGAGTCAGTGTTAGATATTACGTTAGTGTCTAATACCTTGGCTGGCATTAGTAACTGGGGAGTTTGGACTGCTTCAACAGTAGGCAGTGATCACTACCCAGTTTTGTGTTCAGTGGGTGAAAGAGTTGAAGTAAGACCAGGTGGCGGAACCCCAAAGTGGGTGTTTGAAAAAGCTGATTGGGCTAAGTTCCAGAAGTTGAGTGAAGAAGGGTTGACAAAGATTGATATTTCTGGAAATGTAGATGAATTAAACAGTCAGGTGACTTCAGCAATTATCATGGCAGCAGAAGGGTCTATACCTAGGAGTAAAAATAGGATGAATAGAAAACTGGTACCATGGTGGACAGAGGAATGTTGTCAGGCTGTAAAAAACAGAAATAGAGCATTCAGGCTAGTTAAAAGAACCCATAATATGCAGCATTTGGTTCAATATAAGAAAGCACAGGCAGTGGTGAGAAGAACTATACGTCAAGCTAAAAGGGCAAGTTGGAGGAGTTTTTGCGACAAGGTAGGAAGAACAACACCTGTGGGAGAGATATGGGGAATGATTAAGAGGATGGGAGGAGATAGAAGGGAATGGGAATATCCAGTAATGATATCTGAGGAGGAAACTGCAGTCTCCAGTAGGGATAAGGCTGAGGTCATGGCCAAGTCATTTGTACTGATACACAGTTCAGAAAATTTGTCTGAAGAAGGAGGGAAAGAATAATGAGCCAACACCCAGGTGTGTTAAGCAGGAGGGAAGGAACAGATGATATAATTGATGATCCATTTACATTAGCAGAAATGGTGAGAGCAATAAAGAGATCGAGACCAACCTCCCCAGGGAAAGATCTGATGTGCTCTGTGATGCTAAAAAATCTAGGAGAAGGAGCGCTCTTGAAGTTGCTGCATTTTTGTAACAGAGTGTGGGAGGAGGGAAGATTATCAAGTGCATGGAAAGAAGCAATAGTAATTCCAATAAGGAAGCCTGGCAAGGATCTGTCAAAACCCACTAGCTACAGACCAATTGCATTAACATCAAGTATATGTAAGATAATGGAAAGGATGATAACAGAAAGGTTATCATATGAGCTTGAGAAAAGGGGAATGCTGGCAAGTTATCAGAGTGGTTTTAGAAAGGGAAGGAATTCCATGGACTCAGTGATTATGTTAGAGACTGAAATAAGGATGGCCCAGGCAAATAGAGAGTCAGTAGTGGCAGTGTTCTTTGACATTGAAAAAGCCTATGATATGATGTGGAAGGAAGGATTATTAATTAAACTGCACAAGATGGGGGTTGGTGGGAGAGTTTTTAATTGGATTAAAGATTTTTTGTTTGGTAGAAAAATTCAAGTTCGGATTGGATCAGAATTATCAAAACAGTACATAGTGGAAAATGGCACACCTCAAGGTAGTGTGATTAGCCCATTACTTTTCATCATTATGATCAATGATGTCTTCACAAAGGTACCAGTGGATATAGGTAGGTCACTGTTCGCGGATGATGGGGCCTTGTGGAAAAGAGGTAGGAACATGGACTATATAATCAGGAAACTACAAGAAGCAATTGATGAAGTGATGGAGTGGGGTTATGATTGGGGATGTAGATTTTCAGTAGATAAAACTCAAACTGTAATTTTTACCAGGAAAAGGGTTGAGGTAGGGAAGAAGTTAAGGATGTATGGGGTTGAATTAGAAAGGGTTGCATCATTTAAATTTCTGGGAGTTATATTTGATTCACGATTAACATGGGCAGACCATATCAGGAAAGTTGAGGAGAAATGTAAAAAAGTAATAAATGTGATGAGATGTTTGACTGGTAGGGAATGGGGAGCAAGTTGTTCAGCTTTGAAGAGAATGTATGTGGCTTTAGTAAGATCTGTATTGGATTATGGAAATATAGTATATGGATCAGCAGCTAGGTCTCTTATAAGGAAACTGGATGTGATTCAGGCTCAGGCCTTGAGAGTGTGCAGTGGGGCTTTTAAAACGTCACCAGTGTCAGCCCTACAGGTAGAAATGGGAATAATGCCTTTGGAACTAAGAAGGATGCAACTGATGGCAAACTACTGGGCTAACTTGCAGGGGCACAATGATTCTCACCCTACTAAAGGAGTGTTGCAGGAGTGCTGGGAAAATGGGAGGTTTCAGAGGGATACCTTTAGTCGGGTAGGGAATGATATCGCGAAAGAATGTGGAGTGTTTGATCTGAGGATAAGTCCTTCAGTAGTTTATCCGGTTGTAGCTCCATGGAAGCTTGTATGGCCTGACATAGACTGGCATTTGTTAGAGGTAAAAAGGAAAGAAAGATATAAAACAGATTTGGTAAATGCATTTAACTGTCATGTGATGGAAAAGTATAGTGATTATACTCACATTTATACGGATGGTGCGAAGGAACCTGAAACAGGAGTGACAGGGTTTGGGGTGGTAATACCAGCAAAAGAAATTGGATTCAGCAGAAGAACATCTAATAAGTTAGGGGTGTTTACAGTGGAGATGCTGGCAGTGTTGGTTGCGTTGCAATGGGTGCAGAAAGCCAGACCATCCAAAGCATTGATATGTTCAGATTCATCCTCAGTTCTAGCAAGTTTAAGGTCTTTTCACACAAACAGTCGGCAAGATGTACTTTATGAAGTCCTTCAGTTAGTTACAAGAATTGCAAATCAGGGAGGTCAGGTAAAATTTCTATGGGTTCCAGCACATGTAGGGGTGAAGGGGAATGAGAGGGTGGATGAGTTGGCAAAGAGGGCGTTAAAGAAAGAAAATGTGGAAATGCACATTAGTATCAGTAAAGCAGAGGTTAAGTGTGTAATCTGGGAAAAAGTCAACCGAATGTGGCAAGAAAGATGGGACAGGGAGGGGAAAGGGAGGCATTTATATCAAATACAAAAGAGTATTGCAGTTACTAGGGTAGGTAATGGAAACAGAAGAGAGGAAATTGTGTGGACTAGGTTAAGGCTGGGGCATTGTGTATTAAACAAAACATTGAAAATGATAGGGAAACACCAGACAGGATTGTGTGAGGAACGTCAGGAAGAGGAGTCAGTAGGACATGTAGTTCTGAGTTGCAGGAAGTATGGGATACAGAGAGAGATGATGAGAAATAAATTAAGGGAGTTGGGGATGCAGGAATTCACATTAAAAGGGTTGCTGGGCATGGGTGAGAGAGCACAAGTCCGGGTATTTTTAGCGTTTTTAAGGGGTACAGGGGTTTTTTATAGAATATGACGAATAAACAGGAATAGGATACTAGGATGGTCAAAGATGGGAGGGTGAAGTGTAGGGGTGTGTGTGTGTGTGTGTGTGTGTGTGTGTGTGTGAAGGGATTTAGAATGTATGTCTAGTGCACATTCTGGAGCAGAGGGTGGCGGTAATGCACCATTAAGCTGGATGCCAACCGCTGTAAAACAAGATACAGACAGACAGACCAAACATCAGAATGGGGAAGAAATGAGATCCAAGTGACTTAGACTGCTGGTGCCAGAAGGGGTGGTTTGAACATCTCAGAAACTGCTGATCTCCTGGGATTTTCTTGCACAACTATTTCTAGAGTTTACAGAGGATGGTGCAAAAAACAAAAAAAAATCCAGTGAGTGGCAGTTCTGTGGGCAAAAACTCTTTGTTAATGAGAGGTCAGAGGATAATGACCAGACTGGTTAAAGCTGACAGAAAGGTGACAATAACTCCTATAACCACGCATTGCAATGCTGGTGTGCAGAAGAGCATCTCTAAACACACAACACCTCGATCCTCACAGTGGATGGGCAACAGTGGCAGAAGATTATGAACATATTAGGTACCTAACAAAGTGGTTACTGAGTGCTCAAGCACAACATGCAGACAGGTAACAATTGAATACTTACGTACCAATCTAGGATCTCAACTGCCACCACGTTTGTTTATTTCTTCTTTAATTTCTCAGGATGTGGGTGGCACAGGATGGCCAGCTTTAATTGATCAACTCTAATTGTCCTTGAGAAGTTGGTAGGGAACTGCCGCATTGAACTGCTGGGTTCTTCTGCTGAAAGTACTTCCAGAATTTAGACTCCATGACAATCTGTGGAAAAAATAACTCGTATATTTCCAAGTGTGATTTGGAAGAAATTCCCATGAACCTGCTCTCCTTTCCTTGCTTTGTTATAGAGGTTGTAGTTTGGGTGTTGCTGTTGGAGTGCGTTACAGTTTGAAGAGGATAGCACACTGCAGCCACCGTGTGCTGTTAGTGGAGAAAATGAATGTTTAGACTGGTGAGTGAATGAGGTGCCATTCAGATGAATAGCTTGTCCTTGCATAGATCAGACCGCATTTGGAGGATTGGGAGCAATTTTAGGCACTGTATGTAAGAAAAGATGTGCTGGTCCTGGAGGGGATCCAAGGAAATTCACAAGAATAATCCCAGGAAGAAAAGGTTTGAATAATGAAGAGGGTTTCATGTCTCTAGGCATTTTATTGGATGGAGTTCAGAAAGAGGAGGGAAGATCATTGAAACCTACTGGATACTGAAAGGCCTGGATAGAGTGGATGTTGAGAGGATGTTCCATTAGTTGGAGAGTCTGGGATCTGAGAGCATAGCTCAAAGTAAAGGGATGTTGCCTTAAAATTAGAATGGGGAAGATTTTTTTTGACCAATTGGGAATGATTTTCTGGAATTTGTTGCCACTGAGGGCTGTGGAGGTCAAGTCACTGGGTGCATTGAGGGAGAGATTGGGAAGAGGGTTAAGGGTTACAGGAAGAAAGCAGGAAAATGGGGTTGGGGAAAATTACATCCATGGAATGCTCTCTTACTCCATAGGTCAATGGGATTAGGTGGACTAATAGTTCAACTCAGACTAGGTGGGCCAAAGGGACTGTGGTCTTGACTCTGCGATTAAATGATCAAACAGACTTGATGGATTGAATGGCTTAATTTTTTGCCTCTGTATTTATGGCCTTATGGTACTGAAATGCTTCATTGTTGCCAAAGGTGCACTCATCCAAGCAGGAGTATTCCGTTGCCCATAAGATTGCCCATAGGAGCAGAATTAGGCCATTTGGCCCATCGGGTCTGTTCCACCATTCCACCATAGCTGATTATTATCCCTTTCTTCCCTATTCTCTTGCCTTCTTCCTATAACCTTTGGTGCTCTCATTAATTAAGAACCTATCAAACTCTGCTTTAAATATACCTAGTGACTTGGCCTCGACAGCATCTGTGGCAATGAATTCCACAGGTTCACCATCTTCGGACTTTTTACTTGTTCCGTGTAGGTGATGAGTTTTGAAGTGTCAAAGGTGATCTGCAAGATACTCAGCTTCTGACCAGCCCTTGTTGTGATACTGATATGGTTGGTGCAGTCGGGCTTCTTGTCAGTGGCAATTCTCAGGATCTTGGTGGCAGGAGAATCGGTCACTGTCTGGCACTTTTAGAGGATAGTTACTTGCCAAGTTGCCTGAACGCTTCCCAAGTTTTGTTGTATGTAGGGGTGAGTTACTTCATGTTTTGAGAGTTCCAACTGGGGGAAAAAACATTTGTGCAACTCTCAGTGAGTTTCCCCATCTCTGACCTTTTCATGCAAGGAAGGTCATTGATGAGGGAGCTGAAGATAGTTAGGTCTAGAATATTCTCTAAGGGAACTACTGCAGCAAACACTGGGATTGGGATGATTGACCTCCAATTACCATAAACTTGGTGTAAGGCATGGCTGTGACGATTGAAGTGTTTTCCCATAGATTTCAGGTTTTTCCTGGCCACTTTTGGTTAGATGCTTTGATGTCAAGGGCAGTCATTCTCATTTTAGCTCTTTAGCCTGTGTTCGACTGGGCCTACAATGAGGTCTAGATCGAAGCAATTGTAGTGAATCACAAAATGTGCGATGTTGTGCAGTTTGTTGATAAATAATATCTAACATTACACTCAGTGTCATTTCTCTGCGAGTGTTGAATTGTGTTTATTCTGCAGGAGATATTTTGGTCATTTTCTACTCTGTTGGATGGATGCCCATATTGTAGCTGCACAGAACAGTTTGGTGAGAGTTGCAGTTAGTTCTGGAGTGCTGGTCTTTGACCGTGCAGCCAAGATGATATCTGCTTCCATAGCCCTTGCTCTATGTACGGTGTTTACAGCCATTTCACAGGAAATGAATCAAACTACCTGAAGACTGGCTTCTCTGACGCTGACGATCTAGGGAGCAAGCTGTGATGATCATCCACTTGGCACTTCTAGAGCATTGTGGCATCAGCCTCATCTTTACTGTTGACACGCTGGACTCTAGCATCTCTGAGAATGAGGATGTTTGTGGGCCTTCTCCCCCTGTCAGCTATTCAATTGCCCACTAGTAGATGTGCAGAGGTTTGGTCTGATCCACGGGCTGTGAGATCATGTCACACTGCTTTTACTGTTTAGCATGCATATTGGCTCCCTTTGCAGCACCACTCTGGTGCTGGTCCCTGAGCGGCGGTTGATAGTAGAGATACAGTTGGAGATGTGCAGAACCATGAAATTACAAGCGGTGGTAGTGTATACTTGCTGATGGTCGACAGCACATCAAGTATGCTGTATGCACATAGGCTCCGAGCCTAGCACAATATTAGTGCCATATGACACAATGGACAGTGTCCTCAGTTTGGGTCCTGAACATCCTGGAGCTGCCAGAGAAAGCTGTAGGAAGTTGTAGAAGTGGACGTAATTACAATGTTTGAAAGCCAATTGGGCAGGTACACAGATATAAAAGGTTTACAAGGATTTGGGTCAAATGGAGGCAAATGGGACTAGCTCGGATGGACACATTGGTGGCATGGATGAGTTGGGATAAAGGGCCTGTTTCTGAGCTGTCTAATGAATTGACTCTAACTCTTGTCTCCATAAGGACAATATGATGGTTACTTCCCACCCACCCCCCAGATGTTGTTTCTTCTGCACCCCTTCACATCTGGCAGAAGATACAAATACCTGAAAGCACCTAGTGCTTTCCTGGTGAATATGATAAATAAACTCTCCTGGGGCTTACAGCTGGCTACATGTCTAATCCTGGGCCTCATCCCTGATGAAGGTGGCAGATTTTCTCATCGAAACATTGGTTAAAATCGATACCTGTATCCAGTTGAAAACCCAAGAAGAATTTATTCATCTGAAATCATGTTCCACTGTGCTCAAGGGCAGCTTCTATACCACTGTTGTCAGACCATTGTGTGGTCCTGTAGTATGATAAAATTGACTCTGGGCCTCACAATCTACCCTGTTACGACCTTGCACCTTACTGTGTACCTACACTGCAGCTTCTCTGTAATCATTGTTTTACCTCTGACTGTGTGCTGTTCTATTGAATTGATCTGTATGAATGGTATGCAGCACACGTTTTCATTGTACCTTGGTGTACGTGACAATAATAAACCAGCTTACCGGTTTACCAGCGTTATCAGAAATGAACTGGTGAGGGATGAAGCAGTTCAGACACTACCTGCCCCAGCTTTGGCTGACTTGAGAGTGATGATTGAATTTCTCTGGTAGCTGAGTTCTGCTCTGACTCGGAGCACACCCGAGGATTGTGGTGAAAGAATTTTGACACAATCCTGTGAGTACAATTTGACTCATCTGTGGCACAGGTCTCTCAATTTGGACACCAGATGCCTTGCAATTCACATACCAGACAATGATGCAGCTGGTAAGAACATTCTTAATGATGCTTCTGTAAAAATTAGTTTGAATGGGGCAGGGGATGAGATTGGGGAGGAGCCTCGCTTGCTTCAATCTCCTCAGGAAGTGGAGATGCTGCTGTGCTTTCTTGACTAAGAGGTGGTGTTGAGGGACCAGGTAAAAATCATCCATTATGTGCACTCCCAGAAACCTGGTGCTCCTAGCTCTGTCTGCGCAGGAGCTGGATGTGCGGTGAGGACTGGTCAGCCTGCACCTTCCTAAAGTCCACAATCGTTTTGTTGGTCTTATCCATGTTCAGACTCAAGTTGTTGTGCTAAGTTGTTGTTCCTCACCAGTATTTTCAATTACCTGGTTTATTTTCATAAGAATTACCTCTCCCACTTTGCAACATGAATATATTTTAAAGTTATATTCCCAGTTACTCAATTTCATCATACTCAAATCTACACTTTGGGCCCATTCTTAATTACTTAAATGCAAAGTTACATCATTTTGAGAAGAGTGTCCATTTTATCTTTATCTTTGCTAGTTAGTGTGATGGGTTCCTCCATTATATTTCTAAAATGTGTTCTTTCATTATGTGACTTTGAAATTTAAACTTTAAAATTCTCTGACATTTGTGGAAGTCTCTCTGTACTTCCCTCCTCTATTCTTTGTAATTTCCTCCAATCTCCAAGGTCTCTGTATACCTCACGTCCTGCGTGCTCGCATATTCCCCATTTCCTTCAACCCATCAGTAGTGGGTGTGTCTTCAGGCTCAGAAGTTATCTCCAGAAGCCTCTTCCCTGCATCTACACTACTTTGAAAATATTGAACTTAGAACATTATAGCACATTACAGGCCCTTCGGCCCATGATGTGCTGACCTTTTAACCGACACTAAGATCAATCTAACCCTTCCTTCCCATTTAGCGCTCCATTTTTCTAGCATTGATGTGCCTGTCCAAGAATTTCTTAAATAACCCTAATGTATCTGCCTTTGCCACCACCCGTGACAGGTTTTTCCACACACCCACCACTCTCTATGTAAAAAGTCTTGCCTCTATCACCCCCCGCCCCCTTATACTTTCACAGAAAACCTACAGCACAATACAGGCCCTTCGACCCACAAAGCTGAAGTTTTCTCCAGTTACTGTGAAATTATGCCCCTCATATTAATCATTTCTTCCCTGGAGCAATGTCTCTGGCTATCCTTCTGATTTATGCCTCTTAACATTTTGTACACCTCCATCAAGCCACCTCTCATCCTCCTTCACTCCAAAGGGAAATGCCCCAGCACACTCAACATTAAGACATGCTGTCTAATCAAAGCCTGGCAAGTCTCCTCTGCATCCTTGTTAAAGCTTCCACATCCTTTCTATAATGTGGTGACGAGAACTGAGCACAGTTTTCCAAGTGTGGTCTAACCAGTGGTTCACAGAGTTGCAACATTACCTTACAGCTCTTGAACAATGAAGGCCAACGCAACATATGACTTCTTAACAACCTTATCAATATGAGCGGTAACTTTGAGGGATCTGTGGTCGTGGGCCCTCTGTTCCTCCACAGGAGAAAGATGAGGCAGTTCTGAGTCACTGGCAAAGTGCTAGCAGAAACCTGTGCTGCTTTTCCTGCAGAACCCAGCATCACAGCCCACTGGTGTTCAAAAAGGAGCTTGGCTCCATTTACTAAAAGTTTCTATTCATACCATAGGAAGCCATAAAAGATGTTATTTCAGGTATTATTTTGATGTCATTAAAACCTGACTGGATAAATTCAGTAATGTTGACCCGTCCATTCAGGGATGCAACATAAAATCACAGGTGGTCTCATCAACCACAAATTGAGACTGCTGATAAACTGATGCTTTCATACATTGCATAGCTGCCATTAGCAGAAAGACTGCAATTCATTGCTAATCCACTCTAATTAGATTATCTAATTTAAATAGTTAAGGCAATGAGGTGAAATTGGTGCATCACAATGATAGTTGTGCCCTGAGGTTAGGGTTCATTCAAAGACTATTCTCAGTATCAGTGTATTAACTATTGATGCTGGAGGCAGTCAGAGGGTCAGGCAGTGTCTCAAAGTTAAAAAATTCAAGGTACATTTATTATAAAAGTATTCACCATCTTCAAGTCAGTATTTAGTAGATGCACCTTTGCCAGCAATTACAGCCTTGACTCTGTGTGGATAGGACTCTATCAGTTTTGCATATCTGGACACCGTAATTTTTCCCCATTCTTAAGAAACCTGCCCAAACTCTGTCAGATTGCTTGGGGATAATGAGCGAACAGTCCCTTTTAAATCCAGCCACAAATTCTCAATTGGATTGAGGTCTGAACTCTGATTTTGCATTAACTTTGTTGTTAAGCCATTCCTGTGTAGCTTTGGCTTTATGCTTGGGATCATTGTCTTGCTGGAAGACAAATCTTCCCACAAGGCGCAGTTCTCTTGCAAACTAGTCGGGCAGTGCAGCGCGGCAGATTTAAAAGGGCAGACATCCTGCTTCGGATTTGATTCGAAGAAGGAGTCTGAGAGTCTGAGTGGGAGTGCCGAGAAAGAGATTTTTGAAATTTTCGTTATTTTTTTTCTCCAACGGCTTTCTGAGAGGCGGGACTGCGCAGGCGTGTGACGTCGGGCAGTGCAGCGCGGCAGATTTAAAAGGAACAGAGCCTCAGAGAGCGGGCAGCGTAGTTTGCGGGCAGCAGAGTGAGCCGGGAGCAGAGTGAGGACTTAAGGGCTTCGGCTCACCGGGCTTAGGCGGAAGCGGGCGAGGTGAGGAAGGTTTGACATTCATTTTCTGTTGCTATTTGAGGAGAGGGGCATTATGACTGTGAGGGCAGTTTGCTGTTCTCGGTGTCGGATGTGGGAGGCCCTGGAGTCTCCAAGCCTCCCGGACGTCTACATCTGCGCCAAGTGCATTGAGATGCAGCTCCTAAGGGACCGCGTTACGGAACTGGAGCTGCAGCTCGATGACCTTCGTCTGGTCAGGGAGAGCGAGGAGGTGATAGAGAGGAGTGGAAGGCAGGTGGTCACGCCGGGGCCACGGGAGGCAGACAAGTGGGTCACGGTTAGGAGGGGGAAGGGGAAAAGGCAGGTGATGGGGAGTACCCCGGCGGCTGTGCCCCTTAACAACAGGTACTCCTGTTTGAGTACTGTTGGGGGGGACAGCTTACCCGGGGGAAGCGACAGTGGCCCTGCCTCCGGCACAGAGTCTGGCCCTGTAGCTCAGAAGGGTAGGGCAAGGAAGAGGAGGGCAGTTGTGATAGGGGACTCGATAGTAAGGGGGTCAGATAGGCGATTCTGTGGACGCAGTCCAGAGACTCGGATGGTAGTTTGCCTCCCTGGTGCCAGGGTCCGGGATATTTCTGATCGTGTCCAAGATATCCTGAAGTGGGAGGGTGAAGAGCCAGAGGTCCTGGTACATATAGGTACCAATGACATAGGTAGGAAAAGGGATGAGGTCCTGAAAGAAGAATATAGGGAGCTAGGAAGGGAGTTGAGAAAAAGGACCGCAAAGGTAGTAATCTCGGGATTACTGCCTGTGCCACGCGACAGTGAGAGTAGGAATGCAATGAGGTGGAGGATAAATGCGTGGCTGAGGGATTGGAGCAGGGGGCAGGGATTCAAGTTTTTGGATCATTGGGACCTCTTTTGGCGCAGGTGTGACCTGTACAAAAAGGACGGGTTACACTTAAATCCTAGGGGGACCAATAACCTGGCAGGGAGATTAGCGGGGGCTACTGAGGAGACTTTAAACTAGAATGGTTGGGGGGTGGGAATCAAATTAAAGCGGCTAGGTGTGAGGAGGTTAGTTCACAACAGAGGGATGGGAACCAGTGCAGAGAGACAGAGGGGTGTAAAGTGAGCGTAGAAGCAAAAAGTACAAAGGGGAAAAGTAAAAGTGGCAGGCCGACAAATCCAGGGCAAGCATTAAAAAGGGCTAAGAGAGTTGTAAAAGAGCGCCTGAAGGCTTTATGTGTCAATGCAAGGAGCATTCGTAATAAGGTGGATGAATTGAAAGTGCAGATTGTTATTAATGATTATGATATAGTTGGGATCACAGAGACATGGCTCCAGGGTGACCAGGGATGGGAGCTCAACGTTCAGGGATATTCAATATTCAGGAGGGATAGACATGAAGGAAGGGGAGGTGGGGTGGCGTTGCTGGTTAAAAAAGAGATTAACGCAATAGAAAGGAAGGACATAAGCCGGGAAGATGTGGAATCGTTATGGGTAGAGCTGCGTAACACTAAGGGGCAGAAGACGCTGGTGGGAGTTGTGTACAGGCCACCTAACAGTAGTAGTGAGGTCGGAGATGGTATTAAACAGGAAATTAGAAATGTGTGCAATAAAGGAACAGCAGTTATAATGGGTGACTTCAATCTACATGTAGACTGGGTGAACCAAATTGGTAAAGGTGCTGAGGAAGAGGATTTCTTGGAATGTATGCGGGATGGTTTTTTGAACCAACGTGTCGAGGAACCGACTAGAGAGCAGGCTATTCTGGACTGGGTTTTGAGCAATGAGGAAGGGTTAATTAGCGATCTTGTTGTGAGAGGCCCCTTGGGTAAGAGTGACCATAATATGGTGGAATTCTTCATTAACATGGAGAGTGATGTAGTTAATTCAGAAACAAAGGTTCTGAACTTAAAGAGGGGTAACTTTGAAGGTATGAGACGTGAATTAGCTAAGATAGACTGGCAAATGACACTTCAAGGATTGACGGTGGATATGCAATGGCAGGCATTTAAAGGTTGCATGGATGAACTACAACAATTGTTCATCCCAGTTTGGCAAAAGAATAAATCAAGGAAGGTAGTGCACCCGTGGCTGACAAGAGAAATTAGGGATAGTATCAATTCCAAAGAAGTAGCATACAAATTAGCCAGAGAAAGTGGCTCACCTGAGGACTGGGAGAAATTCAGAGTTCAGCAGAGGAGGACAAAGGGCTTAATTAGGAAGGGGAAAAAAGATTATGAGAGAAAACTGGCAGAGAACATAAAAGCGGACTGTAAAAGCTTTTATAGATATGTAAAAAGGAAAAGACTGATAAAGACAAATGTAGGTCCCCTGCAAACAGAAACAGGTGAATTGATTATGGGGAGCAAGGACATGGCAGACCAATTGAATAATTACTTTGGTTCTGTCTTCACTAAGGAGGACATAAATAATCTTCCAGAAATAGTAAGGGACAGAGGGTCCAGTGAGATGGAGGAACTGAGCGAAATACATGTTAGTAGGGAAGTGGTGTTAGGTAAATTGAAGGGATTGAAGGCAGATAAATCCCCAGGGCCAGATGGTCTGCATCCCAGAGTGCTTAAGGAAGTGGCCCAAGAAATAGTGGATGCATTAGTGATAATTTTTCAAAACTCGTTAGATTCTGGACTAGTTCCTGAGGATTGGAGGGTGGCTAATGTAACCCCACTTTTTAAAAAAGGAGGGAGAGAGAAACCGGGGAATTATAGGCCGGTTAGCCTAACGTCGGTGGTGGGGAAACTGCTGGAGTCAGTTATCAAGGATGTGATAACAGCACATTTGGAAAGCGGTGAAATGATCGGACAAAGTCAGCATGGATTTGTGAAAGGAAAATCATGTCTGACGAATCTCATAGAATTTTTTGAGGATGTAACTAGTAGAGTGGATAGGGGAGAACCAGTGGATGTGGTATATTTGGATTTTCAAAAGGCTTTTGACAAGGTCCCACATAGGAGATTAGTGTGCAAACTTAAAGCACACGGTATTGGGGGTAAGGTATTGGTGTGGGTGGAGAATTGGTTAGCAGACAGGAAGCAAAGAGTGGGAATAAACGGGACCTTTTCAGAATGGCAGGCGGTGACTAGTGGGGTACCGCAAGGCTCAGTGCTGGGACCCCAGTTGTTTACAATATATATTAATGACTTGGATGAGGGAATTAAATGCAGCATCTCCAAGTTTGCGGATGACACAAAGCTGGGTGGCAGTGTTAGCAGTGAGGAGGATGCTAAGAGGATGCAGGGTGACTTGGATAGGTTGGGTGAGTGGGCAAACTCATGGCAGATGCAATTTAATGTGGATAAATGTGAAGTTATCCACTTTGGTGGCAAAAATAGGAAAACAGATTATTATCTGAATGGTGGCCGATTAGGGAAAGGGGAGGTGCAACGAGACCTGGGTGTCATTATACACCAGTCATTGAAAGTGGGCATGCAGGTACAGCAGGCGGTGAAAAAGGCGAACGGTATGCTGGCATTTATAGCGAGAGGATTCGAGTACAGGAGCAGGGAGGTACTACTGCAGTTGTACAAGGCCTTGGTGAGACCACACCTGGAGTATTGTGTGCAGTTTTGGTCCCCTAATCTGAGGAAAGACATCTTTGCCATAGAGGGAGTACAAAGAAGGTTCACCAGATTGATTCCTGGGATGGCAGGTCTTTCATATGAAGAAAGACTGGATGAACTGGGCTTGTACTCGTTGGAATTTAGAAGATTGAGGGGGGATCTGATTGAAACGTATAAGATCCTAAAGGGATTGGACAGGCTAGATGCGGGAAGATTGTTCCCGATGTTGGGGAGGTCTAGAACGAGGGGTCACAGTTTGAGGATAGAGGGGAAGCCTTTTAGGACCGAGGTTAGGAAAAACTTCTTCACACAGAGAGTGGTGAATCTGTGGAATTCTCTGCCACAGCAAACTGTTGAGGCCAGTTCATTAGCTATGTTTAAAAGGAAGTTAGATATGGCCCTTGTGGCTACAGGGGTCAGGGGGTATGGAGGGAAGGCTGGGTTCTGAGTTGGATGATCAGCCATGATCATAATAAATGGCGGTGCAGGCTCGAAGGGCCGAATGGCCTACTCCTGCACCTATTTTCTATGTTTCTATGTTTCTAAACTGCATCAGGTTTTCCTCATTTTGCTGCATTCATTTTACCCTCTACTTTCACAAGCCTTCCAGGGCCTGCTGCAGTGAAGCATCCCCACAGTATGATGCAGCCACCACCATGCTTCACAGTAGGATGGTGTCTTTCTGATGATGCGTGGTGTTTGGCTTACACCAAACATAGTGGTTACACAGAGACCTGGGATCACAGAGACATGGCTCCAGGGTGACCAGGGATGGGAGCTCAACGTTCAGGGATATTCAATATTCAGGAGGGATAGACATGAAGGAAGGGGAGGTGGGGTGGCGTGGCGTTGCTGGTTAAAGAAGAGATTAACGCAATAGAAAGGAAGGACATAAGCCAGGAAGATGTGGAATCGATATGGGTAGAGCTGCGTAACACTAAGGGGCAGAAGACACTGGTGGGAGTTGTGTACAGGCCACCTAACAGTAGTAGTGAGGTTGGAGATGGTATTAAACAGGAAATTAGAAATGTGTGCAATAAAGGAACAGCAGTTATAATGGGTGACTTCAATCTACATGTAGATTGGGTGAACCAAATTGGTAAAGGTGCTGAGGAAGAGGATTTCTTGGAATGTATGCGGGATGGTTTTTTGAACCAACATGTCGAGGAACCAACCAGAGAGCAGGCTATTCTGGACTGGGTTTTGAGCAATGAGGAAGGGTTAATTAGCGATCTTGTCGTGAGAGGCCCCTTGGATAAGAGTGACCATAATATGGTGGAATTCTTCATTAAGATGGAGAGTGACATAGTTAATTCAGAAACAAAGGTTCTGAACTTAAAGAGGGGTAACTTTGAAGGTATGAGACGTGAATTAGCTAAGATAGACTGGCAAATGACACTTAAAGGATTGACGGTGGGTATGCAATGGCAAGCATTTAAAGGTTGCATGGATGAACTACAACAATTGTTCATCCCAGTTTGGCAAAAGAATAAATCAAGGAAGATAGTGCACCCGTGGCTGACAAGGGAAATTAGGGATAGTATCAATTCCAAAGAGGAAGCATACAAATTAGCCAGAGAAAGTGGCTCACCTGAGGACTGGGAGAAATTCAGAGTTCAGCAGAGGAGGACAAAGGGCTTAATTAGGAAGGGGAAAAAAGATTGAGCGAAAACTGGCAGGGAACATAAAAACGGACTGTAAAAGCTTTTATAGATATGTAAAAAGGAAAAGACTGGTAAAGACAAATGTAGGTCCCCTGCAGACAGAAACAGGTGAATTGATTATGGGGAGCAAGGACATGGCAGACCAATTGAATAATTACTTTGGTTCTGCCTTCACTAAGGAGGACATAAATAATCTTCCAGAAATAGTAGGGGACAGAGGGTCCAGTGAGATGGAGGAACTGAGCGAAATACATGTTAGTTGGGAAGTGATGTTAAGTAAATTGAAGGGATTGAAGGCAGATAAATCCCCAGGGCCAGATGGTCTGCATCCTAGAGTGCTTAAGGAAGTAGCCCAAGAAATAGTGGATGCATTAGTGATAATTTTTCAAAACTCGTTAGATTCTGGACTAGTTCCTGAGGATTGGAGGGTGGCTAATGTAACTCCACTTTTTAAAAAAGGAGGGAGAGAGAAACTGGGGAATTATAGACCGGTTAGCCTAACATCGGTGGTGGGGAAACTGCTGGAGTCAGTTATCAAAGATATGATAACAGCACATTTGGAAAGCGGTGAAGTGATCGGACAAAGTCAGCATGGATTTGTGAAAGGAAAATCATGTCTGACGAATCTCATAGAATTTTTTGAGGATGTAACTAGTAGAGTGGATAGGGGAGAACCAGTGGATGTGGTACATTTGGATTTTCAAAAGGCTTTTGACAAGGTCCCACACAGGAGATTAGTGTGCAAACTTAAAGCACACGGTATTGGGGGTAAGGTATTGGTGTGGGTGGAGAATTGGTTAGCAGACAGGAAGCAAAGAGTGGGAATAAACGGGACCTTTTCAGAATGGCAGGCGGTGACTAGTGGGGTACCGCAAGGCTCAGTGCTGGGACCCCAGTTGTTTACAATATATATTAATGACTTAGATGAGGGAATTAAATGCAGCATCTCCAAGTTTGCGGATGACACGAAGCTGGGTGGCAGTGTTAGCTGTGAGGAGGATGCTAAGAGGATGCAGGGTGACTTGGATAGGTTGGGTGAGTGGGCAAATTCATGGCAGATGCAATTTAATGTGGATAAATGTGAAGTTATCCACTTTGGTGGCAAAAAAGGAAAACAGATTATTATCTGAATGGTGGCCGATTAGGAAAAGGGGAAGTGCAACGAGACCTGGGTGTTATTATACACCAGTCATTGAAAGTGGGCATGCAGGTACAGCAGGCGGTGAAAAAGGCGAATGGTATGTGGCATTTATAGCGAGAGGATTCGAGTACAGGAGCAGGGAGGTACTACTGCAGTTGTACAAGGCCTTGGTGAGACCACACCTGGAGTATTGTGTGCAGTTTTGGTCCCCTAATCTGAGGAAAGACATCCTTGCCATAGAGGGAGTACAAAGAAGGTTCACCAGATTGATTCCTGGGATGGCAGGACTTTCATATGAAGAAAGACTGGATGAACTGGGCTTGTACTCGTTGGAATTTAGAAGATTGAGAGGGGATCTGATTGAAACGTATAAAATCCTAAAGGGATTGGATAGGCTAGATGCAGGAAGATCGTTCCCGATGTTGGGGAAGTTCAGAACGAGGGGCCACAGTTTGAGGATAGAGGGGAAGCCTTTTAGGACCAAGATTAGGAAAAACTTCTTCACACAGAGAATGGTGAATCTGTAGAATTCTCTGCCACAGGAAACAGTTGAGGCCAGTTCATTGGCTATATTTAAGAGGGAGTTAGATATGGCCCTTGTGGCTACGGGGGTCAGTGGGTATGGAAGGAAGGCTGGGGCGGGGTTCTGAGTTGGATGATCAGCCATGATCATAATAAATGGCGGTGCAGGCTTGAAGGGCCGAATGGCCTACACCTGCACCTATTTTCTATGTTTCTATGTTTACTATGATGGCCAAAAAGCTCAATTTTGGTTTCATCAGACCATACAACCTTCCAGCTGACTTCAGAGTCTCCTACTCAGCTTCTGGAAAACTCTAGCCAAGATTTCATGTGAATCTTTTTTCAAAAGTGACTTTCCCTTTGCCACTCTCCCATAAAGCTGTGACTGGTGAAGCACCCGGGCAATAGTCGTTGTATGTGCAGTCTCTCCCATCTCAGCCACTGAAGCTTGTAACTCCTCCAGAATTGTCGTAAGTCTCTCGGTGGCCTCCCTCCCTGGTCCCTTACATATTCTTCCCATTTCTTGATGATTGACTTAACTGTACACCAAGGAACATTCAGTGACTTGGAAATTTTCTTGTATCCACCTCCTGACTTGTGCTTTTCAATAACCTTTTCATGGAGTTACTTGGAGTGTTCTTTTTGTCTTCATGGTGTAGTTTTTGCCAGGATACTGACTCACCAGCAGTTGGACTTTCCAGATACAGGTGTATTTTTACTACAATCAATTGAAACACCTTGACTGCACACAGGTGTCCAAAAACAGATCTCCATTTAACTAATTATGTGACTTCTAAATCCATTTGGTGTACCAGTGATGATTTGGTGTGTCATATTAGAGGGGGTGAATACTTAACGCAATCTATTATTTCACATTTTATATTTGTAATGAATTTAGATCACTTTGTAGAGTATCTGTTTTCATTTTGACATGAAAGAGTCTTTTTCGGTGATCAGTGTCAAAAAAAGCCAAATTAAATCCACCGTGTTTCAATGTTGTAAAACAACAAAAGCTTAGAAAAATAGAGGGCTATGGGTAACCCTAGGTCATTTCTAAGGTAAGGACGTGTTCGGCAGAGTTTTGTAGGCTGAAGGGCCTGTATTGTGCTGTAGGTTTTCTATGTTTCTATGAAAACTTCCAAGGGGGGGGGGTGGGGGAGGTGAATACTTTTTATAGGCGCTGTATGTTATACAACCTTGAGAGTTATCTCCTTACAGGCAGCCACACAGCAAATATCCCAAAAGAACCCATTTTTAAAAAGGACAACAAACACCCGTGCAAAGGGACAGTCGAAGTTTCAGATCAAAGTTTAATGTAGGGTCTCCACCCAAAAGGCCAATTATCCTCTTGCCGAAATGGGAACCCCATGCGTTTCCCAAGCAGCAGCTTTTCTTTTGCTCTGGGTTCTGGAATCTGCAGTCTCATCTTAATCAGAATCAAAATCAGCGTTGTTATCACTGACATAAGCCATGAAATTTGTTGTTTGGCAGGAGCACTACAGTGCAATACATAGTGCAAAAAATTAAAGAAGTTACAATAAGAAATATAAAAATACAAGTGAGTGCAGGGGAAGAAGCTGTTCCTAAAACAATGAGTGTGTGTTCAGGCCCCTGTACCTCCTCCCTGATGGTAGTAATGAGAAGAGGTCTTGGTGAGGGTCCTTAATGATGGATGCCACTCTCCTGAGGCATCGCCTATTGAAGATGTCCTCGATGGTGGGGTGGCTAGTGTTCATGATGGATGTATTTACAACCTTCTACAGCTGGCATTCCATGGATCGCTCAGTTAATGGTAAGGCTCCATGGCAGAAAAAATGCTAGGAATCCCTGCTCCACAGCTTTTCCTGATCTTGTGCAATGGCGCCTCCGATTCCAGTTATTGATGCAATCAATCAGAATGCTCTCCACGGTACATTTGCTGAGCCTTCTTCAATATGTTAGGTTCAGGATAGATCTTCAGAGATGTTGACACACAGGAAACTGAAGCTACTCACCCTTTGTATTGCTGATCACTAGATGAGGATTGGCCTGTGTTCTTCCAACTTTCCCTTCCTGAAGTCCAAAATCAATTCCTTGGTCCTCACCTGTTTTTATTAACTACCAATGCTTTTCTTCTGCACTGGAATTGTTGGTGGTTGGTTGACATTCGTCTGTCTCAGAGGACAATGGATGATCATCATCACAAGCATGGGCAGAAGGTATGGGGATCCTGAGATGCCCAGTCATTAAGATCCCCCTCTCAGCCTCCCCATTGTAGGTTTAGGAATAGTTATTTCCCCTCAACCATCACTCTTGAACAAAAGGTGATAACGTCAGTCACCCAACACAGAACTGATTCCACAACCTATGGACTCATTTCAAGGACTCTACAACTCATGTTCTTACATTGGCTTATTTAATTTATTATTATTATTATTATGTTTTTTCTCTTCTTGTATTTGCACAGTTTGTTGTCTTGTACATTAATTGTCGACCATTCAATTGGGGGTAGTTTTTCAATCATTCTTTAGTGTTTCTTTGTATTTTCTTTGAATTTAATTTGGCAGAGCTATCAACTATCACCAGTTTACTGGTTCATTTTGATATAAAAGTATCATCAATTTTGATTCATCTCCCCTTGAAAATAAATAATGTTCAGAAAAATTCAGAAGTGACCCCATGGTATTACCAGGCCTCATTAAAGATAAAGTTTCCTTTATTGCCAGGCTATGTGTACCAGCATATTTTGTTGAGTGCACAATACAGCTCCAGGAATTTGATTTGCTTACAGAAAGGAAGTCATGGGTCCTACTGCAGCCTTCAAACCAAAGGAGCACTTCAGAAGTGCGGTCATTTTTCTAAGACAGTTTATCTTTTAGACCAGTTATGTGTTGTCTGTTCTGACAACATCTCGCTGTTTTAACATGAAGCAAACCTGTCCACTGGATGTGCCTAAGGTTCACGTTTGCTTTCCAGTGTTTTATAACGGGAACTATTGAGGCCACTGCCCTGTGTGGACCACTCTCCCATGGTATAAAGTACCTGCAGTGGATCAGTGGGTGAATATTCATCCACCCGCAATTAGAACACACAGTAGTTTACTTTAATTAGCAGATAGTATATCCCCATGAGTAACTAGTATTAAAGAAGTTCCAATGTGCCATCAACAGTGAGCAGCTTTTGGTGTCTATGTTACCCAGCTAGATTCATTATTCATCATGTTCACCCTGCACACTGGAGTGTTATACACCATGTTTATACTAAAGAGCAAGGTTTTATTTCATTTTAGTATCTCACAACTCACTCCAAATTTCTCCCTGCCACATCTCTGTTTATTGATCTAGCTTCTGTCTTCCTCCTTCTCAACCGGTTTATGCATTTTGAGGGATTCTTCTGTATTTCAATTAGCTTGTGATTCTGTGATCTGACTCACTGTGATCTTTCCCAGAAATTCCACGTTTATGAAAAACACTTGTATCTTGGCCTTTCTTGGATTTCTGCCTCAAGGTGCACAATTACGTTTTAAAAAAAAGATAGATGTCAGCCAATTATAATTTGTTCCTAGAAATTATATTGGATCAAGCCATCTCTTTTAATTAGTTGAGGGATATATCCTGCACTGGATTGTCATCCAAATCCATGGCCCTCTGGCTTAAAAAAGTACCAACTAGTCTGCTTTAACAGCCTACCAATGCCATCAGGAGCAGTGGGGAAAGGTGTTTTAAAATAATCTTTTGATAACTGTGTTGATTGCCACAGTTCAGACTTCCACCGAGCCACTTGCAATGCCATTGGGTAAGGCTCTGGAGAGGTATCGGAACAGGCAGTGTTTCCTTGGCTATATGCTCACCTCCTAATAATAACAATTTATCGAAGACTTGGAAGGAGATGCAGAGGTGGACAAAATAAAGTCCTGCACTTCTTTACAAACAAACCAACTCCCACTACCCCCCCTCCCAGCCCCTAACACCCAGTTTCTTTCCATCTGCCTTCCACTGGCTCCCCTATTCCCAACACCCACTGTTCTCCTCTGCCCGCCATCCCTCCCTTATTTGGTTCCTCTCTTCACCTTCCTTTCTAGGTAGATACCGCATCTGGACCCCTTCGTTGCCTCTATCTATCACTTCCCAGCCTCATTGTTATCTCCACCCTTCTCTCCCCCATGATTACATCTACCTATCACCCCTCATCACCTGGAACCACCTATCATCTGCCATCTCCTGCCCCACCACTCCCTCACATCTCTTCATTCCGGCCACCTCCCCTGCATCTTTCAGCCCAGGTGAAACATCTCGTCCTGAAGATAGATAGATAGATATACTTTATTAATCCCGAGGGAAATTTGGTTTCATTACAGCCGCACCAACCAAGATTAGAGCGTAAATATAGCAATACAAAAAACCCCAACAATCAAACACCAAAATGCAAACTATGCCAGATGGAAAATAAGTCCAGGACCAGTCTATTGGCTCAGGGTGTCTGACCCTTCATGGGAGGAGCTGCATGTTCGATGGCCACAGGCAGGAACGACCTCCCGTACTGCCAAGTGTTGTATCACGGTGGAATGTGGCTGAAGTCCAACAGTAAAAAGTTCAATATCCAGTCTGCAAACACGTTCCTCGATCGTAATATACCCCGGATTGCACCATCCGTTGTTAGCCAGAACAGTAAGCACCCAATTCCTTTACGCTTACCACTCTCAGTGCACTTCCGGTCAGCTGGAACAGTATTGCCCACTGAACTCCTCTTCTCCAAAAGTCTCTGTCGTCTCGACCCGGTCCTCTTTCCTCGGCTTTGTGATCCCCCTCTGTGTGTTTTCCTCCGGATTTCAGCAGGGGTGTCCACCGCTCTGCTTGCTAAGTCGGCCGGTCTTTGCTGGTCCGTGAAATAGATAATGCGACCTTGCTTCAGGATGTAACCATTTCCAGCGCTAAAGAAAACCCAAATAAAACTCTCTCTACCAGCATGTTAGAGAGGGTGCAGCTTTGACGTGTTACTGTGAGAAAAAAAATACAAAAAATAACGTAAATTAAAAAATAAGAAGAAGGAAGTAAGAATAGATGAGAACGGCTGTACCAGGCTGCATGCACGACCGGCGCATGCACACTAGGCGCACACATGTGCACACATCGACTGTTCATTTTTCTCCATGAATACTGACTGACTTCCTCCAGCAGCTTATTATTTTTGCTTAGGTTCCCCGATGTGCAGTGGTTCAGAAATCCATACAGACACCCTGGCACCTGGCTCACTCACTAGTTCAGAAGGTGGTCCAAGGATCATGAGTACGAGCAGGGTTAGGCAGCCAAAGCAAACAAACTGGAATGTGGGTTGGGAGAGAGGATCCAGCATTTGGGTCACGTGATAGTCAGAGCCAAGGGTCAAGAATCTGGGAAAACGTGGAGTGGAGCTAGGGTCAAGGGTGCTACTCACTTTAAAATCACTGGGTTCACTGGAAATTTTATTTTGTTACTGTGCAAAGTGTGGAAAGTGTGTGTTGGGACATTATTTGGAGTGATAGCTAATAGTCTGAAAGATCTGCTAGTCTGGCTGTACCAAAATCCCAAGGGTGCAGAATTATCAGAGTTTCACTGTAGTCAGAAAGCGAGAGGCCATGGGGTTTATGGTCCTTCAGGGCAAAGACATAAGCCTTCAGTCCTTCCCCCTATCTCATTCACTGAAACTGTGGTGGGGGGAGGGGTTCTAAAATATTGGGCAAAGTCTCTCACTGTGTTGCTGGTTTAAATCATCCTAATTCAAAAATCAATTGAGATGGTTTACTGCACTGCAGGGTTGTTATCACGCTCGGTCCTGTCACACTATTCGGGATTTGTAGTGTGGCGTCTGTAAGTAAAGCTCTCTAACTGGGTCAGCTGTGTCAATCTGGATCTTGACAGGAGACTGCTGGAGGGAGCTGAATTGGAATTGGTGGCAGCAACATTATTAACTGTGCTGCTCTGTTACCAGCAGACCTTGGGCCAGTTACAGGAACACTGCCCATAGGACTGTGCCTTCGTGGGAGACAGAGAGATGTAGAAACATGGGGTCATCTCTGTGTGTTGATCTTATTATTCTGATGTAGCCCCTTGAATTTGTTCAGGCAAGTCCTAGCAGGAATTATTCTTGCGTTCCTGCCTTTATACACAGTATTCCTGAATGTTTTCCTTTAATTATTGTTATATACTGTAATCAAATAAGGTAGCACAGTTCAACACTGCAAGTAAATTTATTATTAAAGTACCTACATGTCACCATATACTACCGTGAGATTCATTTTCTTACAGTCATTTACATGAAAATTAAGAAATATAACATATGAAAAACCATAAATGACAAATACTGACAAACAACCAATGAACCAAAGAAGACAAATGATAAAAAATTGAACAAATGACATTGAGAAGATGACTTGTATGTCGAGTCCTGGAATGTGAGTCTGTAGGTTGTGGAACCAGTTCAGTATTGAAATGTGAGAAGTTATCCACATTGTTTCAGGAACCTGATAGTTCAGGGGTAAAACTGTACCTGAAGCTGGTTCTGTGCATCTTAAATCTCCCCTACCTCCTACCTGACAGCAGTAGTGAGAAGAGAGAATGGCCTGGATGGTGGACCTCCACGTAAATGTGCTTGCTGATAGGGAGGACTTGGCCTGGATTGGACTGGGTGATAGCGTAGCAGTCAGCGCTGTCGCTCAGCAATGATCATCGATCAAGGTTTGATTAAAATCACAAACAAGAGAAAATCTGCAGATGCTGGAAATCCAAGCATTGCGCACAAAATGCTGGAGGAACTCAGCAGGCCAGGCAGCATCTATGGAAAAGAGTATAGTCGACATTTCGGGCCGAGACCCTTTAGCAGGACTGGAGAGAAAGAGATGAGTGGATTTAAAAGGTGGGGAGGGGAGAGAGAAACACAAGGTGATGGGTGAAACCAAGAGTGGGGGAGGAAGCTACGAGCTGGGAAGCTGATTGGTGAAAGAGATACTGGGTGGGAGATGGGGGAATCTAATAGGAGAGGACAGAAGGACATGGAAGAAAGAAAAGGGGGGGGGGAGGAGCACCAGAGAGTGGGCGATGGGCAGGCAAGGAGATAGGGTGAGAGAGGGAAAAGGGGATGGGGACTGGTGAAGGAGGAAGGGCATTACCAGAAATTTGAGAAGTCAATGTTCATGCTATCGGGTTGGAGGCTATCCACGTGGAATATACGGTGGTGTTCCTCCAACCTGAGTGTGGCCTCATTGCGACAGTAGAGGAGGCCACGGATAGACATATCGCTATGGGAATGGGAAGTGGAATTAAAATGGGTGGCCACTGAGATATCCCGCTTTTTCTGGCGGACAGAGCATAGATGCTTGGCAAAGCAGTGTCCCAATCTCCGTTGGGTCTTACCGATATACAGCAGGCTACACCGGGAGCACCGGACACAGTATATGACCCCAACAGTCTCACAGCAGGTATCTAAGCATCCTTCATGCACTGAATTACACAGATGTTCTATTTACAAGGAAAAAAGAGAATCAGATCTGGGTGATCTGATCTAGCCTACCAGCAATGTTACAGACTGTGAGTGACTCAGTCTCATTGATGCTCAGTTCAGTTTAGCCTTTACCAGGAGCAAAGACAAACAGCAGTGCAGAATTTCACTGAGTCAACAGTGTAATAATACAAAAGTGCACTTGAAATATTTTTAAAACATTCAAAGCACCTTTACAATGGAGCAAACAATTATTAAAATGCAAATTGATGATGTTACATCATTGTCCTTTGCAGCTGTTCCTCTCCATTTAAATGAATGGAGACCCGACTTTGGCACACATGGAATGTGCAAAAATTTTGTTGGCATGTGGCGTGTCATCTATAATTTAAACCACAATCAAAAATATATAATGATTATTTTTAATGTCAAATGAAGCAGTGAATGCTTTTTTTTACAACCTGCGAGCAGGAAACGTCTCATGCTGCTTGGTACCAGCTTGGTTGCGGGTACAGGTCAGAATCAGAATCAGAATCAGAATCAGGTTTATTATCACCGGCATGTGACATGACATTTGTTAACTTAGCAGCAGCAGTTCAATGCAATACATAATATAGAAGAGAAAAAATAAATAAAATAATAATATAAATAAATAAATTACAGTATACATATATTGAATAGATTAAAAACGTGCAAAGAACAGAAATACTGTATACTAAAAAATATGACGCAGTGTTCAAGGGTTCAATGTCCATTTAGGAATCGGATGGCAGAGGGGAAGAAGCTGTTCCTGAATCACTGAGTGTGTGCCTTCAGGCTTCTGTATCTCCTACCTGATGGTAACAGTGAGAAAAGGGCATGCCCTGGGTGCTGGAGGTCCTTAATAATAGACGCTGCCTTTCTGAGACATCGCTCCCTGAAGATGTCCTGGGTACTTTGTAGGCTAGTACCCAAGAAGGAGCTGACTAGATTTACAACCCTCTGCAGTTTCTTTTGGTCCTGTGAAGTAGCACCACCCCTCCATACCAGACAGTGATGCAGCCTGTCAGAATGCTCTCCATGATACATCTATAGAAGTTTTTGAGTGTATTTGTTGACATACCAAATCTCTTCAGACTCCTAATGAAGCATAGCCGCTGTCTTGCCTTCTTTATAACTGCATTGATATGTTGAGACTGGGTTAGATTCTCAGAGATCTTGATACCCAGGAAGTTGAAGCTGCTCACTCTCTCCACTTCTGATCCCTCTGTGAGGATTGGTATTTGTTCCTTCATCTTACCCTTCCTAAAGTCCACAATCAGCTCTTTCATCTTACTGACATTGAGTGCCAGGTTGTTACTGCGGCACCATTCCACTAGTTGGCATATCTCACTCCTGTACGCCCTCTCGTCACCACCTGAGATTCTACCAACAATATAAAAGTTGCTGGTGAACGCAGCAGGCCAGGCAGCATCTCTAGGAAGAGGTACAGTCGACGTTTCAGGCCGAGACCCTTCGTCAGGACTAACTGAAGGAAGAGTGAGTAAGGGTTTTGAAAGTTGGAGGGGGAGGGGGAGATCTCATCCGTGCCGGGTCTTTACCATCCCCTCCGACCTTCAACTGTCGGAGGCAGAACGCTCTGTCCTCAGTAAGGACCTCACCTTTGTCCCCCTTCGCCCACACCTCAGCAAGTTCCGTGTTCGCCATGATGCGGAACTTTTCTTCCGCCGTCTCCATTTCTGAGCCTACTTCTTCGGCAAGGACTCTTCCACCCCCACCGACGACCCCTTCTCCTGTCATCAACCCTCCTCTTCTTCATGGACACCCCGCTCTGGTCTTCTGCCTGCTCTGGATCTCTTTATCGCTAACTGCCGACGGGACATCAACCGTCTCGACTTCACCGCACCTTGTCCCCATTCCAACCTCACTCCTTCGGAACGCTCTGCTCTCCACTCCCTCTGCACTAATCCTAACCTTATTATTAAACCCGCCGATAAGGGGGGTGCTGTTGTAGTCTGGTGTACTGACCTCTACCTTGCCGAGGCACAGTGACAACTCGCGGATACCTCCTCTTATTTACCCCTCGATCGTGACCCCACTAAGGAGCACCAGGCCATTGTCTCCCACACCATCACCGACTTTATCCGCTCAGGGGATCTCCCATCCACTGCTACCAACCTTATAGTTCCCACACCTCGCACTTCCCGTTTCTACCTCCTACCCAAGATCCACAAACCTGCCTGTCCTGGCCGACCTATTGTCTCAGCTTGCTCCTGCCCCACCGAACTCGTTTCTGCATACCTCGACACGGTTTTATCCCCCCTTGTTCAATCCCTTCCTACCTATGTTCATGACACCTCTCACGCTCTTAAACTTTTCGATGATTTTAAGTTCCCTGGCCCCCACCACTTTATTTTCACCATGGATGTCCAGTCCCTATATACTTCCATCCCCCATCAGGAAGGTCTCAAAGCTCTACGCTTCTTTTTGGATTCCAGACCTAATCAGTTCCCCTCTACCACCACTCTGCTCCATCTAGCGGAATTAGTCCTTACTCTTAATAATTTCTCCTTTGGCTCCTCCCACTTCCTCCAAACTAAGGGTGTAGCTATGGGCACCCGTATGGGTCCTAGCTATGCCTGCCTTTTTGTTGGCTTTGTGGAACAATCTATGTTCCATGCCTATTCTGGTATCTGTCCCCCACTTTTCCTTCGCTACATCGACGACTGCATTGGTGCTGCTTCCTGCACGCATGCAGAGCTCGTTGACTTTATTAACTTTGCCTCCAACTTTCACCCTGCCCTCAAGTTTACCTGGCCCATTTCCGACACCTCCCTCCCCTTTCTAGATCTTTCTGTCTCTGTCTCTGGAGACAGCTTATCCACTGATGTCTACTATAAGCCTACTGACTCTCACAGCTATCTGGACTATTCCTCTTCTCACCGTCTCTTGCAAAAACACCATCCCCTTCTCGCAATTCCTCCGTCTCCGCCGTATCTGCTCTCAGGATGAGGCTTTTCATTCTAGGACGAGGGAGATGTCTTCCTTTTTTAAAGAAAGGGGCTTCCCTTCCTCCACTATCAACTCTGCTCTTAAACGCATCTCCCCCATTTCACGCACATCTGCTTTCACTCCATCCTCCCGCCACCCCACTAGGAATAGGGTTCCCCTGGTCCTCACCTACCACCCCACCAGCCTCCGGGTCCAACATATTATTCTCCGTAACTTCCGCCACCTCCAACGGGATCCCACCACTAAGCACATCTTTCCCTCCCCCCATCTCTCTGCATTCCGCAGGGATCGCTCCCTACGCAACTCCCTTGTCCATTCGTCCCCCCCATCCCTCCCCACTGATCTCCCTCCTGGCACTTATCCGTGTAAGCGGAACAAGTGCTACACATGCCCTTACACTTCCTCCCTAACCACCATTCAGGGCCCCAAACAGTCCTTCCAGGTGAGGCAACACTTCATCTGTGAGTCGGCTGGAGTGATATAATGCATCCGGTGCTCCCGATGTGGCCTTTTATATATTGGCGAGACCCGACGCAGACTGGGAGACCACTTTGCTGAACACCTACGCTCTGTCCGCCAGAGAAAGCAGGATCTCCCAGTGGCCACACATTTTAATTCCACATCCCATTCCCATTCTGACATGTCTATCCACGGCCTCCTCTACTGTAAAGATGAAGCCACACTCAGGTTGGAGGAACAACACCTTATATTCCGTCTGGGTAGCCTCCAACCTGATGGCATGAACATCGACTTCTCTAACTTCCGCTAATGCCCCACCTCCCCCTCGTACCCCATCTATTACTTATTTTTATACACACATTCTTTCTCTCACTCTCCTTTTTCTCCGTCTGTCCCTCTGACTATACCCCTTGCCCATCCTCTGGGTCCCCCCGTCTTTCTTCCCGGACCTCCTGTCCCATGATCCTCTCGTATTCCTTTTGCCTATCACCTGTCCAGCTCTTGGCTCCATCCCTCCCCCTCCTGTCTTCTCCTATCATTTTGGATCTCCCCCTCCTCCTCCAACTTTCAAATCCCTTACTCACTCTTCCTTCAGTTAGTCCTGACGAAGGGTCTCGGCCTGAAACGTCGACTGTAGCTCTTCCTAGAGATGCTGCCTGGCCTGCTGCGTTCACCAGCAACTTTTATGTGTGTTGCTTGAATTTCCAGCATCTGCAGAATTTCTGTTGTTCTACCAACAATGGTTGTATCGTCAGCAAATTTATAGATGGTGTTTGAGCTATGCCTCGCCACACAGTTATGGGTATGTAGAGAGAGTAGAGCACACACCCCCGAGGTGCCTCAGTGTTGATCGTCAGCAAGGAAGATATGTTATCATCAATCCGCACAGATTGTGCTCTTCCAGTTAGGAAGTTGAGGATCCAATTGCAGAGGGAGGTACAGAGGCCCAGGTTCTGCAACTTCTCAATCAAGATTGTGGGAATGATGATATTAAATGCTGAGCTATAGTCGATGAACGACATCCTGTTGGATCATACTTTTCAAAATCCTTGCAGACTTGGTGTATGCGTTGGTATTTGGATAGTGAATAGTTACAATAACAACACAATTTAGAAACAATGTTATTTTTCAATGGTATTTTTAAATTATTAATATTAATTCATTTTTGAACAGATTTTTTAACATGGTTCATTTAATTTACGTAATTCTGTTGTACTTTTATTAATGTTAAAATGCTTTAAAACAATGAATCCACATAAATGAGCAACAGAACTCATAATTTTTCCGAAATTATCCATAATTATTGTTACTAATTAGTGATAACGTCTGCTCAAAATTACCATGGCACATGGGTTTTTCAGATGATTTTCACCAATTTGGGCACACACTCTCAAAACTGTTTGCCACCCCAAGAGTAGATTCACTGTGGACTTGCTGCAACAGTGTGTTAAACTGCTAAAAGCAGCTTCGAGCCCTCTACATTCATGAGGAAACCCTGAAGTTGCTTACATTTATGTGGTTAAATATCAGTCAATCCGGAGACAACTGTCAATATTTTCATAAAAAATTTTGGATCCTTGACTTCCTCGCCAGGAGACCACAGTCTGTGCGGACTGGAATTAACACCTCCTCCTCACGGATAATCAACACTGGTGCACCTCAAGGGTGTGTGCTTAGCCCAGTGCTCTGCTCTCTCTACACCATCAACTGTGTTGCTAGGCACAGCTCAAAGGTATTCTATAAATTTGCTGGCAGAATTTCAGACGGTGACAAGGAAATGCCTCAAAAAGGTGAAATCTATCATTAAGGACATCACCCAGGACGTGCCCTCTTCTCATTGCTACCATCAGGGAGTATGTACAAGAGCCTGAAGACACGCACTCAACATTTCATGAACGGCTTCTTCTCCTCCGCCATCAGATTTCTGAACGGACAATGAGTCCAGGAACATTACCTCACTACTTTTTTCCTTACTTTTTATACTGCTTATTCAATTTTATTTTTTTATATATATTTAACATAAGTTAGTTATTTTTATTATTATGTATTGCAATGTACTGCTGTCATAAAACAACAAATATCACAACATATGCCAGTGATATTAAACCTGATCCTGATTCTGTAGCTTTTACAACACAGTCGAGGCCTTTCTGTCCACCGTGCTGTGCTCACCTTTCACCCTCCTCTGAGATCAAAGTAACCCTTCCCTCCTATGCTGCCCTCCATTTTTCTATCATCTATATGGCCATCTAAGAGCTTCTTAAATGCCCCTATTGTATCTGCATCTAATGCCACCCTGGCAGGATGGTCCATGCACCCACCACTTTCTCTGTGAAGAACTTGCCTCTGACATTTCCTCTATACTTTCTCCAATCACCTTAAAATCTTCGGTTATTCACTCTATCTATGCCTCTTGTCATCTTGTACACATCTAACAAATCACCTCTCTTTCTCCTTTGCTCCAAAGAGAAAAGTACAAGTTCACTCAATGATCTTCCTAAGTGATGCCTTCTATTCCGGACAGCATCCTGCTTAATCGCCTCTGCATCCTCTCTAAAGCTTCCACATCCTTCGTATAATGAGGTGACCAAAACTGAACGCAATATTCTGAGTGTGGTGTAACCAGTGTTTGAATTTTTTTAATATATTGCCCATTGCTTTTATTGAGGGTTTTGCCTGAGGGCTTTAACTCTCTCAATAGCTTGATCTTAGATCAATAGTATTTCAATTCTGCATTGTGTTTGGATCTTGCAGTCTGAAACTGCACCATATTGAACCTCCCAGCACTCTTCTGTCCTGTACCGTGAATTGCATTGTGGAATACTTCTTGCTTCCTAACAGTTTCTTCAGAGCAGTTTTCTTTAAGCTTTGTTGCAAGAGGCTGCCTGTGCACACACATGAGAATGCTTGATAACTTGGCTTTGCATTCTATGAATATATTGATATTATGAGCTGACTAAATACAGTAAAAGCTCATTAGAGACGAGTATCCTAATGTTAAACCTGAAACTGTCTAGCAATCTGAAGTGAGTTTTGTTGACAGGTTAAAAGCACAGTAACATATTTATGAATTAGAGGGGAAATTATTCCACAACGTCACATTATCCAGTGACTGCTCAACTTCGGACTTATGATCTTCGCAAACAAATACAGGCCCTAAGTTGACTGTGATGCTTTCCACAGGGATTGTAGTAAAAATCCCTATCTTGTCTTATATAACAAGAGTGACAATTCACATTAATCGAAGGAACTGGATTATAGGTAGTCAGATTAGTGAAGGTCGACCTGTACCTGGTGTTTGTTGATAACTTCTCAAGGGATTGGGAGCATGTGAGACAAGAACAACGGTGTTTCACCATAGATTCCGTCATCGAGAACATCCTCACAACAATTATTACTGGCTGGTTTGGTGCAGCATCCTCTCACAATATACAAACACTACGGTGAACTGTCAGGTCAGCAGGAATGGTCATCGGCTGCAGTCTACCATCACTGCAGAGCTTGTATATCTCCAAGGCAAAGGAGCGGGCAGAAAAAATCATTGCCCACACTCCCCACCCTGCAAACTACCTTTTCCAAAAGCTCCTTCTGAAAAACGCTACAGAGATATTAAAACGAAACCTTCATGTCACCTTAAAAGTCTCTTCTCTCGGGCAGTTAATCTGATTAACCATTCTATTGCCCCCGTCACTGCACTGTAAATAGTTGAAACCACTTTATATAATGCTGTTTGCATTGTAAATACATGCTGGTAATTATGCACATTTTATTCCATTCCTGTACTTTACTTTCTAAGTTTATCATTTAGATAATTGTTTATAATTGTTGAACGTTGTTCTGCTGCATGCTGTGCCCAGACAGACACACCGCAGCAGATTCTAATACATGTAAATGTATATGACGAGTAAAGTTGATACTTAGTTCCAACAGTGTATCATTTATTTGTTCCAGGTTGTGACCTCTGATGTACTGCAGACAGCACGACTACTAATCCTCCACATGGTAAGTCATTAGAGCATAGAGCGTGGACGAATAACCTCTTCTCAGGCTTCCAGCCAGGTACAAATATTGATTTTAACCAATGTTTCGATGACAGACTCTGCCATCTTCATCATGGATGGTCCTTAGGCATACCCCCATCGTCTGTCCCTCCTGATTGGTTAGTCCTCAGCCAATCAGGTATCCCCTGTCTTATTTTGTTTACAATCAAATTCCGGTTCTTACTTAGACCGAGACCATCGTCTTTGTTAAAATTCTTATTCTCTCGTTTTATTTCAATAGTTTCCTTCACCAGGCAGTCCCAAAAATAGAACACAGAATGATACAGTACAGAAACAGGCCCTTAAATTAACCAATTTAACCAGTTAAACTAGAATCAAATGACCAATCAGCTAATCTTTTCTGACTGTACAATGTCCATACCTTTCATTTTCCTCACATTCATGTGTCTGTCTAAATGTCTCTTAAAATTGCTGAGTGTATCTGCCTCTACCACCACCCCAGGGAGTGCATTCAGGGCACCTACTACCCTTTGTGTAAAAAACTTGCCCCTCACATCTCGTTTGAAATGACCCCCTCTCACCTGAAATGCATGTCCTCTAGCATTAGACATTACAACTCTGGGAAAAGGGCATTGAATGTCTATCTACGCTTCACATAGTCTTATAAACCTCTGTCAGATCTCTCCTCAGCCTCCGCTGCTCCAGAGAAAACAACCCAGCTTTGTCCAACTTCTGGTTATAGCATGCCCTCTAATCCAGACTGCATGCTAGTAAACCTCGTCTGCACCCTCTCCAAAGCCTCGACATCCTTCCTACAATAGGGCAACCAGAGCTGTACACAATACTCCAGTTACGGTCTAACTGTCTAACTAGAGTTTTATAAAGCTGAAGTGCAACTTCACTTTTAATCGTCATTCAACTGTACACAATTACACACCAAACAATACAGTGTTCCACAGCCAAGGTGCAAAACACAGTACCAACATGCACACACAGCACATAACATATATATAGTTATAGAAGAAAAACATACTGTCACAAAAAAATAGCTCAAGTCCTTGAATGTCACAGCCTGTTGATTGATGGGTGCATGGGATGAATGCAGTCCAGCTTGTCTTCCACTGAGTGAACACTGATGGGAGGGGCAGCCCCCCCCAACCCAGCGCACTGGATGCACCTCTGCTGTCTCCCACACCACTTCCAATGTCTCTCCTCTGGGCGGCTGCAACAGGCAACCAGGTGAGAGCCTAGACCGTGCATCAGCCAAGACCGCACAATGAACCAGTGAATCAGACTTGCAGTATTTTACATTACCAACTGGGTCTCGTGATCACAAGAAAAACACCGAAGACAATCATTTGCACTGTTTGTTGGACAGTGCAGTGCACTGGCTTGGACATGTCTTTCTTCCCTGGGTGGCTGCAGTAGACCACATGGTACACAGCGAGCCCATACTGAATTTTATCCAGCAGCTCGCTAGTGGGGTCAAACCTGCAGCACTTGGTGTTCTTAATGACCAGCAGTGTTTTGCAATAGTAAGAAAGACATAAAGGATAAGCAATTACACCATTGGTTGGATCTGGAGAGGCCGCTACAACCAAGCACTCCACTATCTTACCAGAACTGTTTACCAGCAAAATAACTTCCTGACCTTTGAACTCAGTGGTTTGACTAATAAAGACAAGCCTGCCACATGCTTTTTAACCTTACTATCAACCTGTTTAGCCACTTTCATGGAGCTATGAACTTGGGACCCCAAGATCCCTATGCTCATTGAATGGTCTTGCCCTCAACTGTGTACTGTCTCTTTTCATTTGACCTGCCAAGGTGCAACACCTCATATTTGGCCAGGTTACACTCCATCTGCCGTTTACTCACTCATATGTGAAACTGATCTATATCCCACTGTACTCTTTGCATTCTTCTCTATTGTCCACAACACCAACAGTCCTCATATCATCGGCAAACTTACTAACCCACCCATCTATGTTTTCATCCAAATCACAAATAGCGGAGGTCCCAGGGCTCCCCTGGTGTCCTTTCTCCCTTTCTGCTGTGGTCCACTCACCTCTCCTATCAGATTCCTTCTTCTCCAGCTCTTTACCTTTCCCACCCACCCACCTGGCTTCACCTATCACCTTCTAGCTAGTCCTACATCCCCTCCCTCCACCTTTTTATTCTGCTATCTTCCCCCTTCCTTTCCAGTCCTGAAGAAGGGTCTCAGCCCAAAACATCGACTGTTATTCATTTCCATAGATGCTACCTGACCTTGAGTTCCTACAGCAACTGGTGTGTGTCGCAGAGGTCCCAGTACAGATCCCTGTGGAACACCACTAACCAGAGACCTCCAGCTAGAATAAGTTCCTATGACCACTACTCTCTGTCTTCTATGGGCAAGCCATTTCTGAATCCAAACAGCCCATTCACCTTGGGTCCTTTGCATCTTAGTCTTCAGGATGACCCTCCCGTGAGACCTCGTCAAAATCCTTACTAAACATCTATGTAGACAGCATCCACAGCTCTGCTTTCATCAATCACCCTTGCCACCTTGTCAAAAAACTCAAATAAGTTAGTAAGACATGACTGGTCCGAAACAAAGCTATGCTGAATCTCCCTAATTGGTCGTGGTTTTCCAAATGCTCATAAACCCTATCCCCAAGATCTCTCTCCGGTAATCCCTACCACTGACGTGAGACTCACCAGTTTATAGTTTCCAGGATTATCCCTGGTTTCCTTCTTAATAACGCAACAACAACTCGGTAATTCTCCAGGACTTGGCCTGTAGCTGGAGAGGACACAACTCTCAGTAACATGGGGTATATCCCATCAGGCCCTGGGCACTTTCCCCATTATGATCTTTAAAAGACCCAGCACTACCTCTTCCTTTACCTCAAACTGCCTTAGTATATTAATATACTCAGCACTGATCTCCCTATCTTCCACGCCCATCTCCTTGGTGTATACTGATGTGTGGCATTCATTAAAGACCTCACCTGCAGCCTCCATATCCAACCTAATTCGCTTACCTTTATCCGTAAGTGGTTCTACCCTCTCCCTAGTTATCCTCTTGCTCTTGATGTATGTATGGAATACCTTGGGATTCTCTTTAATCCTACTTTTCATGGCCTCTCCTGGCTTTCCTAATTCCCTTCTTGAGTTCTTTTCTGTCCTCTAAATTCCTCAAGGGTTTTGTTTGATGCTGGCTTCCAAAGTTTTACATATTTTTCCTTTTTCTTCTTGACTAAATTCATCACCTCTCTTGATATCCAAGGCTCTCTTACCTTGCCATCCTTGTCCTTCCTTCTGACAGGAACATACCTGTCATGTACTCTGTGCAGTCGGTCTGTAAAAACCCTCCACATGTTGCATGTGGACTTGTCCAAAAACAGTTGTTCCCAGTTAACTCTTCCTCATTCCTGCCTAATGCTCTTGTAATTTGCCCTGCTCCAATTTAATGCTCTCCTCCAGGGTCCATACTTATCCTTATCTAAAGCTAACTTAAAACTTATGGACCCTGACGAACGGTCTTGGCCTGAAACGTCGACTGCACCTCTTCCTAGAGATGCTGCCTGGCCTGCTGCGTTCACCAGCAACTTTTATGTGTGTTGCTTAAAACTTACCAAGTTGGGGTCAATGTTCCTTCACGGCTCACCCACTGAAAGGTTGGTCACCTGGCCTGGCTCATTACTCAACACCAGGTCCAGTACAGTAATAGTCATTGTAGACTTTGAAGCCCAGCAATGTAATCATCATAACGAGGGAGGTTATTCACAAAGGATAGCTTTACTTGACTTCAGTAAGAGAAAAAATGCAAATGAGCATCAAATGCAGCTCTTGCTAACATTCTTTAAATATGATTTTTCATTACTTTCTTTTAGAATGAACATTTTTCTCTCATGCAGAGTTCTCACAGTGCATTCGTGGGTCTTTCCAGTAATTAAGAGTAGCATCTCCCTCCAATAAGCTGTTTCTTCAAGAAGAAAGATCACCCATTTATACTGTCTCCTTTCATGATGTCAGGATGACTCCCAGCTCATTCTAGCCAGCAAATTACTTCCAAAGAATGATGTATGAAATGTGACTGTCAGTTTGTATGGAGCAAGCCGCTCCAAGTTCCAGCATGATAACACCCAGCTGAAATTAGTTGTATATACTGTGAAATGTGCTGTTTTGCACAGCAACCAACACAGACCGAGGATTACACTGAGGACAGCCTGTGAGTGTCGCCGTGCTAATGTAATATGCCCACAATTCCCTAAACTTCTTTGGAATGTGGGGGAAGCCAGAGCATCTCTTTCAATAATCTGCACGGTGCAGTCAAAACCGTGCACGTTGCTGCAACTCTGGCCCACCAAGTGTCAGATCATTTTTGTACCAATTCTTCCATGAGGCATAAACTTCTCGGGGATGAAAGATTTAAATCCATCTAAAATGTGGATAGTTTAACATCAAAAGGTACAAAAGCACTGCCTTGTTTTAAGTGTCATGCTTCAAGTCAGAGACTTGAACGTACCACATTCAGCAAAGTTGCTGGTGAACGCAGCAGGCCAGGCAGCATCTCTAGGAAGAGGTACAGTCGACGTTTCAGGCCGAGACCCTTCGTCAGGACTAACTGAAGGAAGAGTGAGTAAGAGATTTGAAAGTGGGAGGGGGAGGGGGAGATCCGAAATGATAGGAGAAGACAGGAGGGGGAGGGATGGAGCCAAGAGCTGGACAGGTGATTGGCAAAGGGGATATGAGAGGATCATGGGACAGGAGGTCCGGGGAGAAAGACAAAGGGGGGGGAACCCAGAGGATGGGCAAGGGGTATAGTCAGAGGGACAGAGGGAGAAAAAGGAGAGTGAGAGAAAGAATGTGTGTATAAAAATAAATAACGGATGGAGTACGAGGGGGAGGTGGGGCATTAGCGGAAGTTTGAGAAGTCGATGTTCATGCCATCAGGTTGGAGGCTACCCAGATGGAACATAAGGTATTGTTCCTCCAACCTGAGTGTGGCTTCAACTTTACAGTAGAGGAGGCTGTGGATAGACATGTCAGAATGGGAATAGGATGTGGAATTAAAATGTGTGGCCACCTCCCCCTCATACCCCATCTGTTATTTATTTTTATACACACATTCTTTCTCTCACTCTCCTTTTTCTCCCTCTGTCCCTCTGACTATACCTCTTGCCCATCCTCTGGGTTCCCCCCGCCTTGTCTTTCTCCCTGGGCCTCCTGTCCCATGATCCTCTCATATCCCCTTTGCCAATCACCTGTCTAGCTCTTGGCTCCGTCCCTCCCCCTCCTGTCTTCTCCTATCATTTTGGATCTCCCCCTCCCCCTCCCACTTTCAAATCTCTTACTAACTCTTCCTTCAGTTAGTCCTGATGAAGGGTCTCGGCCCGAAACATTGACTGTACCTCTTCCTAGAGATGCTGCCTGGCCTGCTGCATTCACCAGCAACTTTGATGTATGTTGCTTGAATTTCCAGCATCTGCAGAATTCCTGTTGTACCACATTCAGGCTCAGAGGGAAGAATAATATCCAACGGGCCCAGAGGGACACCTCAAAACCATTCATCACCCTAGCTCCAACACTGCAATAAGATGGCTAACCCTGCTCTTAGACCAACTCAATTTTTGCCTTGCTTATACTGAGCCTGATGCAGCAAGAGCTTTTTGGTTTGGTCAATGTGTACTGTGTAAGGTAAAGCCTGACCCAATGGGAGGACTGGATTAGACCTTGGCATTTCCGGATTGAGGAAAAACAACGTGGGTTAGGGGACACGCTTACTGCCTGTACTTGGGTGAGCTTGTGTGCATACACTTGTGTCTAAGCACTTGTTGAAGTCAGTCTGTGCCCCATCAATTAAATAATTATCCTGTTGGCATTCTCTTTCCAAGCTTATTGTTCCATTCAACCCATAGAATCTATGAGCAATCGGATTTCTCCACGAGTTTCCCCATGACCTCTTCTCCCTGTACTCCCTGAATTCCCCCAGATTCTACCACCCGCATACAGTCTGTGGGTACTTTACAGGGGCTGGTTAACCTACCAGCCCACGCTTCTTTGTGATGTGGGAAGAGGAAGCCCATGTGGTCACAGACAGAGCGTGCAAACACAGAACAGCACCAGAGGTCAGGACTCACTGATGCTGTGAGTCAGCAGCTTTGCCAGCTGCACCACTGTATCGCCCTCAAGAGCAAAGTCAGTTTTAACATTGTACAACTAAAGATGAGGACCTAATGAAAAATTAACTTTAAACAGAAAATGAAGACTGCATTCGTTGATTTTGCCCCAGGCTGGGATGTGACTGGAAAACAGCTAACCTGGCATTCTAAAACTGTCTGTGGCGCAGATCAGTCAGACTGCATATCAGCAGTCAAGAACATACTGCAGAAACCCCACTTACACTAAAGGCAGCTGACGACATGTGATACTGTACAAGTTTAGTTTCAGGGTGACCTGTGTCAATGGCAGACCTCGTATGTTTGGTATTATGAATGTCATCTTCAGGAAATGGCTTTCACAGGAGACGTGGTTAGGAGGACATTGTAAATTGGATAATAAATCATTCCAATAGGAAGCAGAAAAAAAGTCATTTATATTTTTCCAGTATTTAGATGCCTACTTTCTCACTTACTTTTCCTTAGTCTGATCAGATCTGTTCTACAGGCAGAAATTAGACTTTACACCGGTTAAGACAGTATTGATAATGTGAACATAGCAAGCCTGTGATTAGAAAAGAAGATGATAGTTACTGTTTCAATCCAGTGCTGAAGACAAGTTTTTTCCTAGTCTTCGGCACCTACATAGTATGCCCACAACTTATTAACCGGTACGTCCTTGGAATGTGGGAGGAAACTGGAGCACCCGGAGGAAACCCACACGCTCATGCGGAGAGCATACAAACTCCTTACAGACCGAGGTGGGAACTGAACCCTGAACTTATTCAGCTGGTGCTGTAAAGCATTGCGCTAACTGCTACACTACATGACAACTCATAATTTTTGTAATGCTTAGAAGAGTTCCAGGCTCACTGAAGGTTAAGTTTATGATCCAGTAACGAGCAGAAGATAGACACAAATGACCCTTGTATGAACTTACGTTGAAGTCTGCGCACAGAGAGTGTAGAGAATGTGGAATCACTAGCACGTGCGGTTCAGCAGACAGCCTTTCTGCTCGAGTCTGATGATCATTGACTCAAGTACTATTGCAGAGACTGCCATTCCCCTGTGTGCTGCATCGTCTGTACTGGATTAGAAGATTCCATTTTACCCTTCTCTGTGCCAGGTACACATCCAGGCTGCTCTTTTGTCTTTCCAAAATCCAGATCAATATATAACATTGAAAACATTTTTTTGTTGTGTGGTCCTGGGATTATCTTTGACTCCACTTTCCTACTACTGGTACTCTTTATTGACAGTAATTGCAGTGTTCAGTGGAAATTATGGAATAATAGACTTCAAAATTATAATCTATTGTGGCTTTGGAAAACTAGGGCTTCATTCTAGGACTTAGCGTGGGATCCAACCAGGCTGAAAATACTTCTACTAATTGCAGAAGTCATGATGGAAATGTGCCTGGGGCATCTGTAAATTGCCAAAACAATTCAACTTATCACTATGCACACTGTTAACAGTTCTATTAAACAAAGATGTAGGGATAATTTGTTTACGGGGGATCAAAATTTCACTTTGGAAGTTTCTGCTGCAACATGACCTTTGAGTGCTCAGTGTTAAATGCCCCTAATGTCTCTGCCTGTTCTATCCCGACAGCATGTTTCACCCACCCACCTAATGTCTCTGCCCGTTCTATCCCGACAGCATGTTTCACCCACCCACCTAATGTCTCTGCCTGTTCTATCCCGACAGCATGTTTCACCCACCCACCTAATGTCTCTGCCCGTTCTATCCCGACAGCATGTTTCACCCACCCACCTAATGTCTCTGCCTGTTCTATCCCGACAGCATGTTTCACCCACCCACCTGATGTCTCTGCCCGTTCTATCCCGACAGCATGTTTCACCCACCCACCTGATGTCTCTGCCCGTTCTATCCCGACAGCATGTTTCACCCACCCACCTGATGTCTCTGCCCGTTCTATCCCGACAGCATGTTTCACCCACCCACCTGATGTCTCTGCCCGTTCTATCCCGACAGCATGTTTCACCCACCCACCTGATGTCTCTGCCCGTTCTATCCCGACAGCATGTTTCACCCACCCACCTGATGTCTCTGCCCGTTCTATCCCGACAGCATGTTTCACCCACCCACCTGATGTCTCTGCCCGTTCTATCCCGACAGCATGTTTCACCCACCCACCTGATGTCTCTGCCCGTTCTATCCCGACAGCATGTTTCACCCACCCACCTGATGTCTCTGCCCGTTCTATCCCGACAGCATGTTTCACCCACCCACCTGATGTCTCTGCCCGTTCTATCCCGACAGCATGTTTCACCCACCCACCTGATGTCTCTGCCCGTTCTATCCCGACAGCATGTTTCACCCACCCACCTGATGTCTCTGCCCGTTCTATCCCGACAGCATGTTTCACCCACCCACCTGATGTCTCTGCCCGTTCTATCCCGACAGCATGTTTCACCCACCCACCTGATGTCTCTGCCCGTTCTATCCCGACAGCATGTTTCACCCACCCACCTGATGTCTCTGCCCGTTCTATCCCGACAGCATGTTTCACCCACCCACCTGATGTCTCTGCCCGTTCTATCCCGACAGCATGTTTCACCCACCCACCTGATGTCTCTGCCCGTTCTATCCCGACAGCATGTTTCACCCACCCACCTGATGTCTCTGCCCGTTCTATCCCGACAGCATGTTTCACCCACCCACCTAATGTCTCTGCCCGTTCTATCCCGACAGCATGTTTCACCCACCCACCTAATGTCTCTGCCCGTTCTATCCCGACAGCATGTTTCACCCACCCACCTAATGTCTCTGCCCGTTCTATCCCGACAGCATGTTTCACCCACCCACCTAATGTCTCTGCCCGTTCTATCCCGACAGCATGTTTCACCCACCCACCTAATGTCTCTGCCCGTTCTATCCCGACAGCATGTTTCACCCACCCACCTAATGTCTCTGCCCGTTCTATCCCGACAGCATGTTTCACCCACCCACCTAATGTCTCTGCCTGTTCTATCCCGACAGCATGTTTCACCCACCCACCTAATGTCTCTGCCTGTTCTATCCCGACAGCATGTTTCACCCACCCACCTAATGTCTCTGCCTGTTCTATCCCGACAGCATGTTTCACCCACCCACCTAATGTCTCTGCCTGTTCTATCCCGACAGCATGTTTCACCCACCCACCTAATGTCTCTGCCCGTTCTATCCCGACAGCATGTTTCACCCACCCACCTAATGTCTCTGCCCGTTCTATCCCGACAGCATGTTTCACCCACCCACCTAATGTCTCTGCCCGTTCTATCCCGACAGCATGTTTCACCCACCCACCTAATGTCTCTGCCCGTTCTATCCCAACAGCATGTTTCACCCACCCACCTAATGTCTCTGCCTGTTCTATCCCGACAGCATGTTTCACCCACCCACCTAATGTCTCTGCCCGTTCTATCCCGACAGCATGTTTCACCCACCCACCTAATGTCTCTGCCCGTTCTATCCCGACAGCATGTTTCACCCACCCACCTAATGTCTCTGCCTGTTCTATCCCGACAGCATGTTTCACCCACCCACCTAATGTCTCTGCCTGTTCTATCCCGACAGCATGTTTCACCCACCCACCTAATGTCTCTGCCCGTTCTATCCCGACAGCATGTTTCACCCACCCACCTAATGTCTCTGCCCGTTCTATCCCGACAGCATGTTTCACCCACCCACCTAATGTCTCTGCCCGTTCTATCCCGACAGCATGTTTCACCCACCCACCTAATGTCTCTGCCTGTTCTATCCCGACAGCATGTTTCACCCACCCACCTAATGTCTCTGCCCGTTCTATCCCGACAGCATGTTTCACCCACCCACCTAATGTCTCTGCCTGTTCTATCCCGACAGCATGTTTCACCCACCCACCTAATGTCTCTGCCTGTTCTATCCCGACAGCATGTTTCACCCACCCACCTAATGTCTCTGCCTGTTCTATCCCGACAGCATGTTTCACCCACCCACCTAATGTCTCTGCCCGTTCTATCCCGACAGCATGTTTCACCCACCCACCTAATTCGGATTCTGACTCGCTGAGTTCCTCGAGCTTCTTTGTATGCTGCATCAAATTTACAGCCCTCTGTCTCCTAGCTTAATTGGTTACCCTCTTCATAATTCAAAGGTCATCTATGATAGGAGAAAGCAACGTGTTTGCTGCCCTTGTACATGTGGGAACTCAGAGACACGTCCAGTGTCCCAGCCAACACTGTGTGTGCATCCAGCTGCAGCCCAGCAAGGTGGTGCAGGAGCCCCCTTGTCAAAGAGCTCTGCAGCATTGCATGGGGAGGAGCAACAACAGGAAAAATGGTGTAGGGAGGATGACGACAGCTAAAATGCCAGGGGACTTGACTGTAAGGGGACCAGAAGTATCTCAGATCAGACTTCCCATGTTCCCCCCACACATCTGCTCTATATTCCATGGTCTACTGTCCTCACATATCAGATTGTTTCTTCCTCAGCCTTCACCCCTTCCACCTTTTACCTCCTCATTTCTCACATTATTCCCTTTCATCCACCCTCAGCCACCCACCCACCTTCCCCATCACCTACACTCACCTGTCCCATGTCAGCTTGTGCTCCTCTTCCCAACTTTTTATTCCGGCTTCTCACCACTCTTCCTTTCCAGTCCTGATAAGCGTCTCAGCCCGAAACAACAGGTCTCCATTTTCCTCCATAGATTCTGCCTGACCTGCTGAGTTCCTCCAGCATTTTGTTTATGTTACTCAAGATTTCCAGCATCTGCAGAATCTCTTGTGTCTCAAATAATACGTACCTCCCTGGTGCCAGAGTCAGGGATGTCTCCAAGCAGCCTCAGGGTGTTCTAAAAGGGGTGGTTCTGGTTGACATTGGTACTAGTAACACAAGTAAACTGAAAGGTTAAGACACAAAATGCTGGAGGAACTCAGCAGGTCAGGCAGCATCTATGGAGGGGAATGAACAGTGGACATTTTGGCCTGAGACCTTTCATCAGGACTGGAAAGGAAGTACGAAGAAGGCTGAATAAGCAGCTGGAGAGAGGAAGGAACACAAGCTAGTGTGATAGGTTAGACCAGGTGAGGGAGGTGTGATGAAGTGAGAAGCTGGGAAGTGATAGTTGGAAGAGGTAAAGAAGAAGGAGGAATCTGATAGGGAAGGAGAGTGGACCATGGAAGAAAGGGAAGGAGAAGGGACACCAGAGGGAGCTGATAAGAAAAGAAAGGGGAGAGGGGGTAACCGGAATGGGGAATGAAAAAAGAGAGGGGGGGTAAATTACCAGAAGTTAGGGGAACCAGGACTTCTGATTGTAATATCTGGATTACTTCTAGTGGCATTTGCTAGTGAGAATAGGAGTAAATGAGATGAATATGAATAGGAGGAGGAGAAGATGGCGGCGTGACGCAGCGCGCGCGGCCTCTCCAGTGAATGATATCTGTAATCTGTCAAGTAGGGTGCCGTGCACAATCCTGAATTGATGGAGACAGACGTGAGAGCACGGAGGAACATCTGGAGAAACTTCTGAAATGCCTGCTTCACTGCCGCTGCTACTGTGTGATCCAGAATCTCCGGAGGGGAAGGCCCCGAGTCCTTGGCTTTGCTTGTTGCTCGGCAGCCGGGGTGGGGTCGAAGCGCTCGGCATAGGGTTGTGCTTGGAGATGCTGTGTCGGAGGGGCTGGTCAGAGGCTCTAAGTTTTCGGATGGACTCAGTGTCGGCTGTGGTCAGGTGCTTCCAATGCATCGGCAGTTGTGGGCGCCTGGAGGTTTATGACAGAGAGAGTTTCTCCCTTTTGCCGCCTGCTATCGGGACTATCAGGAGTCGATCGGAACTTTGAGACTTTTTTTTACAGTGCTCATGGTCTGTTCTTTATCAAATTATGGTATTGCATTGCGCTGCTGTAACTATATTGTTATACTTATGTGGTCTTGTCAGTGTTAGTCTTTGGTTTGTTCTGTTTTTTTTGTGATATCACTCTGGAGGAGCATTGTATCATTTCTTAATGCATGCATTTCTAAATGACAATAAACGAGGACTGAGTGTCCTCATGATCTAATCTAAAATCTAAAGAATATGTGGCTAAAGGATGGTGTAGGAGGGAGGACCTTAGATTTTTTTTGAGAAATATTGGGATCTGTCCAAGCAGGACAGTTGGCACTTGATCCAGATTAGGGTCAACGTCCTTGCAGGGAGATGTGCTCAGGAGTTTGGAGTGCAATGGCGCACAGAGTGGTTGGAAAGGAGTCAAATATATAAGGAAAATTAGGTGATCCCAGTAGGCAGAGTTGACATGGGCATGTTAAGGAGATGGACAATGCAAGACTAGATTACATCTCTTTGAATGTGTGCTAAACCAGATGGGTTTATTGTTGACCACATGGGGACATGACATTGTGGCAGGTCTGGCAACGCAATGTTCCAGGATGGAGAATCCTCAGAGAGGATGGGGCATTGCAGTAATGACTGCAGAGACCAGTGCTGCAATCTTGAGATAATATATCCCAGAGGGCTCCTCACATGAGCTTGTGTGCAAACGCAAGAGACTGGAGATGCTAGAATCTAGAGCAGGAAAACAAACTGCTAGAGGAACTCAGCAGGTGAGGCTATACCCATGGTGACAGAGGATTATTTATTTTAAAAAACTTTATTCATGATAAAAAAATATACAATAGAATAAAAACAGTGCAAAACTTTCATACCCATAGTCACCAGATTCAGTAGAATTAACTTTTCTTTTAAAGCTTTAAATTTGTAGCCATCCTTGTAGCCCCCTGGGGTGATAAGTTTCAATGCTTGAGGGGCTTTCCCAGCCACCTCAGCCCCTTCATGTGTGTTAGCAGAAGGAGCTTAGGTTCAGTACGTCCTTCAGCATGTACTCTTGCAGTCCAGAGTGTGCCAGTCAGCAACATTCCCTACAGACATCTCACTGTTCTTGGAGACCAGCAAGTTCCAGGCAGAGAAATAGTCAACATTTCAGTCAACACCCTGCGTCAGGACTGGGAGTGCAGAGGAGAGAGGGCTAGTATAAAGAGGCAAGGTGGGGGGGGTCGATGGGCAGGAGCTGGCAGGTGACAGGTGGAACCAAGTATGGAGGGTGTTGATAGGCAGGTGTGACCAGGTGGGGAGGAGGCCAGATAAGTGGAGATGATAATGGACTTCAGATTCTATCATCTGATGAGTAAGGAAGGCAGATAAGGGAGGGATAATGGACAGAGGGAATCAGTGGGGGGGAGGGAAAGAAACTGTAATGGGATGAGGGAGGGGGTTGCTTTTGGAAAAGGGGTAGTTGAGAGAATCTGGATGGATCATAGGGGGAGAGAGAAAGGAACACAAAGGATGTGTGTTACCTGAAACTGGAAAAATTCAAAGTTCATACCAATGGGTTGTAGACGACCAAGGTGGAATATGAGGTTTGTTCTGCTACCATGTGTTTGGCCTCACCCCGGCTGTGGAGAAGGCCAAGGATGGACAGGTCAGTGTGGGAATGTGGAAAAAAGTTGCGGGTAGGAACTCAGGTGGTCATCGCAAACAGAGTGCAAAGCAGTCATTAAAAAACATAGAATGTGTTTGGGTCATGCATAACTTAGTGTGTGCAGCTCAAATTTCAGATCTTACCAATGAGAGGAATGGGCCAGGTGGCTAGGGAGCACAGTTTGTGACAGGGTCTGAATACAGTGAGCTTGGTCTTCCCAGTTGGAGGATATTTCTGCTCATCTGCTAGTGCAGGTTGCAATAGCAGTCTGATAGTTCAGGAACAATGGCGAGTTAGAGAGAGATGGAGTTCAAGTTTAATTCAAGTTCAAGTCATTGAACCATGCATGAATACCGATGAATACAGCCGAACGAGACAGCGTTACTCTGGGGCCGAGGTGAAAACACAGTACAAGACACATATAGCTGATATAAGACAGCAGTAAATTACAGTCACTCAAAAAGAAATCTAGTCCAAGTCCCTGAGACCATGAACGTTGCAGTAGTCTGCAGTCGAACACGATACATATTGTCTTCTGCTGTGCAGACTCTGGAGAGCAGCACCAACTCCAGCATGGACGCCATACCACACCACCTCTGGCATTCCGGTGGAGCGCACTGACTCTGACACCTCTCTCCTCGGCATCTGCAGACAGGCAATACTGTGGTTTAAGACCTAGTTCTTACTACGACCGAAACATGCAGCTCCTCCAGGATGTGCCCCCTCTCCCCGCTGTTCAACAGTAAAATAGTGAATCAGATGTGCAGCATCCCACATTACCAGGATCTTGCGAACACAAGAAAAGCAACTAAAACAATCACACACTATTACACTGCACACTGTGAGAAAAATATGCCTAGTTTTCGACTAATGTTAACAAACAACAACATGTAGTTGGTGGGAAAATAGAGGATACAGTATGTGATCCTTGGAGATATCAGGTATGATGAATGGATGCATGTCCATTGACTTTGTCCTTCTTTATTCCAGCCATCTTTCCTGTCCATCCCTGCAATATTTTCCTTTGTCATTACTGGGTCTTGCCCTTCTTTCTTCCCTTCCTATCCTCCCTGATTTCCTTCTATCCAGGAATATTTAGAACTCATTCCTGTGCCAGACAAGCACTTCTAGTTGTACAGCATCATTCCCTCAGTGCTAATAACCAAGCATTAACACCTGGGCATCTGTACCTCCCTGTGTGAGTGAATTCTTGATGTCTTTATTAGGAGACCACGGTCAGTGTGGGATGGTAGCAACATCTCCACCTTGCTGACAATGAATACAGGTGCACCTGAATAGCGTGTGCTTAGCCCACTGCTTTACTTCCTTTATCTCATAACTGCAGCTAAGCACAACTCAAATGGCATTTATAAATTTGCCAATAACGCCACTGTCGTACAGGAGTGTGTTAGATCAGCTGGTTGAGTGGTGTCATAACAACAACCTCACCCTCAATGTCAGCGAGAGCAAAGAATTGGGAGGGGAGGTCAGGAGAAACTCATCAATCCACATTGAGGGGTCAACAGTGAAGAGGATAAACAGCTTCAAATTCCTGGGTGTAAACATTTCATAGGATCTGTCCTGGGCCCAGCACATTGGAAAGTATGCCAGTGGCTCTAATTCATTATGAGTTTGAAAAGATTTGGTATGTTACCAAAGAGTCTCAAAAAACTTCTTCAGATGTTTGGTGGCGAGCATTCTGACGGGTTGCATCACTGCCAGGTATGGAGCCTCAATGCACAGCATCACAAGAGGCTCCGGGCTCTGCTGGCACCAGCCTACCCACCACTGAGGACATCTCCAAGCCACAGTGCCTCAGGAAGACAGTAGCTACCGTTGAGAACCCTGACCACCCAGCTCAAGTCCTCTTCTCCTACAACCATCAGGAAGGAGTTACTGGAGCCTTAAGACATGCACTCAACAATTTAAGAACAGCTTCTACCCCTACACTATCAAATTTTGAACTGTCTGAAGCTATGAGCACTACCTCATTATTCCTTTTTTTGCACTAATCATTTATTTTGTAATATATCGATGTTGCAAAATAAATTTCATGTCTTATGTCAGTGATAATATAATCTGATTCTGATTCTAAATCACAGAATGGTTATATCACAGAACAAGGCCATTCATTCCATCAACTCTCTAATGGCTATTTTCAAAAAGAATCTACTCTTTGTCCTCTCCCCAGAACACTCAGTCAAACTTGATGTTGATCTTTGGGTTTGCTTTTAAATCATGATCTGGCTAGAAGCTAGCATTTGAAGTGAATTTTGTAGGAAAAATAATTATGAGACTAACGAAGCTTATGCTCCATTGTCCGCATTATCAGACTGTCACCTCCAGTGAGCTTAAACACACAATCGGTAACATTCCCTCATAGGTGCTGTGTGTTTCCAAAAGCTATACAATAACGATATCTCACAAATGTTGTTCCAAGCATTGAATACCTCGATCTTGCCATGAATACTTCAGAAGTGACAAAAAAAAACTGCAGATGCTGGAAAACTTATAACTTGGCCATTCCAGAGTAAGTACAGTGTTATTACCTACATCCTTTCTGGTACTGAAAATTAACTCTGCAAGTTTGGAGTCTCATAGCTTTGGATAAATTTTTAATAATGGCTGAAGGTTTTAAATATGAACTTGTTTTTCTTTAATTTTCTTTTCTCTACTTTTTTTTCTTACCATCACTCTGCACCCTTTAATTTTGCTGTACTTAACTGATTTAATATTAAGTTCACCAACTTGACATTTCCTAATTCAGTCAATATTCACCTGTAAGAAATGCGCAGTTATGAAATCATTGAAATCTTATGGCACAGAAGAAGGCCATTTGGGTCATCAAGGCTACAGTGGCTCCCAGAAAAGCATTCTCACCATTCTCATTCTCCCTCTTTTTTCCCTTGGCCCTGCATACTTTTGTCTCCCCAGTAAGTATCCAATTCCATTTTAAAGATATATTACTGGGCTTTCCTATTTGTGGAGTTGACGGTTATTCATTCTAGTGAAACCACACAAGTCTTCTCTCTTTAAGCAGTAAGGAGTCACTGGGAGAGGTTGGCATTGAGAGTTGTGTTCCTCTCGGGGATCCAAGAATGCAGAGACCAGCTGGAGTTCCCCAGCCCCTCTAGTGGATCCTTCGTGGATCTAACTTGGCCTCAAGGTTCAAAGTAAATTTATTATTCAAGTATGTCTATGCCATCCTGTGATTCATTTTCTTGCAGGCATTGCAGAACAAAGAAATACTATGAAACTACACACAAATGCTGACACAAAACCAAAGTGCAAAAAAAGACAAACTGTGCAAACACAAAAAAACCCAAGTAGTAGATAGATAGATGAGTAAAACCTGAGAAGATGAGTTGTGGAATCTTTGAAAGAGAGTCTGTAGGTTGTAGAATAACTTCAGAGTTGAGGTGAGTGAAATTATCCATACCAGTTCAAGAGCCTGATGGTTATAGGGTAATAACTGTCCCTGAACCTGGTGGGGTGGGACCTGAGGCTTCTGTACCTCCTTCCAGAAGGCAGCAGCAAATAAAGAGCATGGCCTGGATGGTGGGGATCCTTGATGATACAGTTTTCTTCTGACATACAGTGTTCCTTGTAGATGTGTTCAATGGTGGGGAGGACTTTTCCTGTGATGGTCTGGGCTTTTCCGCACTTGGGCAATGATGTTTCCATGCCAGGTCTGTACAAATGCCTGCTCCAAAACATACCATTTTTATCCCCTGAAATGTTGAGAGAAATCCTAGAAGTTCAGCTCACTATGAGCATCCCTTATTTATTTGGGGTCAGTGCCTCTGAAGAGACTTTTCAACTCCTCCTATAAAACTCCATTGAGTGGGCTGTATTTTATGCTGGGCACTATGCAGTAAATGTCAAATTGTGTGTCTCATTAAAGCTGAGGAAAGGTGGTTGGTGTTTGGCAGCTGCCCAGGTTAATAAAGTGACTGTACAATAAACGTCATGTCAGAGTCAGCAAGCTCTTGAGTCTCTCCTCAGCAATTGGTCCTGTTAGCTGGAGGAAAGCTAATCACTCAGCGCATTGAATCCTCAAAACCACCAGGATAGGCAATTCACTTTGCATGACTAGGGAGCTGTTTAACTTTGAAGCCATCAAAGTCATTAGATATCTGTCAATAGCTAAGTAGTTAAAGGAATCAGTAGGATTGAACAAATGTGCATTTACTGTGTATATTATTCAGTACATCCTGTCACATTTTTCAGCTAATGAATTAATTTTGATATTAAATGTGGTCACCGTTGTTTTCTGGGGAAATGTCACACAATTTTCCCCTCAGGAAGGTCCTGCAAGCAGCAATCTGTTTTGGTGATGTTGACTGCGAGTTAAGTAAAGGAACATTGTTACATCCACTTGATAACATTAATCTAATTTCTCATTGAAAGGCAGCATATCTTTAATACAGAATTCTCAACAGATTCAGATTTATTATCACTGACTTACATTCAATGGCCACTTTATTAGTTACACCTGTACACCTGCTCGTTAATGCAATATCTAATCAGCCAATCATGTGGCAACAACTTAGTGCATAAAAGCAGGTGGGCATGGTCCAGTGGTTCAGTTGTTGTTCAAACCAAGCATCAGAATGGGAAAGAAATGTGATCTAAGTGACTTTGATCATGGAATGATTGTTGGTGCCAGATGGGGTGGTGTGAGTATCTCATAAACTGCTTATCTCCTGGGATTTTCGCACAAAACATTCTCTAGAGTTTACAGAGAAAAAAAACCACCAATGAGCAGCAGTACTGTAGGCTAAAATGCCTTGTTAATAAGAGAGGTCAGAGGAGAATGGGCAGACTGATTCAGACTGCCAGGAAGACAACAGTAACTCAAATAACTACACATTACAATAGTGGTGGGCAGAAAAGCATCTCTGAACACATAACACGTCAAACCTTGAAGTGAATTGGCTACAACAGCAGAAGATCATGAACATACACTCAGTGGCCACTTTATTAGGTACAAGAGGTAGCTAACAAAATGGCCGCTGAGTGCATATGATGTGAAATTTGTTGTTTTGCAGGATTAGTACAGTGCAGAAAAATAAAAACTATAAATTACAAAAATAAATAGTGCAATGTAATGGAATGATGGTCTATTGTTCATGAACCGTTCAGAAATCTATGTGTTATATTCTGCATCATTGAACAGTAGAGAGTCAGGAACAATAGATGAGAAGGAGATTGTAGAATGGCATTGGTCCAGTTACTTTTTCAGCTGCAGTCATGAGATTACTATTGAGCAACAGATGCCAGCACACCTTGCTGCAGGTTCAGTCCTTAACCAGTGCAGGACTAGTTAGTGCTAACAGACATGCTACAGTTAACCTCAATGCACTGGCATTGAGGGCAAAAGAGAAACAGCAGGAATTCCAGTATCTGATTACAGTCCCATAATACCTGCCAGAATGGCAGGGGGGGGGAGTGTTACAAATGGCACAAATGTAGCAGGTAGTGCTACTGCCGCAGGGTAACACACAAAATGCTGGAGGAACTCAGCAGGTCAGGCAGCATCGATGGAAGAGAATAAAGAGTTAACGTTTAGGGCCAAGACCCTTCGTCACTTCTGCACCTATTGTCTATTGTCTATTGTCAGGACCATTCTTCTCCATAGATGCTGCCTGACCTGCTGCGTTCCTCCAGAATTTTGTGTGTGCTGCTGCTGTCCCCAGGTTCACGTGTAACCTCCAATGGTGTGTGGGTGGAGTCTGCACATTCTTCCTATGACCACAGTTCTCCCTGGGTGCTTCTCCCAAGGGGTTGTTGGTAGGTGACTGGCTGCTCTAAATCAGCCCTGATGTTGATCGGTTGTGGCAGAATTGGAGTAGAGTCAACAGGAATGTGAGAGGGTTGGTTGCAGGAATATTATTGGGGGAATGCTCTAAGAACTAATAGGGATGGGCTGAATGGCGTCCTTCCAAAATGAAGTGTGGAATGTCCAATAAAGACTGTATCAGCCTCTACTTCCCAGCTTTATCCCTGTCCCATTCCCAGATATTGTTCCCACTCTGCCCTTGCCCCAGTTATTGCCTTTCTGTGTCCTTGCTCCTAATTGTGGCTGTTTTCTTCTCCCCCTCAAGCTCACAAATGTGGATGTCGACTCAGATAAGAAATGGAAACACTGCAACATTCTTTGGAGACCATGTCCTAGCAACAGCTGATTTCAGAACAAAAACAAAGCTTAGATCATAAGCCTATAAGATATAGGAGCAGAATTAGGCTATTTGGTCCATCAAGTCTGCTCCACTATTCCATCGTGGCTGATTTGCTATCCCTCTTGACCCTATCAACCATATAACATATAACTATATATAATTATATACTCCCACTATTCTCCTGCCTTTTCCCCATAACTTTTGATGCCTTGACCAATCAAGAACCTATTGACCTCTGCTTAAATATACCCAGTGACTTGGCCTCCACAGCCATCTGTGGCAAAAAATTCCACAGATTCAGCAACCTCTAGCTAAAGAAATCCCTGTTTTCTAACTTAAGCTGAGATATTAAAGTGTTTTGTCTCTTTTCTCTCTGTTTTCATGTGCAGGGTCGAGACTTTCCTTTTGATGACTGTGGCCGCTCATTTACCTGCTTCCCGTTGAAAAACCCCACGGGCAGTGCAGAGGCCCTAGTCTGTAACATCGATGTTCTGCTGCACATTATGACACATAAGGTCAGTTACTTGTCAATGACTCCAGGTAAAAGGAGAAGGTATGCAGTCATCCACATTAACTCCAAGTATGTTGGCTGAGTTTTATTCAATGGTGAGAAACCAGGAACGGTAGATGGAAAAGGGGTTGAGATTCTGTGTATACATGTAAGCAAATAGGCAGGTGCAAAATGGAAAGTACCTAAGTTCTCATCTGTTGCATGAAGCAGTCTGCAAATTCATGATATGTTTGTGGGTGAATTTCACCTCAGATTTTTCCATTCCTTAACGTTCTGATAGCAGGATTTTGATCATGCCCACTGCTCACCTGTCTGTTGAGGCCACGTTTGACTTGAGCATAATCTCCCAGTAAGAATTTACTTCATTGTTTCGGATTTACTGTAAATTCCATCACGTAGCTGACTTCGAACAAGCAGAAATGCTGATTAAATTCTGGCATTCAGAGATAGCAAAAGGTGTGTATTTGAAAGAATTATGCAATCAATTAAAAGAAAATTAAGAATTATCAGAGTTGCAAAGAAAACCATTTAACCACTTAAAATAAATTTAATGTTGAACTCAATTCATTAATACCTTCCTCGCTCCATTGAAATGAATGGAGTTCTTACACCAGGTCTAATTGCATAGTGAGCTATTACCCTGGAGTATGGGGTGGAAATTGTAGGGAATTCACACTGCTGCTAGAATTCAAATGTTGAGAGAACATCTGCCAGGAAATCTGGGATTTCCACACCTGTAGAGAAATGCCTTCAGTTGCCGCCAGTGATTCTGGAGAGAATCCTGGATGTGTTGGGACTCTTGCGGGTACCACATACTCCACTCAAGGAGTCGGTCTTCATGTGGAGGCCTGGGCTGGCAGCTTTATTATGGGCCATTGAAAGTCAAACCAACCCTAGTTCTCACCCAGCCTCTAAAGAAGGGGACTTGGGAATTATCAGTTGTCATTCAGCTTCCCTTTTCCCAGGCCAGGATTTGTAAAATCAATCCTGCACCCCCCCCCCCCCGGTGAGGTCAATGCTGGAGGAATTCAACAGGTCAGGCAGCATCTACAGAGGAGAATACACAGTCAATATTGTGAGCAGAGACCCCTGTCCGGGACTGGACAGGAAGGAGGAAGAAGGTGGAGCGGGGGAGGGAGAAGAAGCTGCAGGTGATACGTGAAACCAGGTGAAAGGTAAGGTTGCTGTGTGGTGGAGGGGGAATGAAGTCAGAAGCTGGGAGGTGATAGATGGAAAGCTAAAGGGCTGAAGGAGAATAGGAGAGGTGAGTGGACCATGGGAGAAAGGGCACCAGATGGAGGTGATGAATAGGTCAGAAGAAGAAAAGGGGTAAGATGGGAGCCAGAATGGGCAATAGAAAAAGAGAGAAGGGGAGCTGGGAGAAAAATACCAGAAGTTAGAAAACTTGATACGTACCATCAAATTAGAGACTACCCAGACAGAATATGAGGTGTTACTCTTCCAAGCTGAAAGTGGCATCATTGTGGCAGTAGTGGAGGCTGTGGACCGACATGTTGGAATGGGAATGGGAAGCGGAATTACAATGAGTAGCCATCAGGAAATCCTGCCTGTTGTGAACAAACCAAAGGCTTACTCTTGACTTCCAGCATCTGCAGAATCTCTTGTGTTTATAATCAGACCAAAGGCCTTGTGCTTTTTATGATTTAGTGCTTGCTGATTCTGCTGGGCTGTCCGAGGTACTATATTCCTCACTGGATCCAAGAGAATTTTACATAAAGCAACAGCAAATTGATGGGGTGTGTCAGCCTAGACTGAAGAGGCTTCTAGTAGATTTGTTCAGTATTGAGTGAATCTTAAAGGGAAAGTAGATGGGAAGTTGAAACTGAGGTTGAGCCACATACTGATGAAGAAGTCTATAGAATTTGCACAAAGTGCTTCCTAACAGGTTGATGTTATTGTTTATTACAGCTGGGACCAGGCAGTCCGCCGGGTGTATGGGTCTGCAGCACAGATATGATCCTGACTGTGCCCTCCTACCCAGGTAATGAACCCAAAAGTATTGTGTAAAGAGGCCATAACTAACTGCACCATTTAATTAACAAACCACATCTCAAATGTAAAGAATCACCAAGAGACAGCTTTATATATGCTGTTGTCACACTTGGCCAAAAGCCTAAACCTTAGTGCATATTGATAAATGATACAATCCATCACAGCCGCTGTCTGAGTATGACATGCAGGATTTGCTAGATAAATCCAGTCTCATTGGCTCTGGAGAGCCCACCAAGCCAACCAACTTCAGCTAACCCACAGGAAACAAAGAAGCATTTCTTATGCTGGAAGCTCACAAATGGTTTCACATTGTTGTGCACTACAATGGTGAATGATTGTTCTTATTTCATGCAAATTAAGTCATTCTGTGTGATCTACAAAACCCACTGAACTGCACACAGTGCTCTCCTGTGAGAAGGGATTCCCATAGACCTTAAGGCCAGAACTATATGAGAGTGCACTAGAACATGTAAGGCGATTGATACATAGGATATGCATGAACAATGTCTTCTGTTAAGCAAGGCTTATCAGGAGCATTTGCTGCTAAAGTTAAACTGCACTAGCTGCACTACTGAGAGACTTGTGCAGTTTGCTGTGGTGGAGTTCGGGTGGGGTGGGGGATGGAAGGTAGAAGGCCATTCTAAACCATCTCCACTGGTGGTTGTCCAGTCACTATGCCTTCCCAGGGATCCCCATGGTGGTGCTGTGTCAGGAGGTTCTCATTTCTAGTTGATCCCAAGTTTTAGTCAGCAATGGGACAATCCTGTTTCTGAGACCTACTCCCACCCTACACTTCTAAACCCAGTCGCTCTGATCACTGACTTCTTGTTCCGACATAAAGACAGAAAATGCTGGTCAGGTAACATCTGTGGAAAGACCCTGGCCCAAGATGCTCCAACAACAAAGGGAGAGAGAGAAACACATTAGTCTTGGGAGCAGAAGTAGAGGTAGGAGTTTCTCTGATAGAGTGAATTAATGAGATGCAATTACAACACAAGAGATTCTGCAGATTCTGGAAATCTTGAGGAATACACACAAAATGATGATTCACCTGGAAAGACTCTGAGTTCCTGGATGATGGGATAGAGAAAGATGAATGGGCAGAATCAGAATCAGGTTCATTATCACCGGCATGTGTCGTGAAATTTGCTAACTTAGCAGCAGAAGTCCAATGCAATACATGATAACATAGAAAGGAAAAAAAAAATAAGTAAATCAAATACAGTAAGTATATATGTATATTAAATAGATTAAAAATAGTGAAAAACAGAAATAATATTTTTTAAAAATGAGGTAGTGTTCATGGGTTCAGTGTCCATTTAGGAATCTGATGGCAGAGGGGAAGAAGCTGTTCCTGAATCACTGAGTGTGTGCCTTCAAGCTTCTGTACCTCCTTCCTGATGGTAACAGTGAGAAAAGGGCATGCCCTGGGTGCTGGAGATCCTTAATAATGGACGCCACCTTTCTGAGGTACTGTTCCTCAAAGGTGTCTTGGATACCATGGAGGCTAGTACACAAGATGGAGCCGACTAATTATACAACTTTCTGTAGCTTCTTTCAGTCCTGTGCAGTAGCCTCACCCCATACCAGACAATGATGTAGCCTGTCAGAATGCACTCCACGGCACATCTGTAGAAGTTTATGAGTGTATTAGGTGACAAACCAAATCTCTTCAAACTCTTAATGAAATATAGCCACTGCCTTGCCTTCTTTATAGCTGCATTGATATGTTGGGACCAGCTGAGATCCGCATTGATCTTGACTCCCAGGAAGCTGAAATTGCTCACTCTCTCCAGTTCTGATCCCTTTGTGAGGATTGGTTTGTTTTCCCTCCTCTTACCCTTTCTGAAGTCCACAATCAGCTCTTTCATCTTACAGCCGTTGAGTGCCAGGTTGTTCCTGCAGCACCACTCCACTCCTTGCCCCAATTCAGAACGTGAACTTGTGGATCAACTCTGTCCTTTTCCGTAGCTAATTTAAAACTTATAGGACGACGGTCAGTGGTCCCAAAGTGCTCCTCCACTGTTACCTCAGTCACTCGCCCTGCCCTATTGCCCAAGAGGAGTTAGAGCCTTGCCCCCTCCCTAATGGAGCCCCTCTATATTGCCCAAGGGATGTTTCCTGAATTCACTTAACAAATTCCAACCCATCTGAACCCTTAAAGTATGGCAATTAGGAAAGATCAAATCCAGTACTAAGCCAACCTTACTCTCCACAACCTCCCTGCATATTTGTTCTCCTCATTTTCTTAGACTGTTTGGGGACCCATAGTACAATGCCATTCATATTTCTCAGCTCTATGTATAAAGCCGCTCTGGATGATTCTTCAGTAATTTCACTTCTGCCTGTTGCTGTGACACTCTACTTAATCAAAAATGCCACTCCCTCTCCTTTCTTTACTCCACCACTTTTCCGCCTAAATTACCTGTACCCTGAACCAGAATCACTGGCATATATTGTGAAATTTGTTGTTTTGTGGCAGCAGTACAAGCAAGCAAGCAAGTTTATTTGTATAGCACTTTTCAAACACAAGGCAGTTCAAAGTGCTTTACATAAGACAAAGTATAAAAATCAAACATCAAATTTCAGACAATATGTAAGAGAATAAGATTACACAAAAATAAATATGAAAAATAGAAGTTACAGACAGTGCAGGAGATTCTAATTAAAAGCTACAGCAAAAAAGAAAAGTTTTGACGCTCATTTTAAAAGAGCTTAAAGTTGGAGCAGATTTCAGATTCTCTGGAAGGTTATTCCAGATATGTGGAGCATAGTAATTAAAAGCTGCTTCACCATGTGTAGTTTTGACTCTGGGGATGGTAAACAGACCAGCCTCAGATGACCTGAGAGCTCAGGAAGGTTCATAATGCAGCAGGAGATCAGAGATGTCTTTTAGCCCTCGACCAATCAGTGTAGTGTAGTGATCGGAGAACTGGAGTGATGTGTTCTACTTTCTTGGTCTTAGTGAGGACTCTGGCAGCAGCATTCTGAGTGAACTGCAGCTGTCGGAGAGATTTCTTACAGAGACTGAGAAAGCACCATAACAGTAGTCAAACCTACTAAAAATAAATGCATGGACGAGTTTTTCTAGATCTTGCTGAGATGTAAGCCCTTTAATTCTTGCTATATTTTTAAGATGGTTGTAGGCTGACTTTATAATTGTCTTAATGTGGCAGTTAAAATTTTAAGTCCGAGTCCATCACACCACCAAGGTTTTTGGCTTGATTTGTGGTTGTAAAGACAGGGATTCTAAGTAAGCAGTGACTTTTAATTGTCCTTTTTTGGCACCAAAAAGAATTATTTCAGTTTTCTCTTTGCTTAACTGAGGAGATTTTGGCTCATTCAGTCAGAGATTTGTTCAATACAGAATTTTAGTGATTGTTTGGGACCATAGTCACTCGATGACACTGTTATATAAATCTGAGTGTCATCGACATTATTATGGTAAGATATTTTGTTGCTTACCATGATTCAAGCTACAGGGAGCACGTACAGTATACGTTAAACAGAAGTATGGATCCTTGAGGCACTCCACATGTTATTTTTGTTGGGTCAGATAGCGCTTACCAATCCATACAAAATAGACCCTCTCCTGTAAATACAATTTCAACCGTACCGGAGAGTCCCACCAGTTTTATGGTCTGTCCAGTAATATGCCATGGTCAACTGTGTCAAAAGCAGCACTAAGATCTAGTAAAATCAAAACTGAAATTTGATCCTCATCATAGTTTGAGCGGATGTCATTTCAATGACTGTTCCTGACCAGAACAGTCTCAGTGCTGTGGTGTTGTCGAAATCCAGACTGGAAAACATGGCTTAGAGCCAAAAAACTTTTAAGTTGCTGATAAACAACCTTTTCTATGATTTTACTTAAACATGGTAAATTTGATGTAGGCTTGTAGTTATTAACTACTGAGGCATCTAGGTTGTTCTCTTGTAAAAGAGTTTTAATAACTGCAGTTTTCAGGGCTTTTAGGAAGCAGCCCTGATAGAAGAGAAATGTTGGCTGTTTGCAGAATGTCTGGTGCCATGCAACTAAGGACATTTTTAAAAGGTTGTAGGTAAAATGACCAGTGAACAGGAGGAGGATTTCAGGTGTAGTACAATTTATAGTCAATAGTTAGGAGTGGTGTCATCTTAAATAAATTATTTCTAAATGAGTGAAAAGATGACATTGACTTCTGACCTGATGCAGGGACACTGACAGTATGTCTAATCTTCTGAGTACTGTAAATTAATATAAGAAATATACATTATAGATAAAATTAAACAAGTTGTGCTGCAAACAAAGAGCAAAAATAGTGAGGTAGTGTTCACGGGATCGTTGTCCATTCAGAAATCTTATGGCAGAGGGGAAGAGGCTGTTCCTAAAATGCTAAACGTGTGTCTTCAGGCTCCCGTAGCTCTTCCCTGATGGTACAAGGAGAAGAAAGTATATCCTGGTTGGTGGGGTCCTTTTGAAAATGCCCGTAGTGCTGGGAAAGCTAGTGCCCATGTTGGAGCTGTCTGGGTTCAGAAGTCTCTGCAGCTTTTTCAGACCCTGTGCTCTACCCCCTCCATATTGCACGGGATTATCGCAAGAGCTTCCCTTCTCTTCAAAACGCAGCCCTTGGGGTTACTGTCTCATCTGATGGATAGTGCTCACCCGCTTAAATTCAATAACTCTACACAACTTAGCCTGGATTATGTGTTTAAGTTTCTGAAACAGGACTTTTCAAGTATTTATGCTACCTGTTTGATTCCATCAACATTCACACTGACTTTCAGTTCTTCAGTTTGAAGTTCAAAGCGAAATTCAGGCTCAAAGTGGTGTTGGATCTTTACTTCAATCAATCTTCTTACCCTAACTTTTGACACAGAACAGTTAAAGCTGTGTATGTTACCAGTCCTGCCGCTACTGGCAATACATTGATAATGGTAACATGCTAATTAAGTTTGTCAGGGTCTGTGACTAAATGCAAAGCCTTCAATCACATGGAGCACCGCAATCTGTGGCAGCGTGCTGAGAGTGTCCACTCTTTGTGTAATTCTCCAGGGAAACAACACTCTGTTTAATCAGCTCTGCCTTTCCGTCAGGTTGATTGGTGCTGAGCAATGTGCTCTTGTCTCAAAAATCCTGATTTTGTCTGTCTTGACACCTTGGAGATTGGCTGATCGCCATCTGATAGAACAAGGATGTATGTCAGCCTTTATTATTGCCTGCTGCGCTTTCTGATAACTCAGCCAATGCTTCAACTGAGAGATAAGTCTGAGAGTTAGAAGAGGAGCTCAACTATTCATTTTGCAAAACCGCAGCGATCTGAAATATAAAGGTGCACTGCTCAGATATATGTGCAGAGAATCACTGAGTGCGCTAAATGTTATATTTCGAACATAGAACAATACAGGCCTTTTTGCCCATGATGTTGTGCCAACTTTTTAACCTTTCCCGAGATCAAACTTTCCCAGAAGTTTACATGTTCTTTCCACAGGAGAGCAGAAAGAAAAAAGTATTGTTTAAAAAATATCTCTGAAGTAAATGAAAATTAATGAGGCAAAACAAGAACTATAACAGTTTAGCATTTGAAAACAACCTGATGGCTCCAAGGGAGAAAGAATCTGCTATCTGACGATATGCACACAAACGCTTGGTTCTTGATCTAATGCCCATTCTGTTCAATTCTCAATTGTGCATATAAAGCTCCTTAGGATTGGTATTGTTTGTTCTAGATTGAGGTGATCCAATGAAGAGGAAAATTAGGGTAAGGTCAATGTTTATAAGAAAAGAGTGATTTAATTGCATTCTCCTGTTGAGTACAGCTGTAACCACATATTGCTGCATTGCTTAGTTATCAGCTGCTCCTGCACCTGGGCCCTCAAAGTCACGTTCCCATGGTCAGGGGAAGGAAGTTAATTGGTTATTGTCAGCAACAAGGCCTACTTGCACAAGTGCCTCAGAGCAACAGTTCGCGCCTTTGAAGCAAGAGACAGTCTGGAGGCTTATCGTATAAGGTCACGGTTGGTCAACTGTGATTTGTTTCAGCAAAATATTTAGGTAAACAGTGGTTGGGCAAGTGAAGTTGCTGCCATACAACTCTGCCTAGCCTATTCAGTCTCGACCTGCAGTGCTGTTTACGTGGAGCAAACTGACGTCACACGGAATTGGTGTTCCAAATAATGAATGATTTATTGAAGACTGGTGTGCACTGGAGACCAGCCAAAGCTGGGTCTCGTACAGCTTTTACATTTTCAGTTGATGAGATTACCAGTTAAACTACATTTTGATAACAGAATGGTGGACCGGAAGACTTAATTAAGTACCAGACTAGGTCTGCTAAAATGATTATCCGCCGGTCTAACAGCAAATCCAGTTTTCTATTGCAACAACAGGTGCACACTATAACACAAGTCGTGAGGTTTCTGAAACCCATGTGCTGTCATTGCTGCATTCCGTGTCTCTACATTTGTCTGTGGTTCCCTGTTACCACATCAGCACAATCTGCATATCTATTTACTAGTTAACTAGCCCTCTCTATTTTTCTCCCTTTCTCCCCATGACCCAGATACTGCTGTTTCCTCCAGCAGCCTGCAAATGTGTCGGTTGGCAGACTGATTGTCTGCAGTAAATTGTTCTTCATTTATAGGTGAGAATCAAGAGGGGAGTTAATCTGTATGTGAGAGAGAATAGGTTCCAGGGAAATCACTGGGGGATTGGGACAGATGAGAATGATCTGAGATATAGACTCAGTGAGATGAATGGCCTCTTGTGTTGTAACAGTTAATGTGAACTTCAAGGACAACAACAAGCTATCACAATTATAACATGGCTTTGACTCTCTCAAAGGCAAGCATTAATTAAAGTTGTATGCTGTTTCCACACAGCTCTTCCTTGACCCGTCTTTTCTTGCTCTTCACACTCTCCGAAGTGGCTAAGTGCCCGTTACACTCTCCAAACCTCCTTTTGCAGCTTTGAAAGTACCTGTGAGATTAGTCTCTGTTGTAATGTTGGAAACACAGCAGCCATTACCATATAGCAAGACAACCAGAAATCATCTGAGGATGATGACCACATCATAAGTGTAGGGTGTGTATTTAGTAGTGTTTGTTCCGTAATAACAATTGAGTAGAAAGCCGCAGAAAAGCCATCTTTCTCCAGAATAGTGTGAGCAAATATTTTATGTAAAACTCCAAAAAGCTGAATAATGTCTTGCTTCAGTGTCTCAAATAAAAGTCAACACCTCCAATAGTGCAGCACTCCGTCAATCCTACACCATGGCATCGGACTGGACTTAGTTCCGTGGTGTATGGAATAGTGCCTACTGTCAACCTTTTGACTCAGGCAAGCGTACAGCCACTGAACAACAGCAGGCAGCTGAGGTCCAGTGTTGTTGGGAATAATGCAGAGTGGTGTAACCCATTGACCTCCTGGTCCTGCTGGAGTTTTGACACTCTGTTTCCAGGCCAACATCGACCGAAGGTGATCACTTGCTGTAAGGCTGGCACATTGTATTCATCAGCATGGTATTCTCTGGGTGATTATTTTCTTTTTTACATTGAGTCAGCTGAGTTTTCCTAGTTGTAGCTGTCCTTTTGGTGTCTCTGGAAGCCCAAGGAATCATAAATTTGCAATCTGTAGATTAATGTGTAAATTTCTTTCCGTCTGTACCCAGGTCACTGCAGAAGATATTCAATAAGACCATAAGACAGAGGAACAGAATTAGGCTATTTGGCCCATTGAGTCTTTTCCACTGTTCAATCATAGCTGTTATTTTCCCTCTCAACCCCATTCTCCCGCCTTATCTCTGTAATGTTTGACATCATCACTACTTAAGAACCCATCACTCTCCACGTTAAATATACCCAATGACTAGGCCTTCACAGCCATCTGTGGCAATGGATTCCAAAGAATCATGACCCCCTGGCCAGAGAAATTCCTCCTCATCTGTGATCTAAAGGGACATTCTTGAACTCTGAACTTTGATGCCCCAAGCTGTACTGGTATTGCGCTAACTGCTTCGCCATTGTGGTGCCCTATAGGAGCAGTGTTTGGTTCCTTTACACATGAAATTTTTCTTCTAATTATCTAGTAGGTAGCCATTAATACAACATAGAACATTACAGCACACTACAGGCCTTCGACCCATGATGTTGTGCCGACCTTTTAACCTACCCTAAAATCAATCTAACCCTTCCCTCCTGCACAGACCTCCATTGTTCTATCATCCACTTGCCTATCTAAGAGTTTCTTGTGTCCCCAACATTCCTGCCTCTGCTACCATCCCCAGCCATCCATACACCACTGTCTGTGTAACAACTGGAACCTCTGACATGCACCCTGTACTTTTCTCCACTCACCTTAAAATTATGCCCCTTCATATTGGCCGTTTCCGCCCTGGAAATAGTCTCTAAGTACCCACTCGACCTATGCCTCTTATTATCTTGTACACCTCTGTCAAGTCGCTCTCATCCTCCTTCACTCCAAAAGGAAAAGCCCTAGCTTCCTCAATCTTTCCTCATAAAACATGTCTTTTAATCCAGATAACATCCTTCCTGTAATGAGGTGACCAGAACTGAACACAATATCCCAAGTGCATTTTAACCAGGGTATTTTAGAGCTGCAACGTTACCTTTTTGGATTTCAAAGGAACCTTGGAAAGTGAGTCTAAGGGTAAGTGTCATTGAGTTGAAAGATCATGCGTGGTCATATTGAATGAAGGATCAGGTGCAAAGGGCTAAATGGCCTCCCCTTACTTCTGTTTATGTTCTTAAAGAGGAGAAGGTTCCCAAGGCTCAGGGATTCCTGGGAGGAAGACTGCACCCCAGGGGTGTGAGCGATCTACCGATGATGGAGCTGCCCTCGCAAGGATCAGCTGGCAGCAGACCCATCCCAGGGGATCCTGTGGTCATGATCCTGAGTTAGCATGCCCACGGACCACGGGAAAATGACTAAGATCTTGGACAAAAGAACTCGATGTAGCTAAATAATGAATAAAATTCAGAGCAGCCAAGCAGCTTATTCATTTTGGTAGGAGACATAAGGAATCCATTTATTCCTTGTAAGACAAAATTAAATCGGACAGAGGCACAGAGACTTCTGGGGATACAGGGATAAATCACTGAAAGTAGCAATGCAAGTTGAAGAGACCATAAAGAATGGTGAGGTTGATTTGTTGAGGAAAAGAACCATGAAGTAATATTAAAGTTATGTAAAACCTTGCTTACACCACACTTGGGAGCACAATGTACATTCTGTCCCCAAACACCAAGAGCTTGTTAAAATCCTCTTCAAAAGATGATGCTAAATTACTGAATGGTTTACTTACATAACAACTTGAATGAACAATATGGAGTTTGTAGACTTAGAGGAAATGATTAGATAGTTATTTAACGTGACAGTGAAATTGTAATTGGATTAATCTATTAATCTTTCCTAACTAAGCTGCACAAAGTTAATTATTTGAGCCATTTTTCAGTACAGACAGTTTCCTGCCATCTTATGCAGGATTACAGCTTTTCTTCCGATTCTGAATGAGAGAGCTTAGTGTCCCTCCAGCCTTAAAACTGAGGTCTGAGTTAGCCATAGAGTTAAACGCCAATATGTGTACATTAGAACATATGAAATAGGAGAAGGAGAAAATACTCGGCCCCCAAAGCTAGCACAACTGCAGGTGATCTGATGGTAATTAAACCCTGCTTTCTTACCCACCTCTGGTAACCTTCCACCACTCTAGTTCCAAAGATTCATGGCCCTCAGAGTGAATAGCCTTTACCACTTGTCTGTTTTATGTTACAATCATTCCATCTCTCATTCTTCTAAACTCCAATAGGACAGACCTGGATTTTCCAGCCTTTCTGCAGAAGACAGCCCGTCTGCTCAAATCACGAGAGTCTGTAACCTCTCACCATCTGGATAATGTGCTTTTTAAAAATTTTCTTGCCAACATTTTCAGTGTGCTATTTATCTGCATCATACTGCTTTTGCCAGATCTCTGCTGCACATTTAACCTCTCTGTATCCTCTTCAAAGTTTATACTTCTACCCTTTTTTGTGTTATGAGCAAATTTAGTAACCGTGCCTTCAGTGCCTTTATTCCAGTGGAAGACCCAGCACTGATGGCTGTGCCAGATCACTTGCTAATCAAACATAGATCCTTTCTGTTGCTTGAGAGCTAGCCAGCCTTATGTTAATACAATATGTTACCTCCTACACCATGAGCTATAATTATCACAATAACATGGTATCAAATCTAAGTTTATTGCATCCACTTGCTCCCCATACCTCTGCACATGCTACATCTATTAATTACAATAAATTAGTTAAGTGTGATTTTGTATCGACAACACCAATGCTGGCATTGCTTGATTACATTAAATTCAGGGTAATATACTATCATGGTTTGAAATTGATAGGCAAACCCAGGAAACAGGAAACCGAGTGGGAATAAATGGGCCTTTCTCAGAGTAGCAAGAATTAGTGCTTAGAACTTAGCTATTGAAGTCAAAGTAAATTTATTATCAAAGAGCTCAGATTCATTTTCTAACAGGCATTTACAGGAAAATAAGGAAATACAATATAATTTATTACCCTATAAAACAGGGGCTCCCAACTTTTTCTTATGCCATGGACTAATACCATTAAGCAAGGCGTCTGTGGACCCCAGGCTGGGAACCCCCACAATAAAATACTACCCAATAGAATGCATTACCGTTCATCAAAGGTTGGGGTGGGGTCCTTGATGATGGATGCTGTCTTCTTGTGGTGGTGCTACTTGTCCACAGTAATGTACCTCCTGTACCTAATAAAGAGGCTGCAGAGTGTACTTTCGTGGTCTTCTGCTGCTGTAGCCCATCAACTTCAAGGTTTGACATGTTTTACGATTTGAGAGTAACAATTTTGTAACGTGTGGTTGTTTGAGTTACTGCCACCTTCCTGTCAGCTTGAACAGGTATGGCCATTTTCCTCTGACCTCTCTTATCAACAAGGTGCTTTCACCCTCAGAACTGCTGCTCACTGGATATTTTTTTGTTTCTCACACCATTCTCTGTAAGCTCTGGAGACTGTTGTGCATGAAAATCCCAGGAGATCAGCAGTTTCTCAAACCACCCCATCTGGCACTAGCAATCATTCTGTGGTCAAAGTCACTTGGATCACATTTCTTCCCCATTCTGATGCTCGGTCAGAACCTCTTGACCATGTCTGCATGCTCTTATGCACTGAGTTGTTACCACATGGTTGGCTGATTAGATGTTGGCACTAATGAGCTGGTGTACTGCTGTACCTAATAAAGTGGACACTGGGTGTAGATTCACATGGGACATCAGTGATTTGGGTATGAGGACTGAACTTCATGTGACTAAGTTTGCCAGTGGTACAAATCTAGGTGGGATTGTGAGTTGTGAGGAGGATGCAAAGAGTGAACCCTGTGTAAGAATGTGACTAAATGAGAGATTATCCAGTTGTTAAGAAATAGAGAAAGGCTGTTACTGAAATTGTGATAGATTGTGATATATTGATACGCAAAAGGATTTGGGTGTCCTTGTACACTAGCCACTGAAAGCAAATATAGAGATGCAATTAAAAAAACAAATGGTATGTTGGCCTTCATTGCAGGAGGTCTTGAGCCAGGAGCAACCTGTCTTACGTCATTTAGCCAGGGCCTTTGTGAGACCAACCTGGAGTATTGTGCACTGATTTTATTTCCTTACCTCGTAAAACACAGGGAACACAGGAAATGCTTGCTGCTGTCATCAGTCAGGAGGTACAGGATCCTTATGTCCCACGCCACCAGGTTGAGGAACAGTTATTACCCTTCAAACATCAGACCCCTGAACTGATGTGGATAACCACAGCTCTGAACTGATTCCACAAGCTACACACTCACTTCCAGTGACTCTACAACCATATTCTCAATATTATTTGTTCATTGCTTTTACTTGCACAAATTGTCTTCTTTTGCACATTGGTTGTTTGTCAATCTTTGTTTATATATAGCTTTTCATAATTTCCAGAAGACTATAAGGTATAGGAGCATAATTTGGCCCGACGAGCCTGCTCTGCCACTTCATCATGGCAACTCCAATTTTTTGCTCCGACCCATTCTCCTGCCTTCACTCTATATCCCTTCATGCCCTGACTAATAAAGAATCTGTCAACTTCTGTCTTAAATATACTGTACATAAAGACTTGGCCTCCACAGCTGCCTGTGGCAACGAATTTCACAGATTCACCATTGTCAGGCTGAAGAAATTCCTCCTTATCTCCGTTTTAAAAGAACATCCCTCTATTCTGAGGCTGTGTCCTCTAGTCTTAAACTCTCCCATCATAGGAAACATCCTCTCCACATCCACTATATCAAGGCCTTTCACCATTTGATAGGTTTCAATGAGGTCACCTCTCATTCTTCTGAACTCCAGTGAGTACAGGCCCAGAGCCATCAAACACCCTTCATATGACAAACCATTCAATCCTGGGATCATTTTCATGAATGTTTTTGAACCCTCTCAGTTTCAGTACATCCTTTCTAAGATAAAGGGCCCAGGACTGCTCACAATACTCCCAAGTGAGGCCATTGCTTTATAAAGTCTCAACATTGCATTCTTGCTTTTATATTCTAGTCCTCTTGAAATGAATTTGCCTTCCTCACCACAGACTCAAACTGAAAATTAACCTTTAGGGAATCCTGCACAAGGACTCCCAAGTCCCTTCATGCCTCTGTTTTTTGTATTTTTTCTCCATTTTGAAAGTAGTCAATCCTTTCATTTCTTCTACCAAACACTTCCGAACACTGTATTCCATCTGCCATTTCTTTACCCATTCTTCCAATCTGTCTTTCTTTAGCCTTTGTACTCCCTCAAAACTAATTGCCTCTCCACCAATCTTCATATCATCTGCAAACTTTGCAACAAAGCCAGAAATTCCACCATCCAAATCATTGACATATAAAGTAAAAAGAATCGACCCCTGTGGAACACTACTAGTCACCAGTAGCCAACCAGAAAAGGTTCCCTTTACTTCCATTCTTTGCCTCCTGCCAATCAGCCACTGCTTTATCCTTGTTAGAATCTCTCCTGTAATACCATGGGCTTGTAGCTTGTTAAGCAACCTTTTGTGTCACCTTTTCAAATGCCTTCTGAAAATCCAAGTATACAACATTGACCGATTCTCCTTTGTCTATCCTGCTTGTTATTTCTTTGAAGGATTCCAACAAGTATGTCAGACAAGATTTTCCCTTGAGGAAACCATGCTGACTATGGCCTACTTTATCATGCTGCCTCCAAGTACTCTGAGACCTCATCCTTAATAATCGACTCCAACATCTTCCCAACCACTGAGTTACTAACTGGCCTATAGTTTCCTTTCTCTTGCCTCTCTCCTTTCTTGAAGAGTGGAATGATGTTTGTAATTTTCTAGTCTTCTAGAACAATTCCAGAATCCAGTGATTCTTAAAGGATCATTACTAATGCCTCCACGATCTCTCCAGCCATTTCCTTCAGTACTCTGGGTTGTACACCATCTGGTCCAGGTGACTTATCTACCTTCAGACCTTTCAGTTTCCCAAGAAACTTCTCTCTAGATATGGTAACTTCACACACTTCATACCCCCTGATACTTGGAACTTACACCATACTGCTAGTGTTTTCCACAGGGAGACATTATTTATTCAGTTCATCTGCCATTTCATTGTCCCCCATTACTACCTCTGTCAACATAGTTTTCCAGTGGCCTGATATCTACTCTCGCCTCTCTTTCACACTTTATGTATCTAAAGAAACTTTTGGTATAATTATAGGAAAGATGTCAACAAAATAGAGAGAATACAGAGAAGATTTACTAGAATGTTACCTGGGTTTCAGCGCCTAAGTTACAGAGAAAGGTGGAACAAGTTGGGTCTTTATCCTTTGGAGCGTAGAAGGTTGAGGGGGGACTTGATAGAGGTATTTAAAATTATGAGGGGGATAGATAGAGTTGACGTGGATAGGCTTTTTCCATTGAGAGTGGGGGAGATTCAAACAAGAAGACATGAGTTGAGAGTTAGGGGGCAAAAGTTTAGGGGTAACATGAGGGGGAACTTCTTTACTCAGCCAGTGGCAGCTGTGTGGAACGAGCTTCCAGTAGAAGTGGTAGAGGCAGGTTCGATATTGTCATTTAAAGTTAAATTGGATAACTATATGGACAGGAAAGGAATGGAGGGTTATGGGTTGAGTACACGTTGGTGGGACTAGGTGAGGGTAAGCGTTCGGCACAGACTAGAAGAGCCGAGATGGCCTGTTTCCGTGCTGTAATTGTTATATGGTTATATGGTTATCCACTTAAATATTATTGGTTAGCTTACTTTTGTATTCCATCTTTACCTTCTTAATCACCTTTTAGTTGCCTTCTGTAGGTACGGGTCCACAATCCCTTATCCGAAATTCTGAAAACCGAAAAGCTCCAAAAACCGAAGTTTTTCTCATGGAGTATAGAGCGTATTGTAACAAGATTTGCTTGGCGCGCCAACAGCTGACGTCACTTGGTGTGACGTGGCAGCACTAGCAGAGGCCGCTAGACGTCAGTTGTGGCTCAGCGCTTGTACTGGTTACACGTGCATTTGCTGTTCGCTGATATTTTGTGTTCACTGTTGACTTACGTTAATGAGACAGATGACACTTGAAGAAGTCTTTAAAAACGCCATCTGCCGTAGTGCTGCTTCATAACTTGAGATTCCTGTTCCTGGCCCATCAGGTACCTGTAGAGTATTTAGCTTTGTTTGCCAGATGTAATGCAACTTAACTAGAGGTACCTGTACTTATTTAGCTTAGTTTGAACCTGTACATGTCCTAGAGTATTTATGTTCTCTCTAAACAATACAATATAACAACTATTTACATAGCATTTACATTGTATCATGTATTATAAGTAATCTAGAGATGACTTAAAGTATATGGGAGGATGTGCATAGGTCCGCAGCTCCCCCAGGTCCTAAAGTCCACCCGCACTGAGACAGGTTAATTATCAATATAATTATCAATTTCCTGAAATCCGAAAAATTCTGAATTCTGAAATGCAACTGGCCCCAAGGATTTCGAATAGGGGATTGTGGACCTGTATTTAAAAGCTGCCCAATCTTCATAACTTACCTCTAATTTTTGCTGTATTATTTGCCCCCACTTTTCCTTTTATGTTGGGTTTGACTTCTGTTGTTAGCCACAGTTGTGTCATCTTTCCTTTAGAATACTTCTTCCTGTGCCTTTGGAATTGTTTCCAGAAATTCCAACCATTGCTGCTCTGCCGTCATCCCTGGCAGTGTTCTTTTCCAATCAATTCTGGTCAGCTCCTCGTTCATGCTTCTGTAATTTCCTTTACTCCACTGAAATACTGATACATTTGACTTTAGCTTCTCCTTCGCAAATTTCAAAGTGAAATTGATCATGTTATGCTTACCTTTACCTTAAGCTCTCAAATCTATTCTAGTTCATTGCACAGCACCCAGCCCAGGGTAGCCGAACCCCTAGTGGGCTCAGATACAAGCTGCTCTAAAAAGCCATCTCATAGGCTTTCTAGAAATTCCCTCTCCTGGGATCCAGCACCAACCTGATTTTCCCATATTGAAATCCCCATGACTATTATAACATTGCCCTATTGGCGGACATTTTTTATCTACCATCGTAATTTGTAGACCACATCCTTATGACTGTTGGGGGTCTGTATACAACTCCCATCAGAGTCTTTTGACCATTGCAGTTCCTTAGCTCTATCCTCAATGATTCATCACCTTCCGACCCTATTTCACCTCTTTCCAATGAGTTGATTTCAGTTTTTAAGGAACACCGCCCCCTCTGTCTTTCTGCCTGTCCTTTCGATACAGTGTGTATCTTTGTTCAATAGTCTCCCAGCTCTAATCTTTCAGCCATGATTCAGTGATGCCCACAACATCATACCTACCAATCTGCAACTGTTCTGCAAGTTCATCTATCTTATTCCGTATACATTCAGATATAACACCTTCAGTCCTGTATTCACCCTTTTCGATTTTGTCCATCTTTTATGTTGCAACTCATCCGGTTGACTGCAATTTTCCCTATCAACAGCTTCTCTTCACTACACATTGCCTCTGTTTGTAAACCAGCTACCTCATCTTCAGCACTGTCATACACCTTTCCCACGATACTTCTTACATTGAAATGTACACAGCTCAGGACACTAGTCACACCATGCTCAACCTAACTTTGTCTGAGGACTTTCCAACATCTGCCTCCACAACTTCTCCACTAACTATTCTGGCATTCTGGTTCCCATCTCCCTGCGATCCTAGTTTAAACCCCACCGTGCAGCATTAACAAACCTTCCCACTAGGATATTAGTTCCCTTCAGTTCAGATGCAAATTGTCCCTTCTGTACAGGTCCCACCTTCCCTGGAAGAGAGCCCAATGATCCAAAAACCTTATGCCCTCCCTCCTACACCAACTCCTCAATAAGGTTCAATAAGTACATTTAATGTCAGAGAAATGTATTCAATATACATCCTGAAATTCTTTTTCTTCACAAGCATCCATGAAAACAGAGGCTTGCCCCAAAGAATGAATGACGGTTAAATGTTAGAACCACAAAGCCCTCCCCCTCAGCTCCCCCTCCCACACACAAGCAGCAGCAAGGCAATGATCCCCCCACCAGCAAAGAAGGATCAGCGCCCCACCAAGCCGTCAAGTGTGCAGCAAAGCATCAATAGTACCCCGAAGACTACTTGTTCACCCAGTAATTCTACATACCACAGGCTCGCACTCTCCCTAATAAGGGAACAAGAGGTGTCTCCGTTTCACAGCGAGAGGGGAGGCATACAAACAACTCGCTGATTACGATGTTAAAAGTCTGTTGCATTGCTTTTACCAAGCTCTGCACCCAGAGAGTCGGCCCTGGAACGGCTCAGGTCTCAGAACCCACAACTGGCAGCTAACCCGCTGCTCCCGATGTTCTCTGTTCTCCCACAACGCTTCATTCAGGGGCACCAGCCTCGAGTCAGCCTGCCTCCTGAGCCATGAAAATCTGGCACCCTGAAGGCACGTGAGTCTTCCAGGCCACATCCTTAGCATATCGAAAAGCAGCCGGGCGTGAAACCCTGAGAGCGGCTCCCATTCCCGCAAAGAACCAACGTCAGAGTGTAACTCCAGGTCAGGGTCTTCAAAAGGTATAAAAGAAATATCAAAGATAGAAATAGAGCTGTTTCTGAAGATGCAAGCAAAGGAGTTGCTGTTTAGCGCCATCTTGCCTTTGCTCCACCCTCCTTAGCCATGTATTAAACAATATAATCTTCGTCGTTCTAGCCTCACCAGCATGTGGCATGGGTGGCAATCCTGAGATCTCAACCCTGGAGGTCCTGCCCTTTAACTTAGCACCTAACTCCCCTGAACTCCCTATGCAGAACCTTGTTACTCATCCTACTCATGTCATCGGTCCTACACGACCCACGATTTCTGGCTGTTCACCCTCCCACTTAAGAATGCTGAGTACTTAGTCTGCGATGTCCTGGACATCTGGGAGGCAACGTACCATTCAGGATCCTTGTTCTCACCCACATAATCTTCAATTCATTCCCCTAACTAACGAATCCCCTATCACCACAGCGTACCTCTTCCTCCTCCGCCCTCCCCCGCCTTCCCTTCTGAGTCACAGAGGCAGACTCAGTGCCAGAGACCCAGTCACTGTAACTGTTCCCTGTTAGGTCATCCTCCCCTGGCAGTGTCCAAAGTGGGATAACTGTTGCTGAGGCGGATGGCCACAGGGGTGCTCTGCACTTGCCCCTTTCCCTTTAGACCATAAGAATATAAGATATAGGAGCAGAATTAGGCCATTCAGCCCATCGAGTCCACTTCTCCATTCCATCATGGCTGATGCCAGATCCCACTCAACCCCATACACCTGCCTTCTCGCCATACCCTTTGATGCCCTGACTGCTCAGGAAACTATCAACTTCTGCCTTAGATATACCCGCAACCTTAGCCTCCACCTCAATCTGTGGCAGAGTATTCCACAGATTCACCACTCCCTGGCTCTCAAGGGTTGCCCCTCAGTTTTTAGGCTGTGCCCCCCAGTTCTAGATATCACCACCATAGGAAACATCCTCTCTACATCCACCTTATCTAGTTTTTTTTTAATGTTTGGGAGGTTTGAATGAGATCCCTCCACATTCTTCCAAATTCCAGCAAGCTGACAAACACTTCTCATATGTTAACCCCTTCTTTCCCAGATCATGAACCTCCTCTGGACTTTCTCCAATGACAACACAATACATCCTTTCTGAGATATGGGGCCCAGAACTGTTGACAGTACTCCAAGTGTGGCCTGACTAGTGTCTTATAAAGGCTCAGCATTACCTCCTTTCTTTTATATTCTATTCCCCTTGAAATAAATGCCAACATTGCACTTGCCTTCTTTACCACAGATCAACCTGTAAATTGACCTTCTGGGAGTCTTGCTCGAGGACTCCAAAGTCCCTTTGCACCTCTAATTTCTGGACCTTCACCCCATTTATATAGTCCGCACTATTGTTCCTTTTATCAGAATGCATTATCATACATTTTCCAACACTGTATTCCATCCGTCACTTATTTGCCCATTCTTCCTATTTATCTGTCCTGCTGCAAACACGCTGCTTCCTCAGCACTACCCACCCCTCCACCTATCTTCGTATCATCTGCAAACTTTGCCACAAAGTCATCAATTCCATTATCCAAATCACTGACAATGTGAAAAGTAGTGGTCCCAATACTGACCCCTGAGGAACACCACTAGTCACTGGCAGCCAAACAGAAAAGTCCCCTTTATTTCCATCAGCCGTTCCTCTATTGCTGCCAGTATCTTTCCTGTAATGCCATAGGATTTAACCTTGTTAAAGCAACCTCACTGTGAAACAGAGGCACTTCCTTTTCCCTTATTAGGGAGAGAGAGAGCCTGTGGTATGTCGAATTACCAGGTGAACAAGTAGTCTTTGGGGTACTGCAAGCCTGTGTCTTTATTCATGCTTTGCTACATGCTTGAGTGCTGGGTGGGAGGGTGCTGATGCTTTTTTTGCTGGTGGGGGAGTGGGGATCATTGCTTGCTGCTCTTTACGTGTGGGGGGGACTTTGGGGTTCTAACATTTAACTGTCATTCATTCTTTGGGGTACTCCTCTGTTTTCATGGATGGTTGTGAAGAAAAAGAATTTCAGGATGTATATTGTATACATTTCTCTGACATTAAATGTACCTTATCAAATACCTTCTGAAAATCCAAGTAATAGCATCCACTGCCTCTCCTTTGTCTACTTTGCTTGTTACTTCTTCAAAGAACTCTTAATAGATTTATCAGGCATGATTGCCCTTTACAGAAACCATGCTAATTTGGCTTTTATATCATTAGTCTCCAAATTCCTTGAAATCTCATCTTTAGTAGTGAACTCCAATACTCTCTCAACCACTGAGGTTAGGCTAACTAGCCTATAATTTCCTTTCTTTTGCCTTCCTCCTGACTGTTACCCTGTGTCCTGCACCTTGCATCCAGTTTCCTGTGTCCTATCTATTATCCTCTCAGCCTCCCAAATGATCTGGAGTCCATCCAGTTCCAGCCCAACTCCTTAATATGGTTTGTTAGAAGCTGCAGCTGGATGCACTTCTCGCAGTTGTAGTTGTCAGGGACACTAGTCGTCTCCCTGCCTTCCCACATCCTGAAAGAGGAGCATTCCACTATCCTGCCTGGCATCTCTACTGTCCTAGCTGAGCAGATGTAAAGAAGAGAAGGAGTTAACAAAACTTAACCTCAAGTTTTTCTTTTCTTTGCTTTCTCTGACTGAAGCCTCGAAGAGCTAACGCCTCCGGATCACCACTCTGACTATCCATTCCGACTCCGACACTGACCACTGTGGTTGCCCCACCTTCCTTTAATTTGCCCTTGCTAATCGATTCCAAATGTCGATTGATGGCTGGTCTTTTTCGCTGTAGCAACACACTGCTGCTTTTTGTATTCAGGCAGTGCACCTGATTGAAGTCCCCTCTTCTCAAAAATTCCAATGTCTGGTCAAAGCTCTTTATCTTTACAAATTCTATTGTATTTCGTTATTTTCCTCTAAATGCATTCAAGAAAACTGAATCTCAAGGTAGTTCATGGTAACGTACTGTGATAATGGATTTACTTTGACTTTGACTTTGACGGTTCTCTTGACTAATCCCTGAGATATTGAGTCTGTTTATGAGAAGAGATTGAGTCGACTAGGCATTGATTAACGTGTTTAGAAGAATGAGAGGGGATCACAGTGAAGTTCACAAAACTTTGGTAGAACTAACAGGCTGACTACAACAAGAATGTTTCTCATGTCTGGGTGTAGAGATGGCATTAAGTTGGAAAGAGCGCGGGTGAGATTTACGAGGATGTTGCTGGGTCTCAAGGGACTGAGTTCTGGAGAGAAGTGGAGTGGGTTGGAGCTGTTTTCCTTAGCGTGTAGGAGAATGAGAGATGATCTTGTAGTGTTGCGTAAAATTATGAGAGACATAGATAGGGTGAATGTACAGTCTTTCCCAGAGTTAATAAATCACAAACTAGAGGGCATAGATTTAAGGTAAGATGGGAGAGATTTAATGGGAACCTGAAGGACAACTTTTTTTTACCTCCCATTTTTATTCTACTTCTCATTCCTATTCTGACATGTTTGTCCATGGCATTCTGTAACTGAAAAGATGAGGCCACTCTCAGGCTGAAGGAGCAACACTCTTCCATCTGGGTAGCCTCCAATCTGATGGCATGAACACTGATTTCTTTAACTTCTGGTAATGCCTCCATCTCCCCTTCCTCTCTTTTTCCATTACCCATTCTGGTTCCCTCTTATCTCTTCTCTTCTCTGCACAAGCCCATCACCGTCATCGGGTGTCTCTCCTCCTTCCCTTTCTCCCATGGCCCACTCTCGTCTGCTATCAGATTCCTGCTTCTTCAGCCTTAATCTCTTCTACCTATCACCTGCCAGCTTCTCACTTCATCTCCCCTCACCCACCCTCCCCCTCACCTGACTTCACCTATCACCTTCCAGCTTCTCACTTCATCCCCCCTTACCTGACTTCACCTATCACCTGCCAGCCTGTCCTCCTTCATCTCCCTGCCCCCCCCACCCACTTTATTCTGGCTTCTTACCCCTTCCTTACAAGTCCTGATGAAGGATCTCAGCCTGAAACATCAACTGCTTATTCCCCTCCATAGCTGCTGCTTGATCTGCTGAGTTCCTTCTGGATTTCCAGCATATGTGGAATTCCGAGTTTATAACTTTCCATAAAAACTGCTACAGGACTACCAGTGATCCAGTGATGAATGCCTCAGCATTCTCCTCTTGAACCTTAGGTACATGTACCCTGTTGCACTCTACCTAGGGGTCCAGTTACTTTCTTGCCACCTGCCTCATCTTCCATAATCTTGCCATCAAGAGAACTTAGCTTTTGCCTGTGATCCTCAGAAAGAGACGGAAGATGTTGAGAAGGATAAGAACTAAGCAGTGAGGTCAGCAGAGGAAGATGTCTCCAATTGACAGATGCAGTGTTGGGGCAAATTTTACTTCTGACAGATTCCCTTGAGCATTCCACTTTGTCAACTGTGGTCAGAAAGTGAAGTAATAGGTACAGAAATAGCTGGCTGCCATTTTACTCAGTTGCCATACGCCATACCACAGGTTCTAAGATGATACCCATTTTCTACTTCTCCTGGGCTGTGGAATCTAGATCTCACTATGATGGTCTCAAACTAGATAGGCCATTAAGGAATGAAATGAGAAGAAATTCCACCATTCCAATGGCCCCAAAGAGCCAAGACTCTTTGGAGTGAAGGATGATGAGCAGTGACTTGATAGAGGTACAAGATGATAAGAGGCGTAGCTTGAGTGAATAGCCAGAAACCTTCTCCCAGGGCAGAAATGGCTAATATTAGGGGGCAGATTGATTGGAGGAAAGTATAAGGGGGAATGTCAGAAGTAAGTTTTTACCCAGAGTCTGGTGAGTGAGTGGAATGCCCTGTCGGGGACAGTGATAGAGACAGATACTTCAGAGGTATTTAACAAACTCTTAGATAGGCATATGGATGATAAAAAAATGGAGGGCTATGTCGGAGGGAAGGGTTAGATTGATATTAGAATGGGTTAAAAGGTTGGCACAATATCATGAGCCAAATGCTCTGTATTGTGCTGTTGTGTTCCATGTTCTGTGTTCTAAATGAAGAAAAATTGAAGCTGATCATAATTGGAAACCCATTTCTTCAGAATCCTTACTCAAAGGCTGTGGAGACTTTATTAACAGACTTTATTCAAGATGGAGATGACAGGATGTTTGAATATTAATAGATCCAGGCATATGAGCAAGAAAATGATGTTGAGGGGGAAGATCATCCGTGACCTTTGTAATACCACAGCATGCTGGAGGGACCTGCTCCTCAAACAATATTAACTGAACATCTCAGTGATAACCTTCGACTTTCGGTGGTCTTATCACAACTTTGCAGTGAGGAATTACAAGTACCTCCTGACCTGGAAGGGGTGATTGTGAATGAGAGGCTGCAATGCAGAGTAGTTTATCTGTGATACTTATGAAGACAATCATTAAAGCTATTGGTGTGAAAAAAAAAGTTACAAATATCCTTGAGAAAGAACAGCACTTTTAAATACCTCAGTGACAGTGGAGCTTTCTTAGAAAACATTTGTGACCTTGCTGTGACCCAGATTATACATGTGCCAACTAGTACCCTGGACCCATACCAGCGCTAACGATTAACTCTCACAAGAGGCTTATCTACTCACTGAAGACAACACTGTGCTCCTGGTCGTCAGCTCCCTGCTCTTGAGAAAAACAGGCTGTTCCCACATGGCATCTCCCTGCCTTGAAGGAAAGCAGTCTGTTCCCAAGTGACGTCTTCCTGTCCTTATCAAAAGGCAATCTGTTCCCAAAGGCATCTCCCTGCCCTTGTAGAAGATCAGTCTGTTCCCAAAGGCATCTCCCTGCCCTTGTAGCATAGCAGTCTCCTCATGTTTTAAGAAGGCAATAATAATCCCAGTGGCGAAGAAGAGCAAGGTGGCATGCCTGAATGACTATCGACCTGTGGCTCTGACATCAATTGCTATGAAGTGCTTCGAGAGATTGGTTATGGCACACATCAACCACAGCCTACCGGTCAACCTCGACGCTTTACAATTCGCCTACCGGAGCAACAAGGTCAACGGCAGATGCCATCTCTCTGGCCCTACATTCCTCCTTAGAACACCTGGAGAATAAAGACGCATATGTACGGCTCCTTTTTATTGACTACAGCTCTGCCTTTAATACCATCATTCCAAATAAACTGATTCCTAAGCTCCAGAACCTGGGCCTTTGCACTCAGATCTGCAGCTGGATCTTCAACTTCCTCACAGACAGGACCCAGGCTGTAAAAATAGGAGACAAGCTCTCCTCTACAATCACTCTGAGCACCGGTGCCCCACAAGGCTGTGTACTCAGCCCCCTGCTGTACTCACTGTACACCCGTGATTGTGTAGCCAAGTTTCCATCAAACTCAATATATAAGTTTGCTGATGACACCACAATTGTAGGCCGTATCTCGGGTAATGATGAGTTTGAGTACAGAGAGGAAATTAAGAACTGGTAGCATGGTGCGGAGGCAACAACCTATCCCTCAATGTCAGCAAGATGAAGGAATTGGTTGTTGACTTCAGGAGGAGTAGCAGACCACACGACCACATTTACATCAGTGGTGCGCAAGTGGAACAGGTCAAAAGCTTTAAGTTCCTCGGGGTCAATATCACAAATGACCTGACTTGGTCCAACCAAGCAGAGTCCACTGCCAAGAAGGCCCACCAGCGCCTTTACTTCCTGAGAAAACTAAAGAAATTTGGCCTGTCCCCTGAAACCCTCACTAATTTTTATAGATGCACGGTAGAAAGGATTCTTCTAGGGTGCATCACAACCTGGTATGGAAGTTGTCCTGTCCAAGACCGGAAGAAGCTGCAGAAGATCGTGAACAAGGCGCAGCACATCACACAAACCAATCTTCTGTCCGTGGACTCACTTTACACCTCACGCTGTCGGAGCCGTGCTGCCAGGATAATCAAGGACACGACCCACCCAGCCAACACACTTTCCGTCCCTCTTCCCTCCGGGAGAAGACTCAGGAGCTTGAAGACTCGTACAGCCAGATTTGGGAACAGCTTCTTTCCGACTGTGATAAGACTGTTGAACGGATCCTGACCCGGATCTGGGCCGTACCCTCCAAATATCCAGACCTGCCTCTCGGTTTTTTTTTTGCACTTCCTTATTTTCCCTTTTCTATTTTCTATTTATGATTTATAATTTAAATTTTTACTATCGATTTGTACTCCAGGGAGCGCAAAGCACAGAATCAAATATCGCTGTGATGATTGTATGCTCTAGTATCAATTGTTTGGTGACAATAAGGTAATGTAAAAGTAAAGTAAAGTCTGTTCCCAAAGGCATCTCCCTGCCCTTGTAGAAAAGCAGTCTGTTCCCAAATAGCATCTCCCTGCCTTCTGACAAATCTGTTGGAATTCCTTGAACAAGCAGATTAGACAAAGGAGAATTGGTTGAAGCTGTGTACTTGGATTTTTGGAAGGCCTTTGAGAAGGTGCCATGCATGAGGCTGCTTAACAAACTATGAGCCCCTGGTATTACAGGAAAGATTCTAGCATGGATAAAGCAGTGGCTGTTTGGCAGGAGGTAAAGAGTGGGAATAAAGGGAGCCTTTTCTGGTTGGCTGCCGGTGACTAGAGGTGTTGCACAGGGGTCTGTGTTGGGACCAGTTATTTTTACGTTACATGTCAATGACTTGGATGATGGAATTGATGGCTTTGTTGAGAAGGTTGCAGACTATATGAAGATAGGTGGAGGAGCAGATAGTTTTGAGGAAGTAGAGAGACCACAGAAGAACAGACAGATTGGGAGAACGGGCAAAGAAGTGGCAGATGGAATGCAGTGTTGGGAAATGTATTGTCACACACTTTGATAGAAGAAATGGAAGGGTTGACTATTTTCTAAATGGAGAGAAAATGCAGAAATCTGAGGCACAAAGGGATTTGGGAGTCCTTGTGCAGAATTCTAAAGGTTAACTTGCAGGTTGAGTCTGTGGTGGGGAAAGCAAATGCGATGTTAACATTCTTTTCAAGAGGACGAGAATATAAAAGCAAGGATGTAACGTTGGGACAGTATGAAGCACTGGTGAGGCCTCACTTAGAGCGTGAGCAGTTTTGGGTCCAGTATCTACGAACGGATATTCACTGGAATTCGGAAGGATGAGGTGTGACCTCATTGAAAGACATTGAATGGTGAAAACCCTTGACAGAGTGGATGTGGAGAGGATGTTTCCTAAGGTGGCAGTGTTTAAGATCGGGGGACACAGCCTCAAAATAGAGGGGCATCCTTTTAGAACAGAATTGAGGAGGAATTTCTTTAGCCAGAGAATAGTACATCAGTAGAATTTGTTGCCACAGGCAGCTGTGGAGGCCAAGTCTTTATGTATATTTAAGACAGAGATTGATAGATTCTGATTGGTCAGGGCATGAAGAGATACAGGGAGAAGGCAGGAGATTGGGGCTGAGGAAAATTGGATCAGCCATGCTGAAATGGTGGAACCAACTCAACTGGCCAAATGGCCTAATTCTGCTCCTATATCTTATGGTCTTTTGTCCTTGTGGAAAAGCAGTCTGCTCCTGAGTGGTGGCAATCTGTCCCCAGGTGGAATCTCTCTGCTCTTGCAGGAGAGCAGTTTGCTCATGTGTCCACAAACAGAACTCTCGATTGACCTGAGAAATATCCAGTCACAGCACTGGAAGCTAATGGCTACGTTATCAGCAGCTGTGCCATCAGCCTTGACATTTTGGACCTGCTGTTTAGGCTGGCTGGTCATCGCACAGAGGGTTTTCACATGCATCAACTTTCCCTTTCCGCCGTGTCATTGTGATACTTAGCTGAATCACTGCGAGCAAAGCCTCGTATCCAGGGAATTTCCATATTATATCACGCCGTACAAGGAGGGCATGCAACCCATTGAGTCTATGCCAGCTCTCAGGACAATCTCCCTCCCTGTGCCCCCTGGTTCTCCCACCACGTACCAACACAAGCAGTAACCAGCCTTTGCAGTGTGAGGGAAGCTGGAGCCCCAAGTGGTTACAGAGAGAACTTTCAAGCTCCACACAGACAGCTCCCAAGGTCCAGATTGTACCCAGTTTTCCTCAGTTATGGTGCTGTAGCTCCAGTCCCACAGCCTAGACTTGTTTAAGGCCTTGTTTTCCGGATCCCGTCGTTGGCAAGTGCAGAGCTCAAGGCACAGAGTTTGGGTTCTTATCCAGGGTCCTCTTTCATCATCATCGGCGAGTCTTGGGTTCATACCAAAGAACAAAGCCTGAAATGTGATTGGTTGTCCAGATCAAAGCCCGAAGTTCAATCGGTAGTCCAGAATGAGCCCTGAACGTTTATCGGAAGTGCAGATTGAAGCCCGGAAGTGCAGAATGGCTGGAGCCTTGAGTCTGAAGATCACTGAGAATCTGCTGGAGAAGTCCAAGGCCCAATGTCTGCAAGTCCATGTATGTTGGAGGCCAAAGACAGTTTGTCCTGGGGTTGAAGGACTGTGTATGTGCGTTGGTGGGTGGGTGGAAGGAAGGGAGAAACAGGGCTTGTTTTGCTGTTGTTGCTCGTTCTGTTCTGTGATGCTCTGCTAAGCATTGTGCGCCTGCTATGTTGGAACGGGAACATGTGGTAACCCTCAGAAACTGTTCCCAGCACATCCTTGGGTCTGACAATTGTTAACGCAAATAACACATTTCACTGTATGTTTCGATGTAAACGTGATAAGTAAATCTGAATCTACCTGTAGCCCCACATACGGGGTGCTCCCGGTGCGGCTGTCTATATATTGGCGAGACCTGACGTAGACTGGGAGATCGTTTCGCTGAACACCTACGCTCTGTCCGCCAGAGAAAGCAGCATCTCCCAATGGCCACACTTTTTAATTCCACGTCCCATTCCCATTCTGATATGTCAATCCACGGCCTCCTCTACCATCAAGATTAAGCCACACTCAGGTTGGAGGAACAACACCTTATATTCCGTCTGGGTAGCCTCCAACCTGATGGCATGAACATTGACATCTCTAACTTCTGTTAATGCTCCTCCTCCCCTTCTTACCCCATCCCTTATTTATTTATTTATCTATCCATCCATCCATCCTTTCTCCACCCCCTTTTTTCTCTCTTTTTTCTTCCTCTGTCCCTCTATAACTCCTTGCCCATCCTCTGGGCTTCCCTCCCCCTTTCTTTCTCCCTAGGCCAACCGTCCCATGATCCTCTCCCTTCTCCAGCCTTGTATCCCTTTTGCCAATCAACTTTCCAGCTCTTGGCTCCATCCCTCCCCCTCATCTTCTCCTATCATTTCAGATCTCCCCCTTCCCCTCCCCCTTTCAAATTTCTTACTATCCCATCTTTCAGTTAGTCCTGACGAAGGGTCTTGGCCCGAAACGTCGACTGTACCTCTTCCTATAGATGCTGCCTAGCCTGCTGTGTTCCACCAGCATTTTGGGTGCGTTGCTTGAATTTCCAGCATCTGCAGAATTCCTCGTGTTTGCCCTACATATTGACTCGGTTTCCCTTCAGTCTCTCTGGAGCCTGCACGTGTGCCTCTATGCAAAGAGCAAATCTCTAATCTGATCTGTTCAGCCCTCGTCGTGATGATGGTATCATGAGCTGGCACTGCATGGTATTAGGGCACAACAATGCAATGTCTTCTTCCTCCCTTGCTTCTGGAAATGCTTCTCCCACGTCTGGTAAGAGCTATGCAGGTGTTTAAGATAGTGCAGTGGGAAAGCTTAATAAAAAGAACATGTCTGGCACTTTCAGGAGGTGTGCCAGGAAATGTGCTGTTTTTCTCTATATATAGGACACTTATCGACATTGGGGGAGGAAGAGGACACATTACCTACAGGTACAGTTGAAGTCAGAAGTTTACATACACCTTAGCCAAATACATTTAAACTCAGTTTTTCACAATTCCTGACATTTAATCCTAGAAAACATTCCCTGTCTTAGGTCAGTTAGGATCACTACTTTATTTTAAGAATGTGAAATGTCAGAATAATAGTAGAGAGAATTATTTATTTCAGCTTTTATTTCTTTCATCACTTTCCCAGTGGGTCAGAAGTTTACATACAATTTGTTAGTATTTGGTAGCATTGCCTTTAAGTTGATTAACTTGGGTCAGACATTTTGAGTAGCCTTCCACAAGCTTCTCACAGTAAGTTGCAGGAATTTTGTTCCATTCCTCCAGACAGATCTGGTGTAACTGAGTCAGGTTTGTAGGCCTCCTTGCTTGCATACGCTTTTTTAGTTCTGCCCACAAATTTTCTATCGAATTGAGGTTAGAAAATTATGTCAAGTCTGGTTCATCCTTGGGAGCAATTTCCAAACGCCTGAGGTACCACGTTCATCTGTACGAACAATAGTACGCAAATATAAACACCATGGGACCACGCAGCCATCATACCGCTTAGGAAGGAGAAGCATTCTGATCTCCTAGAGATGAACGTACTTTGGCGCAAGAAGTGCAAATCAATCCCAGAATAACAGCAAAGGACCTTGTGAAGATGCTGGAGGAAACAGGTAGACAAGTATCTATATCCACAGTAAAACCATAAGACAGTAAGACAAAGGAGAAGTAGGCCGTTCGGCTCATCGAGTCTGCTCCATCATTCTATCATGAGCTGATCCATTCTCCTATTTAGTCCCACTCCCCCGCCTTCTCACCATAACCTTTGATGCCCTGGCTCCTCAGATACCTATCAATCTCTGCCTTAAATACACCCAATGACTTGGCCTCCACTGCCGCCCGTGGCAACAAATTCCATAGATTCACCACCCTCTGGCTAAAAAAATTTCTTCACATTTTTGTCCTGATGGGCGCCCTTCAATCCTGAAGTCATGCCCTCTCGTACTAGACTCCCCCATCATGGGAAACAACTTTGCCACATCCCCTCTGTCCATGCCTTTCAACATCGAAATGTTTCTCTGAGATCTCCCCTCATTCTTCTAAACTCCAAGGAATACAAACATTCCTCATATGTTAACCCTCTCATTCCCGGAATCATTCTAGTGAATCTTCTCTGTACCCTTTCCAACGTCAGCACATCCTTTCTTAAATAAGGAGACCAAAACTGCTCACAGTACTCCAAGTGAGGTCTCACCTGCGCCTTACAGAGCCTCAACATCACATCCCTGCTCCTATACTCTATTCCTCTAGAAATGAATGCCAACATTGCATTCGCCTTCTTCACTACCGACTCAACCTGGAGGTTAACCTTAAGGGTGTCCTGTACGAGGACTCCCAAGTCCCGTTGCATCTCAGAACTTTGAATTCTCTCCCCATTTAAATAATAGTCTGCCCGTTTATTTCTTCTGCCAAAGTGCATAACCATACACTTTCCAACATTGTATTTCATTTGCCACTTCTTTGCCCATTCTTCCAATCTGTCCAAGTCTCTCTGCAGACTCTCTGTTTCCTCAGCACTACCAGCCCCTCCACCTATCTTCGTATGATCAGCAAACCTAGCCACAAAGCCATCTATTCCATAATCCAAATCGTTGATGTACAATGTGAAAAGAAGCAGCCCCAACACTGATCCCTGTGGAACACCACTGGTAACTGGCAGCCAACCAGAGTAGAATCCATTTATTCCCACTTTCTGTTTCCTGCCAGTCAGCCAACGCTCTATCCACGTATGTAACTTTCCCGTAATTCCATGGGCTCTTATCTTGTTAAGTAGCCTCATGTGTGGCACCTTGTCAAAGGCCTTCTGAAAATCCAAATATACAACATCCACTGCATCTCCCTTGTCTAGCCTACTTGTAATTTCTTAAAAAAATTGTAATAGGTTTGTCAGGCAGGATTTTCCTTTGAGGAATCCTTGCTGAGTTCTGCCCATCTTCTCATATGCCTCCAGGTACTCCGTAACCTCATCCTTGACAATCGACTCCAACAACTTCCCAACCACTGATGTCAAGCTGACAGGTCTATAATTTCCTTTTTGCTTCCTTGCCCCCTTCTTAAATAGCGGAGTGACATTTGCGATCTTCCAGTCCTCCAGAACCATGCCAGAATCTATCAACTTTTGAAAGATCATCGCTAATGCCTCTGCAATCTCCACAGCTACTTCCTTCAGAACACAAGGGTGCATTCCATCTGGTCCGGGAGATTTATCTACCTTTAGCCTATTCAGCTTCCTGAGTACTTTCTCTGTCGTAATTGTGACTGCGCACACTTCTCTTCCCTGCCACCCTTGAGTGTCCGGTATACTGCTTATGTCTTCCTCAGTGAAGACTGATGCAAAATACTCGTTCAGTTCCTCTGCCATCTCCTTATCTCCCATTACAATTTCTCCAGCATCATTTTCTATCGGTCCTATATCTACTCTCACCTGTCTCTTACTCTTTATATTTGAAAAAGCTTTTAGTATCCTCTTTGGTATTATTTGCTAGCTTCCTTTCATAGTTAATCTTTTCCCTCTTAATGACCTTCTTAGTTTCCTTTTGTAAGCTTTTCAAAACTTCCCAATCCTCTGTCTTCCCACTAATTTTTGCTTCCTTGTACGCCCTCTCCTTTGCTTTAACTTTGGCTTTGACTTCTCTTGTCAGCCACAGTTGCATCCTTTTTCCATTCGAAAATTTCTTCTTTTTTGGAATATAGCTGTCTTGCACCTTCCTCACTTCTCGCATAAACTCCAGCCACTGCTGCTCTGCCGTCCTTCCCGCCAGTGTCCCTTTCCAGTCACGAGTCGTATAGGCTGCTCAGCAAGGAAGAAGCCACTGCTCCAAAACTGCCATAAAACAGCCAGACTACAGTTTGCAAGTGCACATGGGGACAAAGATCTTACTTTTTGGAGAAATGTCCTCTGGTTTGAAGAAACAAAAATTGAACTGTTTGGCCATAATGACCATCGTTATGTTTGGAGGAAAAAGGGTGAGGCTTGCAAACTGAAGAACACCATCCCAACCGTGAAGCGTGGGGCTGGCAGCATCATGTTGTGGGGGTGCTTTGCTGCAGGAGGGACTCGTGCACTTCACAAAATAGATGGCATCATGAGGAAGGAAAATTATGTGGCTATATTGAAGTAACATCTCAAGACATCAGTCAGAAAGTTAAAGCTCGGTTGCAAGTGGATCTTCCAGTTGGACAATGACCCCAAGCATACCTCCAAAGTTGTGGCAAAACTGCTTAAGCACAACAAAGTCAAGGTATTAGAGTGGTCATCACAAATCCCTGACCTCAATCTGACAGAAAATTTGTGGGCAGAACTAAAAAAGCATGTGCGAGCAAGGAGGCCTACAAACCTGACTCAGTTACACCAGTTCTGTCTGGAGGAACGGAACAAAATTCCAGCAACTTACTGTGAGAAGTTTGTAGAAGGCTACCCAAAACATTTGACCCAAGTTCAACAATTTAAAGGCAATGCTACCAAATACTAACAAAGTGTACGTAAACTTCTGACTCACTGAAAAAGTGATGAAAGAAATAAAAGCTGAAATAAATCATTCTCTCTATTATTCTGACATTTCATATTATTAAAATGAAGTAGTGATCCTAACTGACCTAAGACAGGGAATGTTTTCTCGGATTAAATTTCAGGAATTGCGAAAAACTGAGTTTGAATGTATTTGGCTAAGGTGTATGTAAACTTCTGACTTCAACTGTACGTGCTTAACCTCTATCCCAATAAGATTCTCAGCTAGGCTGGAGCTGACTGCTTGTGTGTGACCACCTTAAGGAGGAAGACTCTATCCCTTAGGCCAGTGAGGCTTTGGCACTGGAAAGGTCCTCACCTGATTTGTTGGGTCAGGTGCCTGTTTTGAGTCAAACTATAGTTGTGATATTGTTTTCAATTCGTTCACCTATGAAATGTAATGCCTTTGAACCATGTTAGTTACAGAGTAGGGTGAGGTATTGAAAAGTGGGTAATTTGAAGAATTCGTGGCTGCTATAGGAAGTGTGTGTGTGTGTGTGTGTGTGTTTCTTTGTAGGACACAGAGGAGAAGTCTAAATGGTACACTGTATGTGGTTCAAAGGTCAAGTCAAGTCAAGTGGCTTTTTATTGTCATTTCAACCATAAGCTGCTGGTACAGTACCCAGTAAAAATGAAACAACGTTCCTCCAGGACCCTGGTGCTACATGAAACAACACAAAACTGCACTAGACTATGTGAGACAGCACAAGGCTACACTAGACTACGTATGACAACACAAAAACTACACTAGACTACAGACCTACACAGGACTACATAAAGTGCACAAAACAGTGCAGGGCAGAACAATAATTAATAAACAAGACAACAGGCACAGTAGAGGACAAATTACAATATAATAATACATGATGTAGATGTCAGTCTAGACTCTGGGTATTGAGGAGTCTGATGGCTTGGGGGAAGAAACTGTTGCACAGTCTGGTCATGACAGCCCGAATGCTTCGGTACCTTTTGTCAGAGGGCAGGAGGGAGAAGAGTTTGTATGAGGGGTGCGTGGGGTCCTTCATAATACTGTTGGCTTTATGGGTGCAGCGTGTAGGTGCAGGCAAAGTGTCAGAACACTAAGTGACACATTGAGAAAGCTCACCCAATTTTTTCCATAATGTTTCCAGTTACCAAGCAATTATTGTGTGCTCACAGACAAGAGAAAATCTGCAGATGCTAGAAATCCAAAGCAACTCACACTCAATGCTGGAGGAAGTCAGCAGGCCATTATTATGTGCTTTTTCTCTTCAGCCACTTCTTGTAACCTCCTCCTTACTTTTCAGCGGATATTCATAGAGGATATGTGTCTTGCCCTTATTCCAATAATCTGAAGGTCTATATAAAATTGGGGGGGGTGAAAGTGGTGGGACATACTCCTTCCCTTGCATTCCCTCCCATGCACCCATTTCCCTGGACTACTGCCATGTTGTGGCTCAGTGGAGATGCTGCCTTTAAGTGCTGGAGGCTTAATGTCAGTGTAGCACTGGTACACTGAAAGGCCTGAATAGAGTGGATGTGGAGAGTCTAGCATATGATGGCAGAGCCTCAGAATAAAAGGGTGTCTGTTTACAACTGGGATCAGGAAGAATTTCTTTAGGCAGAGGGTGGTGAATCTAAAACCTTTTGCCACAGTGAGCTGTGGAGGCCAAGTCATTCTGTGTACCTAAGACAGAGATTGCTAAGTTCTCGATTGGTAAAGGGGATAAGGGTAACAGAGAGAATGCGAGAGACTGGCATTGAGAGAAATAGATCAGCCATGAATCGAATGGTCTAAACCTGCTGCTCTATCTTATGGCCTTAGTTGTGTGGCATTGAGCTATTGATCATCATGAATTGGGAATTAAAAAGATAAGACAGCACAACGTGTTCAAGATGAGCATTGATGCATTGACAGCTGAAACTTGCATCTAGACTGCAGTGTTGGTAAAGGCTTGTGTTAACCCTGTGTTATGTTTTGTGCTGTGGTGGTAAAGGCTTGTGTTGACCCTGTGTTGTGTTTTGTGCAGTATTATTTCCAGACACTTGTATTTCAAGTGCAATTTCGAGGAGCATCTTTATTCACCATTTTCATCTACGTGTATTAGGAATTTGCTATGGTGCATTGGGAGACATGCAACCAAAAAAAAAAACCAACATTCAACAATTATACAGGATAAAGAATTATTTAAAAAAAATAAAGGTTAAAGTTTGGATTTGGAATAAAATGTGTATAAATAAATAAACACCAGCATGTATTTACTATGTAAGCAGCATTATAAAAACGGTTTAAAGTGTTTTCAGTGCAGTATAGTGACGAGAGTAATGGATAGAGACGGGTGGGAGGCTAACTACAATGCTTGATCATGTTTACTGCCTGGGGGAAGAAACTGTTAAGATGGTGTAAAGTTTTTGTTTTAATAGCTGTGTAATGCTTTCCAGAAGGGAGGTTTTGAAAAAGGCAGTTTGCAGGGTGGGTAGCATCCATCTGCAGTGATTTTTTCTGCCTGTGTCTTTGCCCTGGAGACATACACGTCCTGCAGTGGTGGTAGACTGCGGGCAATAACCATTCCTGTTCACTGTAGTGTCCGTACACTGTGAGAGGGTGCTGCACCAAACCAGACAGTGATGGCTGATGTCAGGATGATCTGGGGAGATGGACTTTTTCCAGCTGCTGCAGGAAGCACATGCTCTTGCTGTGTCTTTGTTACTGTAGCAGATGTGGCTCTCCCACATGAGATTTTGGAAAATAAATGATGCCCAACAACGTGCTTAACTGGAGAAAGACTTAACTATGAAGGGATGAGGCAGGAACTAGCGAAAGTAAATTGGAAATAGATGTTCCAGGGTGAAAGCACAGAAGTGATGTGGAGGAAGTTTAGGGGCCACTTGTGCTGGTTCAGGATAGGTTTGTCCCACTGAGATGAGGAAAAAATGGAAGGAAAAGGGAACCGTGACTGACGAAACACGTGAGGCAACTTGTCAAGAGGAAGAAGGAAGCATGTGTTAGATATAAGAAGCCGGAAGCAGGAGGGGCTCATGAGAAATATAGGGTAGCCAGGAAGGAGCAAGAAAGGACTTAGGAGAGCTCAAAGGGGGCATGAGAAGACCTTGGCATGTAGGATTAAGGAGAACCCCAAGACATTCTATGTGTATGTGAAGAATGACAAGAATGAAGGATAAAGGATAAAGAAGGCAACATGTGCCTGGAGGCGGAGGAGGTTGGAGAGGTCCTAAATGAATACTTTGCTTCAGTATTCACAAGTGAAAAGGACCTTGATCAGGGTGAGGTCAAAATAGAATAGGCCTGTGTGCTGGACAGTGTGGAGATTAAGGAAGAAGAAATGTTGGATCTTCTTAAAAACATCAAGATTGATAAGTCCCCAGGGCTGGACATGATATACCCCAGGTTGCTGTGGGAAGTGAGGGAAGAGATCACTGGAGCAGTAGCTATGATCTTTGGCTGCAGGGGAGGTGCCAGAAGATTGGAGAATGGCAAATGTAGTTTACTTGTTTAAAAAAAGGTAGTAGGGAGAATCCTGGGAACTATAGACCAGTGAATCTTACGTCGGTGGTCTGCAAACTATTGGAAAGGATTCTTAAGGATAGGATCTACGAGCACTTGGAGAAATACAGTCTACTCAAGGATAGTCAACATGGCTTTGTGAAGGGAAGGTCATGCCTCACGCGCCTAATTGAGTTTTTTGAAGAGATAACAAAAGCAATAGATGAGGGTAGGGCGGTAGATGTGGTCTACATTAATTTTAGCAAGGCATTTGACAAGGTCCCTCACGAGAGACTCATCCAGAAAGTCATGAGGCATGGGATCAGTGGAACCTTGACTGTTTGGATAAAAAATTGGCTTACAGGAAGAGAGCAGAGGGTAGTAGTGGAGGGAAAATATTATGCCTAGAGGTCGGTGACTAGTGGAGTGCCGCAAGGATCTGTCCTGGGATCCCTGCTCTTTGTGATTTTTATAAATGACCTGGATGAAGAGACAGAAGGATGGGTGAGTAAGTTTGCAGATGACACGATGATTGGAGGAGTTGTGGATGGAGCTGTAGGTTGTCAAAGGTTACAAGAGGATATAGACAGGATGCAGAGTTGGGCAGAAAAGTGGCAGATGGAGTTCAATCTGGATAAATGTGAGGTGATGCATTTTGGAAGGACAAACCAGAAGGCTGAGTACAGGGTTAATGGTCGGTTACTTAAGAGTGTGGATGAACAGAGGGACCTTGGAGTTCAAATCCATACATCCCTCAAGGTTGCTGCACAGGTTGATAGGATAGTTAAGAAGGCCTATGGGATGCTAGGCTTCCTTAATAGGGGGATTGAGTTAAAGAGTAGAGGGGTCATGTTGCAACTCTACAAATCTCTGGTGAGACCACACTTAGAGTATTGTGTTCAGTTCTGGTCACTCCATTATAGGAAGGATGTGGAAGCTATGGAGAGGATGCAGAGGAGATTTACCAGGATGTTGCCTGGATTGGAAAACAAGTCTTATGAGGCAAGGTTAGCAGAGCTGGGACTTTTCTCTTTGGAGCGTAGAAGGATGAGAGGGGACTTGATAGAGGTCTACAAGATTATGAGAGGCATAGATAGGGTGGATAGCCAGTACCTGTTTCCCAGGGCATGAATAGCAAACACCAGAGGGCATATGTACAAAGTTGAGGGAGGAAGTTTCGGGGAGACATCAGGGGTAAGTTTTTTACATAGAGGGTTGTGGGTGCCTGGAATGACTTGCCAGGGATGGTGGTGGAGGCTGAAACATTGGGGGTATTTAAGAGCCTCTTGGACAGGCACATGGATGAAAGAAAAATAGAGGGTTATGGGGTAGTGTGGGTTTAGTATGTTTTTAAGGAATATATGGGTCGGCACAACATCGAGGGGCGAAGGGTCTGTACTGTGCTGTAGTATTCTAGTGTCTAACATGAAGTCGTTATGCACCTCCACAGTTTTGAGGGCATTCACCAGCAAGTTTTTGTGTTTGCACCAGGACATCAGCTTGTTTAGTAATATTTAGTAAGATATAGTAAAGTGCTACTAAATCTGGCAGCTGGTGAAGTGGAGCAATATTAGGGCAGACGCTCAAAAGCGTGATTGAAAAGTTAGGTTTTAAGAGCACCTTAACAGAGGAAAGTGGCCATGAGGAGTATTGCAGAGGCCAGGGTGCTGACAGCTGATGGCACAGCACCTTCTGTTGATTAGATTAGATTAGATTAGATTCAACTTTATTGTCATTGTGCGGAGTACAGATACAAAGACAATGAAATGCAGTTAACATCTGACCAGAAATGCAAAGAGTAGTGTTATTTACAAAATAACTGCAAATAAAAAGTAAGTTCTACAGCACACAAATATAAAAGTACTGAGACAGTACAATATGGATGCAATACTGCTTAGCGCTGTGATGAGAGGTTCAGCAGTGTCACAGCCTCAGGGAAGAAGCTCTTCCTGTGCCTGCTGGTGTGGGGGTGGAGGCTCCTGTAGCGCCTACTGGATGGGAGGAGAGTAAAAAGTCCATGGTTAGGGTGAGGTGCGTCCTTGATAATGCTTTTCGCCCTGCCAGGCAGCGTTTATGGTAGATGTTCTCAGTGGTGGGCAATTGGGTGCCGATAATCCACTGGGCAGTTTTCACCACACACTGGAGTGTTTTGCGGTGGGACAATTGTCATACCACACTGAGATGCAGTTGGTGTTGCAGGAATAACAAACCGGGCACAGGAACAGAAGGAGTCACACTACAGGCAAACATTCAGCCAGCACACCCATTCTGACCAATATGCACCCATTCGTATTAATCCCATTTTCCAGCACTTGGCCTGATAACCCAAGCGATTCAAGTGCTTGTCCAGACACTTCTCCAAAGTTGTCAGTGACTCTTCTTCCACCACTCTTTCTGGCAGTGTGTTCCAGGTAAAAACAGGTCCTCCCACTCTCTGAGTGAAAAGGTCCCATCAAAAACTATTACCCTGACTTAAATTGGTGTAGTTTAAGTTTTACTCACCTCTGACAAAGGGAAAAGTTTCCTGCAGTCTACTGTGTCTATATACATCATAATTTTTACAGCACCTTCGCTCCAGGGAGAACAGACCCAGCCTCTCCAGTCTCTTCTCATAATTGAAACGCCCCATCCTAATCCACACATATTGAATTTCCTCTGCATCCTCTCCAGTAGTATCATATTCCTCTTTTAGTGTATGACTAGGGATCTAAGAGTTATACAGAGACTGGGAGCAGTGGTGCTACAGAATGACTTGAATGAGAATCTTAATATTAATATTGTAATTTTAATATCTTAACATTCTGTACTTGAAGTAAATGTCAATCACTGGATATAATGTTGTTGGTGAATAGATTTGAGGCTACATTACCTCATAGTAGAGATGGAAAGATAGGATTTTGATAGATGGAGGAATAGAGGGACAGGGAGAAATGGTACTGAAGAGGAGTTGAGTACGGCGTCGTGAGCCATGATCGCAGTGAATAGCAGGCTAGGCTTGGAGGGCCTATTGTGTTCATGTTTGAGGAAAGACAATGAAGGTGAATAGTCACGAGTAGACAACAGGAATTCTGCAGATGCTGGAAATTCAAGCAACACACATCAAAGTTGCTGGTGAACGCAGCAGGCCAGGCAGCATCTATAGGAAGAGGTACAGTCGACGTTTCAGGCCGAGACCCTTCATCAGGACTAACGTTAGATGTGTTTGATGTGTGTTGCTAGTCATGAGTAGGATGTGCTTCAGGGTAATCATGCCCTTGAATCTAATTAATAAGTTCCAAGACCTAGGCTTCAAAATCTCCTTCTGCAAATGGATCCTCAAATTCTTAGCTGGCAGACCTCAGTCAGTACAGATTGGCAACAAGATCTCCCCCACAATCTCCATCAGCACGGGCACACCACAAGGGCATGTGCATAGCTCCCGGTTCTACACACTTATGACTCTGAAGCTAAGTACAGCTCCATTGTAACGTTTAAATTTGCTGGAAACACCTCTGTTTTTAGCCAAATCAAAGGTGGGGACGATTTGACTTATTCACTCAATGGCCACTTTATTAGGAACACCTGTATACCTGCTTACTAAAGCAAATATCAAATCAGCCAATCATGTAGCAGCATCTCAATGCATAAAAGCATGCCAGCATGGTCAAGAGGTTCAGTTGTTGTTCGGACCAAACATCACAATTGGAAAGAAATGTGACCGAAGTGACTTTGATGGTAGAATGATTGTTGGTGCCATAAGGAGTGGTTGGAATCTCTCAGAAATTGCTGATCTCCTAGGATTTTCACACACAACAGTCTTTAGAGTTTGGTGTGAAACACAAAAGGAACATCCAGTGAGCAGCAGTTCTGGGTGTGAAAATGCCTCATTAATTAGAGGTCAGTGGAGAATGGCCAGACTGGTTCAAGCTAACAGAAAGGCTCAAGTAACAACAGTGATATGCAGAAGAGCATCTCTGAACACACCACACTTCGATCCTTGAAGTGGATGGGCTACAGCAGCAGAAGGCCATGAGCATTCAGAGTGGCCTCTTTATTAAGTACAGGAGATACCTAATAAAGTGGCCACTGAGTGTAGGATAGAGATTGACAATCTGAATGGTGCCACAACTCCAACCTCCAGTCAATATCATCAAAACCTAATGACTGATTATTGTCTACAGGAGGAAGAAACTGAGGTCCATGTGCCAGTCCTTATTAAGGGATTGGAAGTGGAGAGGGTTAGTAACTTTAAAATCCTTGCCATTATCATATCAGAGGACCACACTGGGACCACCCCTAAGTACCATCAAAAATAAGACACGGCATCTAAAACTCTGACAGACCTGTGGAGAGTATCCTGTCTGGTATGGAAACATCAAAGCCCCAAGTACGGAAAATCCTACAAAAAGTGGTGGGTACAGCCCAATCCATCACAGGAAAAAGCCCTCCTGATCATTGAACCCATCTACAAGGAGCATTGCCACAGGAAAACAGCATCCATCATCAGGGACCCCAACCATCCAGGGCATGCTCCCATTTCTCTAATGCCATCAGGGAGGAGGTAGAAGAACCTCAGGTCCCACACCACTGGGTTCAGGAACAGTTATTAGCCCACAACCATCAGGCTCCTGAACCAGAGGAGAGAAATGGTTCCACAACCAAGGACTCTACAATCATGTTCTCAATTTTATGTATGTGTTTATTGATGTATGTGTTTTCACAGTTTGTCTTCTTTTGCACAATAGGTGTTTGTCAGTCTTTGTTCATGTGTAGAGTTTCATTGATTCTACTGTAAATACCTGCAGAGTGTAAATGCACGTGACACGTATTCAAAGGTTCAAGGTACATTTATTGTCAAAGTATGTATGCAATATACAACCCTGAGATTCATCTTCCCACAGGCAGTCTCAAAACAAAGAAACACCACAGAACATCAAACACACAATGAGCAAAAACAATCACTCAGACGACAAAAAAGAGTGAGAAACACAGAACATTAAACAGTCATTGAAATAGTCCAAGAATGTTCCGTTCAGTTCAGTTCAAGAATGTTCAGTTCAATTCAGTTCAGTGTTGCATCAGTTTTTGACTGCAGGCCACAAAGCCAGACTGCCCCGATCAAAAATCGTACAAAGTAGCAGTGAAAAAGGAGAAAGCAGAAGCTAGAAACACATCGTAATGTGAACTATAGAGTCCAATCCACAGATCGCATCAAGTAAACCTTGCCCAAGAACCAGGACTTTGGCACCATCCTCCAGTAGCTGCCAGTGAGAGAGAGAGAGAGACCGTCACACGCAGGGACCTTCCTCAGTCCACAGCAAGGGAGGGGGAAGAGAGAGAGAGGGAGAGGTAGGGGGGAGTGAGAGAGAGAGAGAGAGACACACACACACACACACAGGGACCTTCCTCAGTCCGCAGCAAGTGGGGGGGGGGAGAGAGAGAGAGGGAGAGGTAGAGGGGAGTGAGAGAGAGAGACACACACACACACACACACACACACAGGGACCTTCCTCAGTCCGCAGCAAGGGGGGGGGGAGAGAGAGAGAGGGAGAGGTAGGGGGGAGTGAGAGAGAGAGAGAGACACCCACACACACAGAGGGACCTTCCTCAGTCCGCAGCAAGGGAGGGGGGAGAGAGAAAGAGAGGTAGGGGGGAGAGAGAGTGAGAGAGAGAGAGAGAGGGGTAGGCAGGGCGGAGAGAGAGTGAGAGAGAGAGAGACACACACACACACAAAGGGACCTTCCTCAGTCAGCAACGAGTGAGAGGGAGAGAGACCAGCCAAACACAGACAGATGATGTTGAACGCCCACTTGCCTGCCAGTCTCATCCTCCTTGATTTCCATCTTGTTCAACACTCATCACAGTGCAATCAGCGAGAAAAGGGGTCAATCATGGGTTTGCCCCCCCCCCGCCATCTCCAGGCTTCTTGGCCATGAGGCCGCACTCTCCGCTTGATACCTCACCAAATTCCCTCAGAGACAACAAAGTCCCAGATCACTCAATCGGCCCAGAAACACACCATCAAAGTGTCAATCAGAGGTTCCAATAGTAGCAGAATCATATTTGAAAGAAGAAGTTTTATGAACTGTCTGAAAGACATCGCCACTGGTCGTGTTCACTGGTGCCATCTTGTTCAAACCGAGTACTTTGATAATAAATTTACTTTAAATTTTGATGCATTTTAAGTGTGTTGCAGAAGTATGTTTCAGCTTGAGTTACTTTTGCAAATGTAATTCACCAGTGTATTGCATGAATAGAAGCATAAGTGTGATTACTTTTGACAGGAAAAGTCGCAGAAAATGCTTAGCTTATCCTGAAGGGTAAAAATTTAAAGTCACAGAGAACCAAACGTATGTATGTACATAAACCTTTCAAGGTGACAAGATAAGTTAATAAAACTTACAGCTTTTTAAGAAGAGATAGAACGGTAATGATTATCCTATCGTTCATAAGGGCTCACCTGTCTATGATGGCAATGAAGAGGAATTTCATTGATTGGTAAAATCCCATCTTCCCCTGAACACACTTGTGTAATTTTACACTGCCTTCATAGAGAGCGTCCTCACATCAGCCATTACTGTCTGGTTTGGTGCAGCATCCTCACAATATACAAAAACTACAGCGAACGATCAGGTCAGCAGACAAGTTAATTGGCTGCAGTCTACCATCACCTGCAGGATTCGTCTGTGTCCAGGACAAAAAGCGGGCAGAAAAATTTATTATGTTCACTACCCACCCTGCATGCTGCCTTTTCCAAAAGCTCCTTTCAGGCAACGTCCACACTATGCCAGATAATTTCGAAAACAAAGCTTTTTCTCTTCGTTTTGACCCTCTGTCCACACTGAAACGGCGTTTTCATCCCCCGAAAATAGAGACTTTCAGAAACGGTCTCCAGAGTGAATAAATCTGAAAACGCCTAATATCCGTTGTAGTGTGTACGGGGTAAACAGAGAGATTTAAAAACGCTGTCATGACAAACCACAGCAACGATGCTTTTCCTGCTTCTGCTTGGTACTGCGCAAGCACTGCCGGACGACTGTTATAACGCGCAGTCGGTGTGAACGACGTGAGAGTTAAATTGTAAAGTGAGCTTTTTTGACTATTTAAAAACGCTGTCATGATGTGCCAGAACAGATAGCCGCAGTGTGGCATTTCATTGTTTTCTTGAACGCAACCACCTAACAATTTCAGAACAGACTGAAGCCAGAAGAGTTAGAAATGTACTCACCAAATACTTTGACCCATAGCTTACTGAATAAATAAGTATACTCACTGTTACGTACCCCGTAATTGGGTTGCCAAACCAGCAGAAATGGATCACTCAGTTGGAGTCTGGGGTACTAGAACTAAGAAAGTTTTATTAAAGAAACAAGCAACACAGTAATCGAAAGGATAATAAATGCAACAATTCAACAATGATAACCACACATGTGCACAGAATTAAGATAACAGCATCAATCAAGCTCTATCGTTGTCTAGGGGTAAATGACCAATTTCAAAATGACTCAAAAGTTCAGTCCAGTTTGTAGTTCAGTTCGCAGTAATCGTTGCCATGGCGATGGACAAGGTGGGGGAAGAGAGACAGAATAGGAACAACTGATCATTCAGACACGGCTTCACTCACAGACCAGCGAGATGGCTCACAAACAGCATTTGGGCGGGTCCTTGGTGATGTCACCTGAGGTCACCGACTGTGACCCCTCCTCCAGATGCGGTCGATCCTCTGCAGTGAACCCGGCACCCAGGCAAGGGCGGACACACACCGGGTTCCCGCTGATCGTACCTTTCCACCCTTGTCGTTGTCTGGGACTTCTCACCCACTCGTGAGAAGCGCACCGCTTCCAGGGTCTCGTTACCTCGGGTGGCGTGTGTCTGTCTTAGCGAACCTGTCCCTTTTTATCCCCCTGCTGGGGTATCGCCTGTCCATCACTTCAAACAGTTCAGGGTTCAAAGGGGGAGCCGCTCCAGACAGCTCTTCCTCCCACATCCCTTCATTACACATCTCCAGACGCTGCTCCATTGTTCCTTATCTCTCCTTCCCCTGAGGGCAGGTGGCAGACCAACTGCTGATGCCACTGATGCTAGCCCAGGCCAGCAAACATCTTAATTTTATGTGTATTCTCGTAACACTTCCCCCCTTTAAGGATTTTTACCGGGAGGTAAAAATTACAAACATGACTACATTATCTGATACATACACAATATACATCTTTAACAGTTATTTAGCTAATACAGAGAATTTGAAGCTGTCAACACCTTGACAGACAGTCATCACATTTTCTGTTCCTTTTACACGTGTTATTAATAATCCCTTAGACCAGGCTCCAACTCAGCAAACTTCATAGTGGCCAAAAACACTGATGAATTGCGACCAATGTAACCTCTCATTTGGTTTTTGTCCCGGACCACAACAACAAGGGTCGTCCCATTCCGACTCAATTTTCTCTCGCAAGGGCTTAGTAGGAGGGGGACGGGTATTGACCGCAGAGTTATTGCAAAACTTCCTGCAGTACCCCACCATCTCCAAAAGCCTTCTGAGGGCCCTCTTGTCCGTCGGGGTTGGGAGGTCAGCGATAGCCTGCACTGTAGCTTGCATCCCTGCCAGCTGCCCCTGTGTCACCACAATTCCCAGGTAAGTGACATTCGTGTGGCCGAATTCATTTTTTCCAAGGTTCACTATCAAGCTGGCTTCAGACAGCCGTGTTAAATTGCCAATACACACCTCTGTGTTCATCAGCCCTTTAGTCACTGAAATACTCAAAAAATATGGGTGTTGTTTACTTGGCTGCCCTATTGTAACAGACATAACCCAACGTCCCAGTTCTTTGCATTTCCTCGGGACAATCAAACACATAGGTGCGAGTCGTTTAATTACTCCTTCGGGGATTAAGGGAGAGACCTTATCAGTAGACCTGGCCAAAAGAATAGCCTTCTCCCATCTGACCGATCCCATCCTAATCTTTTCAAAATGGTTTTTTTCTCTTAACAAGGGGCCCCTAGCTTCATTGATTTCCACGCTAACACCGACTAGGTTTGTTAGCATATCAAAAGCCGGTGACCGTCTCAGTTCGCGTCGGTCATGATCAATAACATTCTTCCCCCTGGGCAGCCGGTAAATCTCTTTCATGATTCCACCAACTGTTTCCTCCAGCACCGCAAAATGTCCACCGGGGGGTACCTCGTGGGCCATGTTAAAAACCTCATCCCCGTAACTCTTTTGCACCACCCCCCACTCCTCATCTGCGGATGCTGTACTTGATTTCCCTTTCTTCCTTAGCACTTCCTCATCCGCACAATAGCTTGTCAAGGCTGTGTCAGAGAGAGCGGTCTCGGCAAAAACCATCAGCCCCTCGTCTCGCTCCTGCGTCTGCACAAATTCTTTCCTGGCTACTGCTACGTCCGTCCCAGCTCCCTCACTACCTCTTATCTCACTACACCCTGTCTCATACAAGGTTGGCAGAAATGTTTCAGCCAAATTCACCATCGCGGGCGGGGCCTCCATGCTGGCAGGCTGACCCGTCAATCTCACGACTGGGAACACGATTCCTCCGGCGATGTCATTACCGAGCAAGACTTCCACGTCTTTCATCGGTAATTCGGACCTCACCCCGATCGTGACTAGTCCAGAGACCAGGTTGCTCTGTAAATGTATCTGGTGCAAAGGGACTGACTCTGTCCCTTCCCCAACACCTTTGACCTCTACCTCCCCAGTCTGGGTCTCTGAGCTAAACTCTAATACACTCTTCAGTATTAGTGACTGACACGCTCCCGTGTCTCTCCAGATCCGCACTGGAACTGGTTTTAACCTCTTTTTCACTGACACCAGTCCGGCCGAGATAAACCTCTCGCGCCCTTCCTGGACTTTTTCAGACCTGTCCTTCCCTAGCGGTTCGCTTAACAGCTCAATACAGCCATTCAAAATTTCCGCTTTTCCTTTCCCCGTCTCCTTCCTTGGGGCAAAGCACCTGGACGCAAAGTGTCCGACTTTCCCACAATTATAACAGACGACCCCAGGAGACTTCCTACCGGACTGCTCCCGGTCTACCTTATCCTTTTCACTAGTCCCCGGCTTACTTTCTGACTTTTCCGGCGGACTCTCCCCTCCGTCCTGACTACCCTTCTGGTAGCCTTTACTCGGGGCAACCTTCATTTTATGCGTCAACGCATACTCATCCGCTAACTTAGCAGTTGCGGCTAACGTGGCTGCCTCTTTCTCATCGAGGTAGGGTCTCATACCCTCAGGGACACAACCTTTAAACTGCTCAATCAGAATCAGCTGCAGCAGTCTGTCATAATCCCCCTCTACCCCTTTCGAGGCGCACCAACGCTCACAATATGTTTGCATCTCGCGAGCAAACTCCAAATACGTGCGGTCCCACCGCTTCCTCGCATTCCGGAACCTCTGCCGGTATGCCTCCGGGACCAACTCATAAATCCTGAGGATGGCCTCCTTCACCACCTCATACTTCTGGGCATCTTCCGCGGATAAAGCGGAGTAAGCTTGTTGGGCCTTCCCTTTCAGTACACTCTGAAGTAAGACAACCCACTTATCCCTCGGCCATTCCTGACTTATGGCCACTTTTTCGAAATGGAGAAAGTACCGATCCACATCGGTATCGTCAAATGGGGGAACCAGCCTAACCTCCTGGGTCGCCCGGAACCCTCCACCTTGGTTCGGCACGAGCCCCTGCTCGGCCCTTATCTTTAACTTCTCCAGCTCAAATTCCCTTTCCCTCTGTTTCTCCTCTCTCTCCAACTGTCTGTCCCTCTCTCTCTCTTCTCTCTCCAACTGTCTGTCCCTCTCTCTCTCTTCTCTCTCCAACTGTCTGTCCCTCTCCTGCCTTTCTACCTCTCTCTCTTTCTCCTGCCTTTCTAACTCTCTCTCTTTCTCCTGCCTTTCTAACTCTCTCTCTTTCTCCTGCCTTTCTAACTCTCTCTCTTTCTCCTGCCTTTCTAACTGCCGTACCCGGAACTCGTGCTCGAGTCTCAGTTTTTCAAGCTGTACCTGTACCGCGTCTCCAGCAGGTTTTTCAATAGACACCTCCCCCAGCTCACCTTGGGGAAACACACCTTTAGATACATAGTGCTCTACAATAGCTCTGTGTATCTCCTCTCTCCTCATTGTCGACTTCACCTTAGCAAGATTCACCCGTTTAGCCACAGCTATCAATTCCGATTTCCTGGCATCCTCTAATGCCTCCAAGGTCGGCGCCTTTATAAATTCCTCAACCTCCATTTCTGCTGTTTGTCTTTTCTTTCTTTCGGGAATTTTAACCCAATCAATTTACTCCGTCCCAAATTTAGCGTTCAAAATCGCGGACGAGAACCCCACTTATGTTACGTACCCCGTAACTGGGTTGCCAAACCAGCAGAAATGGATCACTCAGTTGGAGTCTGGGGTACTAGAACTAAGAAAGTTTTATTAAAGAAACAAGCAACACAGTAATCGAAAGGATAATAAATGCAACAATTCAACAATGATAACTACACATGTGCACAGAATTAAGATAACAGCATCAATCAAGCTCTATCGTTGTCTAGGGGTAAATGACCAATTTCAAAATGACTCAAAAGTTCAGTCCAGTTTGTAGTTCAGTTCGCAGTAATCGTTGCCATGGCGATGGACAAGGTGGGGGGAGAGAGACAGAATAGGAACAACTGATCATTCAGACACGGCTTCACTCACAGACCAGCGGGATGGCTCACAAACAGCTTTTGGGCGGGTCCTTGGTGATGTCACCTGAGGTCACCGACTGTGACCCCTCCTCCAGATGCGGTCGATCCTCTGCAGTGAACCCGGCACCCAGGCAAGGGCGGACACACACCGGGTTCCCGCTGATCGTACCTTTCCACCCTTGTCGTTGTCTGGGACTTCTCACCCACTCGTGAGAAGCGCACCGCTTCCAGGGTCTCGTTACCTCGGGTGGCGTGTGTCTGTCTTAGCGAACCTGTCCCTTTTTATCCCCCTGCTGGGGTATCGCCTGTCCATCACTTCAAACAGTTCAGGGTTCAAAGGGGGAGCCGCTCCAGACAGCTCTTCCTCCCACATCCCTTCATTACACATCTCCAGACGCTGCTCCATTGTTCCTTATCTCTCCTTCCCCTGAGGGCAGGTGGCAGACCAACTGCTGATGCCACTGATGCTAGCCCAGGCCAGCAAACATCTTAATTTTATGTGTATTCTCGTAACATCACTTTGCCCTGTTTTCTGTCCTTGCTTGTATGAAGGTGGTTTACCTATTTATGCAAGTACTTCTCTGACAATAGATGTGTAACAGCCTAATGTAACATTGTATGGAAATACAAGTTAACACTGATGCAGACATGTTTTATACATTTAGCAAGATGCTTTATTAATGCAACAGAGTTAGTCAGTTTTTCAATGTTCGTCGTCAGCCGGGTCATACTGTCTGTGAACTCCCTGTCGGTTGCCTCCATACGCTCCAGGATTTGTTTTTTTTTAGTTTTAAGTCCTCCTGCACAAGAGCCAAGAGCAGTTCCTTTTACGTTTTTCTACTCTGTAACTGGAGAAACGCACACTAAGTATACCGTTTCCTCTTCGCTTGTTTTCTGTGTGCCCTGCAGAGGAGATTCGCCCAAATATTCGTGTTAGTGTGGACAGAGATATTTTGAAGAACGCTTAGTGTGTATGCCTGTCGTTTTTACTTGAAACCGGCGTTTTCAAAATTATCCGGCGTAGTGTGGACGTAGCCTCAGGAAAGCACTACGGGGCTATTAAAACAAAAACTTCACACCATCTTAACAGTTATTTCCCCCAGGCAGTAAACGTGATCAACCAGTCTAGTTATCCACCCACCATGCTCTATCTATTACCCCTGTCACTGCACTGCACTGGAAACACTTTAAACCACTTTTTATAAAGATGTTTGCATTGCAAATACTTGCTGGTAATTATGTATTTATGTACCTCTCATTTCATATGCATACTTTGACCTCGGACTTTATTTTTATATAATTATTTGTCTATAATTGTTGAAAGTTGTTTTTTCACCAACACACCACAACAAATTTCTAATATATGTAAATGAATATGGCAAATAAAATTGATCCTTGATGGAGTGGGAAAGTAGGGTGAACCAAGAGTGGATCAATCATTAACTTAGCAAATGGTGGAGGAGAACTAAGAGATTAATAGGCCCATTTCTACCTGTTTCCCACCCACTGTATGTTAATATTCACATTAAATTGAATTGGACTGGACTTTGAAAGCAAAATGCCTGTGATCAATGATGCATTTATACCTTGTTAATTACAAAAACTACATCTTTTTCAAGATGGAGCCAGAATATTGCATTCAATTCCAATTTAGAAAGAATTTCATGGCCTAGAAGAGGGTGCTGAAAGGTACTTATTCTATAGTTATCAGTGACGGCAAGATTTAGTTATCAGGGTAATGTACTGTAATAGGTAATTTTTCTTAAAGGGAGAAGATAGATGAATTTAAACTGAGATGGGTTGAATGGTTCCTTCAATGATCCTGTGCGACAAACCAAAGTACTCCCTTGATAGACACAAGTAAGTCCAGATGCCAGAATCTGGAGCAAAAAAATAAACTGTTGGAAGAACTCAGATCCCCAAATTTTTCCACAAATGCTGTTTAAGCCACTGTGTTCTTCCAGCAGTTTCTATTTTGCTCTAGAGAAACCTCCTTCACCCCTCTTTCCTGTCTTTTCATAACAACTGCTGTCCACCTATTGCCCAAACTGATCCAACTCACCACTTGGCAGGTCTATAGGCATTACGTTGCAGGATGGTTTGATGATGCCATACCCTGATTATATGTCACAACTTCAGTAGATGAGATGTATTGGATTTGATCATGATTGCTTGTCCATAGATAAGTTTCATCAATCATCTATTGTGATTCTTTTTCCAGATATTTGTTGGGACGGGTTCAGTGGTGTTAGAGTGATATCTGTACCTGGGACTGTCAGTTATGCCAGGAATCACGGTGTCTACCTCATTGACCAGGAGGTAAGGACTCTCAACACTCATGAATCAGACATCATAGCTAAAATGGGAAAATTGGAAGAGGTACTTTCTATAAGAAAGGCCTTTGTGAAAGCAAAAGGGCAATTCTGTGTGAAATTAGAGATACAATTGAGTGCTCAACAGCCGCGGAAGGGGTTGCAATGCAATTACTTGTGTAATGCCCAAGTTCATATTTTTACTGTTCTGCTGTATGCATTTCATTTTGTGCTGTTCTGTGCGAGCTGTTTATTTTCAGCTTATGTTGGGTTACTGTTGAAGATAGAGATAGGAGAAATGCGTGCCATCCAATTAGGATGGTCGGATTGAAGGGGAGGTTTCTCTGGTGAGGGACACTAAGGTTGGGCTTGGGACTTTTGTTCGAGAGGAGATGAAGATCGAAGACACTGGGGAGAACTGGTCATTATATACGGTCCAGTGGGAAGTCCATTTGTTCAAGATGGATTGCGAGCTGCGTTTGGAAGGTGGTGTGTGCTTTCACGTTGGCCGAGGACCCAGCGCGTGAGTGACAGAGAAGATGGATTGGAAGCGACATTCAGAAGGTGGTGTGTGCTTTCATGTTGACCGAGGGTCCAGCGCATGAGTGACAGCGAAGTTCAAGATGAGCTCCAACTTGGGCACGTTTGACTGTTTAACTAGAATGGGCCCTTTTCTTTTTGTTATTCTTTACTAACCCTTTAGTTAAGATTCATCAATATAATTCCTTTAATTGTAGGCAGTGTACTATCTGTTATTTTGTGGCATTAATTTGTAGCGGTAGCAAATAACACAGTATCCACACAAACTGGCAAACGGGGGTTTGGGTGGGGTTGAACGTGCTCAATCTCACGAGTTTGGTGGTTGCCAAGGTAAGTCTTCCCTAGACTTATGCAGCCAAGGAAACCAGGGTGTTTCACTTCCTATATGGTAAAATCTAACTGCATAAGTGGTAGTGATGCTTCACTTCCCAATGAATTCAATGGCTTTTATGCATACTTTGAAAGGGAGAATCTTCTCAGCATCCTTTGACCATTTGATCTCTTTCTCGGAGGCTGATGTAGTTATGAGTAGTTAACTGAGACTTTGCTGATGTCAATTAAAGTTCTCAAGTCTAATCCATCTGTCCTCCTATCACTCCCAATTCTCTCTCACTGTTCTCTTTAGCTTTTCTCCATCCACCACCACGCATTCTCCTACCCCTGCTCACACCAACTCTGTCAGTTGCCTCTGTTGTTGTATATATCAATGGGCATTGGGAGTCTGAACCAAGGGTAGGAACCCCTACCCACCCCCCACCCCCCAGCAAGTTCTGAAGGGTAGATTCAACTTTCGCTCCTGCACTTTGATTAACATGAACCGTTGAGAGAGCAGAGGGCAGAAAAAGGAAGAAGGTCTGTAGTTCAGGGCTCAGTAATGAGCCCATTCACAAACAATGATCTCTGTCTTGTCAGTGCCTCCATGTTTTGTTTCCATTTTACCTGTGGCTCTATATTTTATTAATCCATAGTGTATCATTGGCTAGGTTGTTCTTGTTCTATAGGGGGATATATTTCCTTTGGTTTATTGGTTGCCAAGATAAATATCTCACAAATTGAGGATCCTGAGGTAGTCAAATATGTGCATTAATGCATATATATAGCAACTTGTAGCACAGTTACAGCAATGTACAAGTTGCACTGTTGTTGAATGAATATCAATGACACCAGATTTCAGAAGTGGATGTTTATACCATGATATCTATGTTTATACAACCAACACACATAAAAGTTGCTGGTGAGCGCAGCAGGCCAGGCAACATCTCTAGGAAGAGGTACAGTCGACGTTTCAGGCTGAGACCCTTCATCAGGACTAACTGAAAGACGAGCCTCAGGTCTCAGCCTGAAACGTCGACTGTACCTCTTCCTAGAGATGCTGCCTGGCCTGCTGCGTTCACCGGCCACTTTGATGTGTGTTGCTTGAATTTCCAGCATCTGCAGATTTCCTCGTGTCTGTGGATCTATGTTTATACCTCTGCTCTCCAACCTTCGAACTTTTCACTCATTTCCACACCTGCAGCGGTAATTTTGCTTGGTGCTATAACCCTTCTCTCCTGTGTCATTCACTTGCATATCTACAGCCAGCAGTATGTATTTCCATTCCTGCCCCAGTTTGAGCCAGGTTTCTAATTCTGCCACACTTCAATAACTCCATGTAGGACATGTAGAAAGATAGAAATATAGAAAACCTACAACACACAATACAGGCTCTTCGGCCCACAAAGCTGCACCGAACATGTCTTTACCTTTAGAAATTACCTAGGGTTACCCATAGCCCTCTATTTTTCTAAGCTCCATGTATCTCTCCAGGAGTCTCTTAAAAGACCCTATCGTATCCGCCTCCACCACCATTGTCGGCAGCCCATTCCACCCACTCACCACTGTCTGTGTAAAAAACTTACCCCTGACATCTCCTCTGCACCTGCCTCCAAGCACCTTAAAACTGTGCCCTCTCGTGCTAGCCACTTCAGCCCTGGGGAAATGCCTCTGACTATCCACACAAACAATGCCTCTCATCATCTTATACACCTCTATCAGGTCACCTCTCATCCTCCGTCACTCCAGGGAAAAAAGGCTGAGTTCACTCAACCTATTGTCATAAGGCATGCTCCCCAATCCAGGCAACATCCTTGTAAATCTCCTCTGCACCATTTTTATGGTTTCCACATCCTTCCTGTAGTGAGGTGACCAGAACTGAGCACAGTACTCCAAGTGGGGTCTGACCAGGGTCCTATATAGCTACAACATTACCTCTCGGCTCCTAAACTCAATTCCACGATTGATGAAGGCCAATGCACCGTACGCCTTCTTAACCACAGAGTCAACCTGCGTAGCAGCTTTGAGTGTCCTGTGGACTCGGACCCCAAGATCCCTCTGATCCTCCACACTACCAAGAGTCTTACCATTACTATATTCTGCCATCATATTTGAATACTACACTGGACTGCACTGTAAACACCTTAAACTTCTTTTTATAATGCTGTTTACATTGTAAATACATGCTGGTATTTATGTATTTATGCTCATTTTATTCCATATCAAAACTTAACTTTATCTTTTATATAATTCTGTATGCTTTATGATTTTGAATGTTCTTTTTTGTTGCATGTCGCAGCCTGACCAACACATGTAAATGTATATGGCGAATTAAGTTGATCTTTGGTCCTTGACCTTTGTTGATCCCTGATCTAAGTCAGGTTAGGGGACCCCATTTTGGAAGTGTAAGCAATGGATTAGCTCAATCTCTTCAGGTATCTGAAGGAAGGGTCTGGTTGTACCAGAGGAGATCACGTGGTGGGACGTGTAATGATGGATCACACTTCTTTTTCGAGGGTTACATCTGTGACATCATCTATAAAGGGACAGAAGAGAAGATAAAGGAATGTGGACTACTGGACGGCAGAGTTCCTCTGGTATGTAGAAGGAGTTCCTGAATCTTTTGGTCACCTCTGCTTCCTCTAGTGATAGTCTAAACCAGCTTTTGTCAACCTTTTTGCCCTGGAGGAACCCTTGAAATAATTTTCAGGTCTCAGGGAACTCCTGCATAAAAATTATTCAATCTACCGCTCCCAGTACATTAGCGTGATCGGTAAATTGTAGATATAATAAACCAAAAATAATCGTCAATGCTGCTTTGAGTAGAGAATAAATGTTTAGCTAACCTTTCTTGAAAAAGAAGGCAGTTAAGTGTAGCCCCCCTGGCCACCCTCAGGGTCGCTCGGCTCGCTGTCGTCTAGGGAAACAGCCTCGGCCCCGGCAAACTGGATAATTCGTTTGTGTGGATGCTGTGTGAGGTACCCCACCCCGCCCAAATAACAGTCAATACACCAGATGCAATTAAATGATTTACAGTTTATAGATATTACTGGAACTATATAATTAAAAGAGAATAAAATATAAAAGGAAAATAAAAGGCGCCACACTTATCAAAGTTCAATCTCTTCGTGCACAAACAGTTGGAGCTCAAGGACCACCTTCTTCACCCTGCGACCCCCTCGGACTACCTCGACCGGCCGCCTGGGACCAACAATGGTGGTCGACCAGATGCTCCACACCAGTCCGTCTCCGTCTCCTCGCAGAACGTCCCGCTCGGGGTCCGACCCCGTTAGCGGACTCACAGCCCCTCGTCCATCCTCTGTCTCGATCTCCCGCCTTCTGTCCCAAAACCCCGCGCATACAGTATCTTCAAATACACCAAAACCATAACAACTATCCCAATTGGTTAATAACGTATTTCTTATCACCCTCTAAACCAAAATAAGCTGCTAGTGCAAACTTTCTCAGCATTTAACACAACAAAGCCGCATTCCCCAGATTAACATAACAAAGACGCCATTTTAATTAGCCTCTGAAGTAACATAAAAGTCGAAACCCCTTTACACTAGCTTAGTTTACCTTTCTTGAAATTAATCCCTTTCTTTTCCTTTCATAAATTTTAAAAACTCATAAGGCAAACATAATAAATTTCTGTTAAATAACTGGTTGAAACCAAAATGGGATTTAATCTTTCTAGAGGTGGGCTCAGTAGATTTAATTTAAATAAAGGTTGTAAATTGATTTTAATTAATGCTATTTACAAGATGAAAATTTATTGACAATGTTGAATAGTATAGTTACTAAAAACCATAAGCCAATATAAAGAGAATAAAATCACACATAAAAATAAAGAAATAAAACTAACAGTGCAGGAGATTCTAATTAAAAGCTACAGCAAAAAGAAAAGTTTCGAGGCTCATTTTAAAAGAGTTTAAAGTTGGAGCAGACTTCAGATTCTCTGGAAGGTTATTCCAGGTATGTGGAGTATAGTAACTAAAAGCTGCTTCACCATGTTTAGTTTTGACCCTGGGGATGGTAAACAGACTAGCCTCAGACGACCTGAGCGCTCAGGAAGGTTCATAATGCAGCAGGAGATCGGGGATGTATTTTGGCCCTCGACCATTATAAACCAGTACAGTAGTAATATTTTAAACCCAGTCCTCTGATGGACAGGAAGCCAGTGTAGTGATTTGAGAACTGGAGTGATGTGTTTTACTTTCTTGGTCTTCGTGAGGACTCCAGCAGCAGTGTTCTGAATGAGCTGCAGTCTGTCAGAGGGATTTCTTACAGAGATCTATGAAAACACCATTACAGTAGTCAAACTTACTAAAAATAAATGTATGGATGAGTTTTTCTAGATCTTGCTGAAAATCTCGCTATATTTTAAGATGGTAGTAGGCTGACTTTGTAATTGTCTTAATGTGACAGTTAAAATTTAAGTCAGAGTCCACCACAGTACCAAGGTTTCTGACTTGGTTTGTGGTCTGTAACGACAGAAATTGTAAGTGAGCGTTGAATTTTAATTGTCCTTTTTTGGCACCAAAATGAATTATTTCAGTTTTCTCTTTGCTTAACTGGAGGAAGTTTTGACTCATTCAGTCAGAGATTTGTTCAATACAGAATTTTAGTGATTGTTTGGGACCATAGTCACTCGATGACACTGTTATATAAATCTGAGTGTCATCGACATTATTATGGTAAGATATTTTGTTGCTTACCATGATTCAAGCTACAAGGAGCACGTACAGTATACGTTAAACAGAAGTATGGATCCTTGAGGCACTCCACATGTTATTTTTGTTGGGTCAGATAGCGCTTACCAATCCATACAAAATAGACCCTCTCCTGTAAATACAATTTCAACCGTACCGGAGAGTCCCACCAGTTTTATGGTCTGTCCAGTAATATGCCATGGTCAACTGTGTCAAAAGCAGCACTAAGATCTAGTAAAATCAAAACTGAAATTTGATCCTCATCATAGTTTGAGCGGATGTCATTTCAATGACTGTTGTTGACCAGAATGGTCTCAGTGCTGTGGTGTTGTTGAAATCCAGACTGGAAAACATCCATATAATAGCTTAGTGCCAAAAAGCTATTAAGAAAGGAGAGTAGACCTCTCTGACTCCTTCATCTTAGAGAGACCTCTCTGACTCCTTCATCTTAGAGAGAGGCACTAGACAGGGATGCCCAATTTCTCCTCTCCTTTCTGCGCTATATATTGAACCGCTTGCCCAACTAATAAGACAGAGCAAAATCGTAAAAGGTATCAAGGTGGCAGGGATTGAACAGAAAGTGGCGTTATTCGCAGATGATGTTTTGGCCTATCTGAGTGAACCAGAAAAATCATTTATAGGATTGTTTACACTGTTGGATGACTTTGGGAAAATATCAGGTTATAAAATAAATGTAAAGAAAACGCAGGTTATGTCCCTAAATTATACACCATCCAAAAAATTGCAGGATACATTCAATCTTAAGTGGGAAGCTAAATCATTAAAATATTTAGGAATAACCCTGCCGAAGGATCTTTCAACACTGTCACAGGTAAATTATGGGCCATTAATCTCAGAGATAAAAGCAGATATGCATAGATGGAATCTTATCCCTTTTTTAGGTTTAAATTCAAGGATAAATACTATAAAAATGAATATTCTTCCTCAGTTATTATATCTTTTCCGTACTTTACCAGTGGAGGTGGATTATAATCAATTCAGGGTATGGGACAAATGGATTTCCTGCTTCATTTGGCAAGGAAAGAAACCTAGAATTCGATATAACACCTTACAGTTAGGGAAGGAAGGAGGAGGTATGGTTCTTCCTTGCCTGAGAAATTATTTTTATGCCTCACAGATAACCCCTCTGTTATATTGGTGTAATAGGGAATATAAGGCTAGATGGAAGGAAATAGAATTTGGATTAGTTGACAGTTTTCCTCTACAGACCTCAATAGCTGACAAAGGATTGATGGCCCAGTTGGAGAAATTTAAAAACGGTTGGATAAATCTTACATTAAAAGTATGGCAGAAGGTGGTTAATTCATGTGGAATTAATAACACGTTAAAACTCTTCAGATGGTGTGCATATGATACCGAGTTCCTTCCCAACAGAGGAGATAAAAGATTTGAGCTATGGATAAAGAAAGGTCTTACAAACTACCTCTCATTTATAGATAAAAGAGTATTACAAAGTTTCCAAATCCTGCAGGACAAACATGGCCTAGAACATAATGACTTCTTTAGGTACCTTCAAGTACGAGACTATGTTAACCAGAGTTGTAGATATACAGACCTAACTACAGTAGAATTCGAATTTTTCAAGATTCTGAATTCAGCTTGCAGTTCAATACCTAGTAACTCAGTTTCTCGATTATATAATGCACTCTCCCATGCTAAAAATGTAAATACACTGTATATTAAAGAGAAGTGGGAGAAAGAAGCGGGGTTGGTACTTTCAGAGGAGGCTTGGGGGAAAATCTGCAGCTTTCAATGGTCCTCGACTAATTCTTTGACTTGGAGAGAACATTGTTGGAAAAACATTATAAGATACTTCAAGACCCCATATCAGGAAAAATATAAAGATACAAATGTGATGTGTTGGAGAAGGTGCAGCTCCAAGGAGGCAAATCATTTTCATATTTTCTGGGATTGCCCTAAATTAAGTCTATATTGGGAAAGTATTCATAGAACATTAGTTAAGGTACTTAGGTCCCAGATACCTCTGAACTTTGAGACACTCTATTTGGGGCATGTATTGTTTCTTGAACAGAAGGAAGATATAAAGTTGCTGCAGGCCCTCTTAGCGGCAAGTAAGAAATCAATCACTAGAAAATGGCTAAATCCAATACCACCTACATTAGAAGATTGGTACGAAATTATCTTGGAAATATTTAAAATGGAAAAGTTGACTTACTCCCTGAGAACACAAAAAGAAACATTTTATCAAATCTGGAATAAATGGATTGAATATATAACCCCAATGCGAGCAGACTTTAGATGACTCTCCTAATGATTTATACTGCTCTTCTCATCAACACAGTAATATTGCTAACGTAAGCACCCCTAGTCTAAATGTCTTTTTTTTTTTGTTTTCTTTTGGAAAATAGAGAATTAACACAAGTAAAGGGAAAGATTTGGGAAAGGGATAAAAAAATGAAAAAATTAAGTAAATAAGTACATAGGGATTGGATAATTATGTCTGTGGGCAGGAGCAAGCATGAACAAATTAGGATATAAACACCTACAATGGTTGGTACATAGGCTTATATACAACATTTTGGACCAGTGGAAATGGTCCAGAAGGGTTATATGGAAACTATTATTACCATTTTTCTTAACAATTAATTCCATTACTTAGCCTAATAGGTTAGATTTACCACAGTACATAATTATCTATTTAAGTGTTTATTTTCCTTTTATATCATCTCAATGTGTACTTAAGAATGTATGAAAAAATGGAAAGGGTTATATGTGTGAAAAAAGTACATGATATTTGTGAATTCCTTATCCAAATAAAAATAAAATTTTAAAAAAAGAAAGGAGAGTAAGTGAAGCCAACAGGAAGTCAGTAGTTATTTCTCCAGTCCATAATCAGCTACACTTTGAACAGAAAAGTCTCATCTTCTTCATTCACTGTCTCCTGCTCTCCAGGTATCGGGTATTGTGTTCTTCTCATCGAAGACTGCGGAGAAACTCCTGGCTATGCATGTCATACCTCCACTGGATGGTTGCACCTACATGGGTCTGGACTCAGGGGCTCCTTCGGTTCAGGTACTGTACATAGAATATAGACCAGCACAGTGCAGTACGTCCCTTTACAACAGAGATGAGGAGGAATTTCTTTAGCCAATGGGTGGTAAATCTGTGGAATTCATTGCCACAGACGGCTGTGGAGGCCAAGTCATTGGTTATATTTAAAGCAGAGGTTAATAGGTTCTTCACAAACACAAGAAAATCTGCAGAAGCTGGAAATCCACACACAAAATTCTGGAGGAACTCAGCAGGCCAGGCAGCATCTATGAAAAAGAGTGAACAGACATTTCGAGCTGAGACACTTCATCAGGACTCAGGACTTTAACTGTTAGAGTCTCATAAACATCCCTATTATGTCCTTAATGTACCCAAATACCTCTACCACCAGCCTTGGCAGTATGTTCAATGCACCCACCATTCTCTCTGTAAAAAAAACTACCTCTTACATCCCCCTATACTTTCCTCCAATCACCTTAAAATTACACCCTTTTGCGATAGCCATTTCTACCTTGGAAAAAAGGTGTTGGCAGTCCATGCTATCAATGCCTCTTATTTTGAAATCTCTTAGACCAAGCGTTTGGATCACTTAGCATCACAGTTGTGTCAGGAAATAAAGGCTGCTAGGTCCAACATCACAACACATATAAACAATTATGTGCACACAAAACACTGGGGAAACTCAGCAGGTAAGGCAGCATCTATTAAAGGAAAATGGACAGTCAGTATATCAAGTGGAGACCCTTCATCGGGACTGGAAAGTTAAAGCAGGAGTGGTTGGTATGAAGGGGTAGGTCAAGAATGGAATGGTGATGGGGGATCGAGATGAGGTTGTGGGCAGGTGGGGGAAGGAGGGTGGTGAGAGGGATCTAAGGAGCTGGGAGGTGATTGGGAGAAATGACCAAGAGTTGAAGAAGATGATCCGAGAGGATAGTAGAGTATGAAATGAAGGGAAGGAGGTGGAGAGGGGAGCTGTGTGTCAGTGTTGGGCAGATGGAGAGGGTGGGAGAAGGGAAAGATACCAGGAGGTGAGGGTCAGTGAGATTAGGAGGGGCAATAAAGGGGAGGGGGAAAGCACAGACAGTAGTGACTACCAGAAGTTAGAGAGAAAAATATCTGGTGTCTCCAAACAAATCACACAAGTTGGTCTCAGCTGCATCTTACTCAGTGCTGGTAATCACTGAATTCACTCAGTATGACGATGGTTTGACATGGGACATGCAGCAGTGCAGCCCAAGTACTGCACTGGAGCGACAGTAGAACGGGTCACTAACCCTGAACTCAACTCAGGTGAGAGTGTTTCCTACCACACTGACAGGCTGCGGTACCGGGCACGCCGAATCAGAGTCACTGGTGGAGGGGGCTACAGTTTGGGGCGCCACAGTTCCAAGTTCAATTCCAGTGATGTCTGTAAGGAATTTGTACTCCCTCCCCGTGAACACCGTGGGTTTCCTTTGGGTGCTCTGGTTTCCTCCCACATTCCAAAGACGTATCAGTTACTACATTAATTGGTCATTGTAAATTGCCCCAGGATTAGGCTAGGACATAAATTGGTGGGTTGCTGAGTAGTGAACTCGTTGGCCTGAAGGGGCCTCCTCTTTAAATAAATAATTATATGTTGTGATATTTATTGTTTTGTAGCAGCAGTAAAGTGCAAGACATAAAATAATTAATATACTGTAAATTACAATTACAATAAATAAATAATGCAAAAGAGAACAGCAAGGTCATGTCCATCAGTTCAGAGACCTGATGGTGGAGGGGAAGAGGCTGTTTCTAAAACATTGTGTGTGGGTCTTCAGGCTCCCTCTTCGTGGTAATGAGAAGAGGGCATGTCCCAGATGGTGAGAATCCTTAATGATGGATGCCATACTCCTGAGGCATCATCTTCTGAAGATGTCCTTTGATGGTGGGGAGGTTTGTAGCCAAGGTGGAGCTGGCTGCGATCCCATGGGTCTACGGCTTTGGTAGAAGTAGTGGCCACACTTAGAGGACCAATGTAGTGTGAATTGATTTTTGCTTTGTCTTTTAAATCTGTAGGGATGGACAGAGGAGTAAGAGGTCAGGTTAGGGTTTAAGGACAGGATATAGAGGAATTAGAGGTCAGGCTGGAGCCCAAGCTTCCACCCAGTGATGGGGACATCTGTGGTCAGATGTCGGGCCGGCAGACCAGCACGGATAAGGGCCGGTGGTCCTCCCGAGGGTCAATGAGTTGTCAGTGGATCCCAGAGTTGGAGTACATGTGGTCAGGAGGAACGAGGGCCAATGACAACCTAGGTATGTGAACAGTGAAAATGGAGTTCCAGGCAGAGTGTTCCCTGGTCGATGATTAATAGGACTGATACTGAAGGTCGAAGCTGAAGGTCAGTTGGTAGTCTGGGAGCCATGGTAGCATAGCGGTTAGTGCAATTCTGGTGTCCTCTGTAAGCACGTTTGTATGTTCCTTCCCGAGTGTGCGTGGTTTCCTCCAGGTACTCTGGTTTCCTCCCACATTCCAAAGACATACCAGTTAGTAGATTGTAAATTATCTTGAGATTAAGCTAGGGTTAAATCAGTGGGCTGCTGGGCAGTGTGGCTCAAAGGGCCGAAAGGCTCTGTTCCACAGTGTATCTCAATAAATAAATAAATTAAATAAAATTAAAGTAGAGGCTGAGGCCAGAGGCCAGAGGCCCCAGTCCGGGAGTCCACTGGGGAAGTCGAAGGCCCAATATCTACTAGTCCGAGCCTGCTGGAGTGTGAAGGCGGCCTGTCCCGGGGTTGGAGGACTCTGACTGTTCAAGGGTAGGTGGGAAGGAGGGAAGAATGGGGTTTGTTTTGCTGTTGCTGTTTAGTCACCTGTTTTGTTTTGTTGTGTTCTGTGTTGATCTGCTGAGAGCTGTGGGTATATTACGTTGGTGCTGGGATGTGTGGGGACACTTGCGGGCTGCTTCCAGCACATCGTTGGGTGTGTTGGCTGTTAACACAAATGACACATTTCACTGTACATTTCTATGTCCCCGTGATGTGTAAATAAACTTGATTCTTGAACCTTGGTTCTGAACTGTGCCTGTCCCAAGTGTAAGATATTCCATTGGCCCCCGCAGCTGTCTATCTTCTTTGACATCCTGCTCTGTATGGCGCGCCGAGTTGGCAGGGACGTGTTTGTGGACGGAGCGAGAAGGACCCTGCAGAGCAGCGAGATCACTCCCCCCAGCACGGACGTGACGACCATGAGCAGTGCCAGGGCTGTGCTTTGGCAGGAGCTCCGAGGGATTCCCGTCACTGCAGGTGAGTGTGATTCACACCTGTGGTGCAAGCATTTCAGACCTCCACACTCAGATGTCCGCAGAGGAATGCTGCCAGCTGGCACATTCCAGGCTGCAGATGGCCTGAAGTTTGGGGCAGCCGCCACAGGAGCTCGGTGGGGCGATGACCACAGTATAGGGTCCTTCTGCTGCTGAGGAGGGAGGTGAAGAAACCCCTCAATTATCGTCGTAGCACGCTACCCCAGGGAGCCTCATGAGTGGCAAGAGTTTTATTGGTTTTAAAAATGTAATAGAACACTACTAAATGCATTGACTCTGAACGTGAGAATGAAAAGGCACAGCGCAGTTTATCCTTGTAATCTTATATTATGAATGAAGTTTATTTTCATATCTTAATAATGTTCAGCATCTACATGTAATTACTGCCACTGTAACGTAACCTTCTCTCCACTTATTTCGGTATTGAAGAACGGTCAGTGGCAATTGGAATTGAGTCTGTTCTACCCGCGTTGCTGAGAGTTGCTCTGTGTTGTTCTGCCTCAGAGGCTACAAGCTCACCTGAGACATCGACCCACTGTGGAAATTTCCAGCCACTATATTTACATTTGCTTTCACAATCTCACAGCACCTGCTTACTGCTGATGAGGTTCATGTGGAATATATCTACTGTTTTGGATAGTCGATCGGCTTCACAGCAACACTGACCTGGTTCTGTCCTGACCTCAAGTGTTGTACCTGTGGAGTTTGCACGTCCTTGTGACTGCCTGGATTTCTCCTGGCTGTTCTACCTTCCTCCTCAACACAAAAATGTGGGGGTCGGTAAGTTCGTTGCCTGCTGTAAATTGTCCCTATTGACAATAAATTCAGGTGTGGGGGCAGGAAAGTTGGGAATATAGGGTGAGCGTAAATTGGTGCTTGATTGTTGACACACAACCGATGGGCCAAAGGGCCTGTTTCTATGCTGTATTACTCTACTGTTGTAGGGAATCTTGTGGGCAATTTACGCACGGCCACCTTTTCAACCTCAGTTAAATAAATGGCTGTAGTGTTTGTTGAGAGACTAACTTTGGCCAAGAGAATATGATAAAATGGCCCACCATGCTATCATTCCTAGCTTGTAAGGGCACACAAGGTACTAGTATAATATTTCTTTGACAGATATCATCTGTGACCATTCCACCTTTCCTTAGTTCTCTATTGACACGTTCTGGGTTACAATTTCTGAAGTGGGACTTCAATCTGTGATGTTGTGATTGGAAGTAGCGCTACCAGCTAACCCTAGACTTACAGTGGTGATGATGTCTATTGTGCTTTGCAGTCCTTGTAACTGATGGTGGTTATGACTACATGAGCCTGTCACCTGATGATCATATACAAAACCTGACTCAGAGAGGGAACATGTCTGACTGCTTCGTGAAGCATAACATTGTGTACTCTAAGCTGACGGTAAGTAACCTATTGCTGCCTCTTTTCCCATATCACTCCCTCCCCTTTACATGACGCTGTTGCAATAAGTAGTCCAGGTCCATAGCCACCTCCCCTGATCATTCAGCGAGGGAATGTGGCTCTAAACCTCAGGCCAAACAATATTTCATGCTGTTTCCATCAGTCGGTTAAACCTAAAATTAAAAAAAAAGAAAACCTGGAAACATTCAGCAGGTCAGACAGTATCTGTGAAGAGAGAAATAGAGTTAACGTTTTAGTTCAAGCATACTTTGTTGAAACTGGAAGGGAGACAGAAGAAGCTCATTAAACTGCAAGCAGGTCCTCTTCTCTCCTTCCCGGTTCTGATAAAGGGTCTTCGACCTGAAACATTAAAGCTGTTTCTCTCTCCGTACGTGTGGCCTGACCTGCTGAGTATTTCCAACAATTTCTGCTTTATTTTAGATTTTCAACATCTGCAGGCTTTTTTCCACTTAATTAATCCTGGTTTAATCTATGCCTTAACTATATTTATCTGTGTTGTGATCCTTACAAATAAAAATCTTTTGGCTTTTAGTTAAAATTCAGTTGATCCAACACAAACAACATTTTCAGGTAGCATTTCCCATTTATGACTCTTTGCTGAGACATGTAGTTTTATGTAATTACTCAGATTTAAATCATTCCCCACAGACTGATATAGTAACATTGGAGGCAGTCCAAAGGAAGTTCACCAGGCTAACTACTGGGAAGAGGAGGTTGTCCTATATAAAAAGATGCTGGACAGATAAGCTCTGTATTCCTTGAAGTTTAGCCAAACATATGTGAGCCTAATGCGACTTGATAGTGTAGATGCTGAGATGGCTTTGCTTGTGGGAGAGTCACAAACAGAGGGACATAGTCAAAAATAAGGAGCTTGTCCTTTAGACTGAGGTAGACAGATTTTTTCCTCTTGGTGGATGGTGTAACTCTCTCCCTTATTGTGGTGGATATTGGATCATTAGATATATTTAAGGTAGATTTGGATAAACTTTGAAAGATCGTGGGGAATTGGCACAAAAGGGGCCTGCATAGATCAGCCAAGATCATATTAAATGAAAGGGCAAACTTGAGGGTCTGAATTGCCTACTCTTCTTCCTATTTCCTTGTATTAAAAATATTTCCTGTTTAGTCCTAAACGTTATATGTGTGCTATTCTACCTGTTTAAAACCTGCATCAGAGTAGGAAGCCTCTCTATATGTACCCCGTCAAATGTACCAGCAAGCTGCTTTCCCAATAGCTCCCTTCTGGAAAGTATTTTAGGGATATTAAAACATAGACCAGGTCAGTTTTTTCCCTCCTCAGGCAGTTAATCTGATCAATCAGTTAGCCCCCATCAGTACCCCCTCTATCCATTACCTGCCACTGTCACTGCACTGTAAACACTTTTAGCCACTTTTTATAATAGGCTTTACATGCTGGTATTTATGCTCAGTTTATTCTAAATCTGTACTTTACACTATTTTTATATAATTCTTTATTCATCATGAATATTCTTTTTGTTCCATCTCACGCTAACACACCACAGCAAATTCCCAACACATGTAAATGTATATGACAAACAAAACTGATCCTTGATTCTCGACCTTGGTAATTTAAAGTGGTTTAATTGGATCATCTTTCAATTTTGCACACTTGAGGATTACAGACTGTTTCTACACACTATCTATTTAATTAATTCAGTCTTTCTTTATTCATTAATGTGACTTGGACGGTTCTGGGCTCTGGAATTGAGGGACCTAGGATTGCAGATGTATTGTCCACTGAAAATGGTATCACAGGCTGGTGGAGAAGGCATTTGGTATCAGTCAGGACACTGAGTACAGGAGCTGGGAAGTTATGACACAGTTTTATACGATGGTGGTGAGCCCACACTTGGAGTATTGCATATGGTTTTGATTGCCTCATTATAAGAAAGATGTGGAAACTTTTGAGAGCATGCAGAAAAGATTTACCAGGATGCCTCCTGGATTAGAGAGCATGTCTTACGAGGATAAGTTGATCTCTTTGGAGCAAAGAAGGATGAGAGACAACTTGATAGAGTTGTATAAAATTATAAGATGCACCAATAGAGTGGATAGCCAGCACGTTTTTCTCAGGGCAGTAGTGACTAATAGCAGAGAATATGAGTGGAGGTTAGGGGAGATGTTAGAGATAGTGTTTATTTTTAAAATGCGTGGAGTGGAAAGAAAATCACTTTGGTGGGTCACATATAGACAAAGACCACAGATCACTTTCTCTGAAGGACGTTAGTGAACAAGTTGGGTTTTTCACCACAGTCTGGTATTTTCATGACTTAAGTTACAGACTAACTTTTAACTTCCACTTTTCTCATAAGGGACGTGTGTTGCTCCAAATTTCTAGTATCTACAGGATCTCTTGTCTTTAGCTTTTAACTTCCACTTTTATTGAATTACTGGGATTCATATCCTGAAGTGTCTTGGTGGGATTTGAACTCATATCTCTGGGTGAATGGTCCTGAAGTCTGCTACCATTCTTGCAATTTAACTACCACCCAGGTATAAGTTAGAGTGTCATTTTGGTCATTTTCCCACCTCCAAGGCTAGCGTACATTTTCTATAATCAATGCCAATCAAATCCCATTACAAAACTCCAAATGGGATTTGATCCAATCAGGAATATGCTTCACCTCACTTGAGATTAAAGAGCAATATTCCATTAGTATTTTTGACCACAGTGCTGTAAGTCATTGGCATCCAAGTCCCATTAGTTCTCCACAACTCCTTGTCTTGCATAGTTTTCAATTAAAATCCAGTTTTTCTATCTTGAATCCAAAGTGGATGACCTCACAAGTTTTACCATACACAACAACATTTAGCATGTTTTAACTGGGCTGATTGTGCCTCTCTGCATCTTCCTCCTACTGAACACAGAGCTCAGTCAGTCTCCTAATTTGGCACCGTTTTCCACATCTGGATACAACACTCTATTTCTTCCCTTCAATTTTATTAACATCCAAACTAAAAAGAAGAAAGCTCAATACCAATCCTTCAGAGGATGTTCAGTCCCTATACACTTCTATCCATATCAAGAAGAACCAACCAATTCTTCTCAATCACCGCCTGGCTCCATCTGGCAGAACTGGTCCTCATTCTCAATAACTTTTCCTTCAGCTCCTCGCACTTTCTGCAGACTTGAGGGACAGCCACGGGCACTCGCATGAACCCCAGCTATGGCTGCAACTTCACTGGCTACGTAAAACAGTCCATGTTCTGAGCCTTCTCTGGTGATACTCCCCAGCTCTTCCACCGCTATGTTGACGACTGCATTGCTGCTGCTTCATGCAGCCATGCTGAGCTCGTCAATTTCATCAACTTTGCCCCTAACTTCACCCTTTAAATTCACTTGGTCCATTACAGATACTTCCCTCCCCTTTCTCGGTCTCCGTCTGTATCTCTGGAGACAAACTGTCAACCAATATCTTTTATAAACCTACTGATTCCCATGGTTATCTGGACTATACCTCTTCCCACTCTATCTTCTGTAAAAATGCTATTCCCTTTTCTCAGTTCCTTGCCTCTGCTGCATCTGTTCCCAGGATGTGGCTTTCCTTTCCAGAACATCAAAGATGTCTTTCTTCTTCAAAGAAGAAAGATGTCTTTCTTCTTCCTCCACTATGGATGCTGCCCTCACCCACATTTCCTCAATTTCTTGACTATCTGCGCTCATCCCATCTTCCCACCACCTTAAAAGGGATAGAGTTCCTCTTGTGCTTACCTACCACCCCATGAGCCTCCGCGTTCAACACATCATTCTCCACAAATTCCACAAATTCCAAAGGGATCCTACTACTAAACATATCTTTACCTTCCCCCTTCCACTCCCTCCATGATTCCCTTGTCCATTTGTCCCTCCCCAGTTATGCCCTCTGACACTATTCCTTGCAAGTGGCCTAAGTGCCACACCTACCTATTCACCTCCTTCCTCACCTCTATTCAGAGCCCCAAACAGTCCTTCCGGGTGAGGCAACGCTTCGGCTATGAATCTGCTGGGGTGTCTATTATGTCCGGTGCTTCCAAAGCGACTTCCTGTACATTGGGGAGACCCGTTATAAATTGGAGGACCACTTCATCGAGTACCTCCACACCACCTGCCAAAAGCGGAACTTCCCAGTGACCATACATTTTAATTCCCATTCCCATTCCCGTTCTGACGTGTCAATCCATGGCCTCCTCTTGTGCCAAGATGAGGCCACACGCAGGATGGAGGAGCAACACCTTATATTCCGTCTGGGTAGCCACCAGCCTGATGGCAAGAATATCAATTCCTCTTTCCGGTAAAAAAGTATCCCTTCCTCTCCACTTTTCCACTATTCCCCAATCTGGCCTATTACCTCTTCTCACCTCCTATTTCTTCCCTCAGGGTCCCCTCCTCCTTCCCTTTCTCCTCTGGTCCACTCTCCTGTCCTAACAGTTTCCTTCCTCTCCAGTCCTCGACCTTTCCCATCCACTTGGCATCACCCATCACCTTCCAGCTAGCCTCCTTCCCCTCCCCCTACCTTTTAATTCTCCCATCTTCTCCTTCCTTCTCAGTCTTGAAGAAGGGTCTCACCTCGAAACATTGACTGTTCATTCATTTTCATAGCTGCTGCTTGACCTGCTGAGTTCCTCCACCACTTTGTGTGTGTTGCTTGAGGGAAACAGGGCCTACCTCTCAGGGAATATTTCCTGTATTCCTATGTCAAGCAAGTAGTTATACAACTCATCAATGTGGTGTTTTAGCTGAAAATCTCATTAACAATGACTTTTGAAAGCACTAGAATATTATTGGAGTAGATTCGATAGGCCAAATGGCCTAATTCTGCTCCTATATCTTATTGTCTATATTGCAGTGGCATTCAGTGGCCACTTTATTAGGTACGCCTGAACCCCAGCATGTTAATGCAAATAACTAACCAGCATCAAAGCATGCAGACACAGTCGAGAGGTTCAGTTGTTGTTCAGACCAAACATCAGAATGGGGAAGAAATATGATCTAAGTGACTTTGACTGTGGAATGATTGTTGGTGCCGGACAGGGTGGTTTAGGTATCTCAGAAACATCTGATTTCCCGGGATTTTCACGCACAACGGTCTCTAGAGTTTACAGAGAATGATGCGAGAAACAAACAAAAATCATCCAGTGAGTGGCAGTTCTGTGGGTGAAAATGGCTTGTTAATGACAGAGGTCAGAGGAGAATGGGCAGACTGGTTCAGACTGATAGAAAGGCAAATAACTACGCAATACAACAATGATGTGCAGAAAAGCCTCTCTGAACACAGAATACGTTGAACTTTGAAGTGGATGGGCTACGGCAGTAAAGGACACAAACCTACACTTAGTGACCACTGTATTAGGTACAGGAGGTAGCCACTAACTGTTGAAGTCCAGCTATTTCCAATACAGTAATAATTTCAGTACCTTTCCCGTACCTGACCTTAACTGAATTCATAATTGCCAGTCTTTTTCCCCTCAATTTTATGGGATAGAGTGATGGGAGTAGAGGGAAAGCCCCATTTCTTGCTCCTGATCAGTCTACAGTGAACTTGCCACGTCTGCCATGGAACTGAGCTGATTGTCTCTGCTGATATTAAAGTGATTGGCCTTACGATCATCCCAAGGCGTACAGGTCTTGCCTAGGTGCTGTTGATATGGAAGCAAAATTGTTTAAAATACTCCAGAGGTCAGAAATCTAGAATAACTGGTTGGAAGCAGTCAACAAGTCAGAGGTCTGAAATACAAAATTGTTCCCCATTTTATTTCTGCCACCCAGCCTCCTTCCCTGCTTAAAATTACCTCAGCAAACGATGACCAGATTTTGTTTTGATTGATACATCAGCTTCCGTTACAGTGAACTCGCGAGCTTACACTGATTTTCATGGAGGACATGGATGTCCTGTGACCTCCCACTTCAGAGTTATAAACCTCAAGCTCTGATAAATCTCATCGGCCCTTGTTATTAGAAATGAGGGGGAGTCTCAAAGGCTGAGTTATTCTGCATCTGGATAGCCACCAAAAATCACCACCCATCCCTGTTTAGGCCTTGAGTTCTGGAATTGTCTCCTGAACTCATTCTCATTTTATAGAGGCCAAGTCAGTGAGTATATCTAAGGCGGAAGTTGATCGTTTCCTGATCGGTCAGGGCATCAAAGGATATGGTGAGAAGGCAGGTGTATGGGGTTGAGTGGGATCTGGGATCAGCCATGTTGGAATGGCAGAGCAGACTCAATGGACTAATTGAGCTCCTGTATCTTATGGTCTTATCTCCTCCTTAAAAGCTGCCTCTTCTTTCTATATTATCATGTATTGTAGAGCCGCTGCTAAGTTAACAACTTTCACAACACATGCCAGTGATAATAAACCTGATTCTAATTCTGAATTGATTTTTCAGTGATCTTCCTTCCATCGTTTTATTTTGCTCTGTGTAAAATTCTGTCTCCTTCAGCAAAAGCTGTCGGAGAATTTTGCAGCAGTAGATAAATGGAAGCGTATTTACTGCTAAATTCAAATGGTACGTGGTTTTCATTGTGTAACTTAAAGCTGTTGTTTTCACTATGATACAAAATGAAGAGATGAGGCTTATCTTCTAACTCAACTTTGTTTTAAAGCACCCTGCCCTGCTGGACCAGGATTGTTCGGTCATCAACAGTCTCCTGGACGGAGAGATCAGAGTGGAGGCACACAGTGTTGTCCAACACTGCCACCTGGAGGTAACGCTTGGGCTCTGACTCTTCCAGTATCTATACTAAACACAAAATACTCTGCAGATGCTGGGGTCAAGGCAACACTCACAACACGCTGGAGGAACTTAGCAGGTCGGGCAGCATCCGTGGAAAAGATTGGTCGACGTTTCGGGCCGGAACCCTTCATCAGGACTGTAGAGGGAAGGGGCAGAGGCCCTATAAAGAAGGTGGGGGGAGGGTGGGAAGGAGAAGGCTGGTAGGTTCCAGGTGAAAAACCAGTAAGGGGAAAGATAAAGGGGTGGGGTAGGGGAGGCAGGGAGGTGGTAGGCAGGAAAGGTGAAGAAGGAATAGGGAAAACACATTGGGTAGTAGAAGGAGGCGGAACCATGAGGGAGGTGGTAGGCAGCTTGGGGAGGGGGCAGAGTGAAACTGGGATGGGGAAAGGGAGGGGGAGGGAATTACCGGAAGTTGGAGAATTCTATGTTCATACCAAGGGGCTGGAGACTACCCAGACGGTATATGAGGTGTTGCTCCTCCAACCTGAGTTTAGCTTCATCATGGCAGTAGAGGAGGCCATGTATGGACATATCCGAATGGGAATGTGTTCCAGTATATTTTTTCCACAATCCCCCAATGGGGGAAGTAGTAAGTTTAGATATGCTAAGAAATTGGATTACATAGGACAAGGTTTTGCCAGGTGCAGGGTGACAACCCAAAGGTCATCTCTTCCCTGCACAGTTCCTGTGTTTATTTTTTGCCCCAAATTCCAACATTTACAGACCATTATATCAACAAAAGAAATTGAAGCTAATTTAATTGCAGGCACTATGTGAGTCAAGAAGTGTATGCACCATGAGGCTGCCATGTTAACACATGCAGGACCATTAATGTGCTCTCTAGGGTCAATGGCTTACTACACAAGAGTCATTCATATGTACCATTCTCACTCAACAGCAGACGTCCCCAATGTTGCAGAGTCATAAATTAAAAGGGAGCTATCTGAGGCAGTACTGGGCTGATAGCTACGGTACCTGTAGGTTCACTCCCCCTAATCATCCCAGTGCTCCACACCCCCAGGTCAGTAGCCCTTACCCATGCTCCCACCACCCACAAATAGCGCTCTGGGATTTCCCCAACCATCACTTACCTGTTAACCAGCATTCATTCTGCCAGATCACCAAACCTCATTCCCAACTCCAAACTACTAACTTCTCACCAACTAACTAATAATCTTACCCCCTGATCACCAGTCTTACTGACCTGATCAAAAGCCCAGTACCATATCACAAGTGACACCAAACTTCCAGCATCAATGTAGCATTCCCACACCTCACTACCCTAACCCGTACATCCTTAGAAATGTGGAAGGAATCCTGAGCACCCGAGGAAACCCACACGGTCACAAGGTGAACTTATAGACAGTGATGGGAATCGAACCCTGATCTTAGAGTGGGCACTGTAATAACACTGTGCTAACCACTACACTGTGGTGCTGCCCCTATGCTCGTTTATGCCTGTTTAACCGGAATGAAGAGCGAAAGAGACAGTGTTTCATGTTATCACAGAGTTAGGATGGAGAGAGAGTCTACAACTTATTCCGGTCTCCAGAGCCCTGTTGTACAACACAGGTGTGTGGACAGTGGATGAAGAGAGGAAGGTTTTAATCTCTGGTGGCTCCTGCCCCCAAGAACCCATTATCAAGGCTATGGTACAAATCAAAGAAGGTTGAAAGAGGTGTGTGAGAGAAAGCAGAGGGGGAACAGGGTATCTGAAATTGTAGAATTCAGTAGAGATACAAGTGACTGTAGATGCTGGAATCTGGTCCTGAAGCAGGATTTTAACCCAAGGCATTGACAATTCCTTTCCCCCACAGATACTGCTTGAGCCGCTGGGATTGTCCATTAGATTATTTGTTTTTGGGAAGTTCAATGTTCCTACCTTCAGGTTGTAGACAATGGGGTGGAATATTCCAGCAGCTCATGTTTCGCTCCGGGTTCTAGAGTCTGCTGTCACTTGGAAGCTGACCATATTGGTGAGTGCTGAGATGTGGACACAGAGCTTGGCGTCAGGAGAAAGGGAAGTAAACCAGTGGAAATAAACATTGGTGGTCAGTGTGGAACCAGGGGGCTCAAGGATCTGTTTCCACACTAAGTCTTTGAACTGGTAGCTGGGCATCAAAATCAGGCTGCTGTGGAGATGGTGAGCTTGACTTAATTTCTGAAGGACATCCCTTTTTCTCTGTGTTGGTTTTCCAGGGGACCATTCATTTAGGGTCCGGTTGTCTTCTGTCAGGGGTGGATCTTCTGTCATCACCCGCGCTCCAACGATACCGGCTCCGTGATGTCATCCTCCAGGGTCACCACATTACGCTGAGGGGCCTGAAACTGAAGACATTCACCATTGTGGGACGTCTGGATGACCTGCAGGTATGGTAAATGCTCTTTGTCCAGCAATTTTATCACCTTGAAGAGAAACCTTCATTGTGTGCAAGTGGATAATATCCTTCTTTTTCCATCAATATTCAGCATCAGACAGAGTTCGGAACATAGCTTGGACAGGTGTAAACTTTTACTGTTGTTTATTTATTTAGATACATAGCACATTAACTGTCCCTTCTGACCCACGACACTGCGCCCACAGTTACACCCCTGTGACGAATTACAGATTAACCGGTATGTTTTCGGAGTATGGGAAGAACCTGGAGCACTGAGAGGAAATCCACAGGGTCATAGGGAGAATGTACAGACAGCAGGAATTGAACCCCAGCTGGTGGCTCTGTAATAGTGTTATGCTAGCCACCACATTGCCGTGCTGCTCTCTACTTTTTACAGTAACCCAGCTTAGCCACTGTCTCACAACATGGCCCACTCTAACCTCTGCCATCCTGCGATCAGTTTAGTGCCAGGTTGCCTTGCTCCATCAGTATCCGGACTGTCATTAATCTGAGAGCCTTTCAAGTCCGCTGACATCGATCCTTCAAAGCACATGGCGAAGGTTAGGAAGGCTTTCCATGCCATGAGTCGTAATCAAAGAAGCTGAAGGTACCTTCAGCAGACCAAGGGGGCAAAGCTTGTATCTAGTATAGTTAAGGTAGCTGGAGGAAAGTATAGGGGGTTGTAGGAGGAAAGTTCTTTACACAGAGAGTGGTGAGTGCATGGAGCCCCTGCCGGGGTGATGATAGAGGTAGATAGGCTCATTGATGACTGTAAAATGGAGATTTATGTAGGAGGAAAGAGTTAGATTAATCTTAGAATAGATTAAAAGGTCAACACAAGATTGTGGGCTGAAGAACCTGTACAGAGCTGTAATGTTGTATATTCTGTTTGTTCATTTTAAAGCACATATCTCACAGATCCCACTTCCCTTCATGTCAAAATACTATTGCTTACTCTCACGCACACTGGGCCGGTCGGCGCTGGGGAGGCAGCGCTGCGTTCAGGCACACTGGGCCGGTCGGCGCTGGGGACGTAGCGCTGTGTTCACGCACGCTGGGCCGGTCGGCGCTGGGGAGGCAGCGCTGTGTTCACAATCCATTAATGGATGAACTGACACCTAGTGCAAGTGTTTAACAGAGGATGTTAAGGCTGATTTATACTTCTGCGTCAAATGGACGCCGTAACCTACGCAAGTGGCCTATGTGCATTGTGAGTGAACACAGCACAGCACATCACACAAACCAATCTTCTGTCCATGGACTCACTTTACACGGCACGCTGTCGGAGCAATGCTGCCAGGATAATCAAGGACACGACCCACCCAGCCAACACACTTTTCGTCCCTCTTCCCTCCAGGAGAAGGCTCAGGAGCTTGAAGACTTGTACGGCCAGATTTGGGAACAGCTTCTTTCCAACTGTGATAAGACTGCTGAACGGATCCTGACCCGGATCTGGGCCGTACCCTCCAAATATCCGGACCTGCCTCTCAGTTTTTTTGCACTACCTTACTTTCCTTTTTCTATCTTCTATTTACGATTTATAATTTAAATTTTTAATATTGACTAATTTTTACTATTTTTAATATTTAATATTTGTAATCCAGGGAGTGGGAAGCGCAGAATCAAATATCACGTGATGATTGTACGTTCTAGTACCAATTGTTTGGCGACAATAAAGTATAAAGCACAGAAGTAATGTGGAGGAAGTTTAGGGGCCACTTGTGCTGGGTTCAGGATAGGTTTGTCCCGCTGAGACAAGGAAAAAACGGTAGGACAAGGGAACCGTGGCTGACGAAACACGTGAGGCAACTCGTCAAGAGGAAGAAGGAAGCATATGTTAGATATAAGAAGCCGGAAGCAGGAGGGGCTCATGAGAAATATAGGGTAGCCAGGAAGGAGCAAGAAAGGACTTAGGAGAGCTCAAAGGGGGCATGAGAAGACCTTGGCATGTAGGATTAAGGAGAACCCCAAGGCGTTCTATGCGTATGTGAAGAACAGAAGGATGACAAGAATGAAGATGGGGTTGCTAAAGGATAAAGAAGGCAACATGTGCCTGGAGGCGGAGGAGGTTGGCAAGGTCTTAAATGAATACTTTGCTTCAGTATTCACAAGCGAAAAGGACCTTGATCACGGTGAGGTCGAAATAGAACAGGCCTGTGTGCTGGACAGTGTGGAGATTAAGGAAGAAGAAGTGTTGGATCTTCTTAAAAACATCAAGATTGATAAGTCCTCAGGGCCGGACGTGATACACCCTAGGTTGCTGTGGGAAGTGAGAGAAGAGATTGCTGGAGCAGTAGCTATGATCTTTGAATCCTCTTTGGTTGCAGGGGAGGTGCCGGAGGATTGGAGAATGGCAAATGAAGTGCCCTTCTTTAAAAAAGGTAACAGGGAGAATCATGTGAACTAAAGACCAGTGAGTCTTACGTCGGTGGTCTGCAAACTATTGGAAAGGATTCTTAAGAATAGGATCTACAAGCACTTGGAGAAGTACAGTCTACTCAAGGATTATCAACATAGCTTTGTGAAGGGAAGGTCGTGCCTCATGAGCCTAATTGAGTTTTTTGAAGAGGTAACAGAAGAAATTGATGAGGGTAGGGCAGTAGATGTGATCTACATGGATTTTAGCAAGGCATTTGACAAGGTCCCCCATGAGAGACTCAACCAGAAAGTCATGAGGCATGGGATCAGTGGAACCTTGACTGTTTGGATAAAAAATTGGCTTACAGGAAGAGATCAGAGGGTAGTAGTGGAAGGAACGTATTCTGCCTGGAGGTTGGTGACTAGTGGAGTGCTGCAAGGATCTGTCCTGGGACCCCTGCTCTTTGTGATTTTTATAAATGACCTGGATGAAGAGACAGAAGGATGGGTGAGTAAGTTTGCGGAAGACACAAAGATTGGAGGAGTTATGGATGGAGCTGTAGGTTGTCAAAGGTTACAAGAGGATATAGACAGGATGCAGAGTTGGGCAGAAAAGTGGCAGATGGAGTTCAATCCGGATAAGTGTGAGGTGATGCATTTTGGAAGGACAAACCAGAAGGCTGAGTACAGGGTTAATGGTCGGTTACTTAAGAGTGTGGATGAACAAAGTGACCTTGGGGTTCAAATCCATACATCCCTCAAGGTTGCTGCACAGGTTGATAGGATAATTAAGAAGGCCTATGGGATGCTAGGCTTCATTAATAGGGGGATTGAGTTCAAGAGTAGTGAGGACATGTTGCAACTCTACAAATCTCTGGTGAGACCACACTTAGAATATTGTGTTCAGTTCTGGTCACCTCATTATAGGAAGGATGTGGAAGCTATGGAGAGGATGCAGAGGAGATTTACCAGGATGTTGCTTGGATTGGAAAACGAGTCTTACGAGGCAAGGTTAGCAGAGCTGGGTCTTTTCTCTTTGGAGCGTAGAAGGATGAAAGGGGACTTGATAGAGGTCTACAAGATTATGAGAGTCATAGATAGGGTGGATAGCCAGTACCTATTTCCCAGGGCCCAGATAGCAAACACCAGAGGACATATGTGCAAAGTTAAGGGAGGGAAGTTTAGGGGAGACATCAGGGGTAAGTTTTTTACACAGGAGGTTGTGGGTGCCTGGAATGACTTGCCAGGGATGGTGGTGGAGGCTAAAACATTAGTGGTATTTAAGAGCCTCTTGACAGGCACATGGATAAAAGAAAAATAGAGCGTTACGGGGTAGTGTGGGTTTAGTACGTTTTTTTAAGGAATATATGGGTTGGCACAATATCGAGGGCTGAAGGGCCTGTACTGTGCTGTAGTATTCTAGTGTCTAGTATCAATAACCTTTCACTCAATGTCAGCAAGACCAAGGAGCTGATTATTGACTTCAGGAGAAGAAAACTAGAGGTTCATGAGCCAGTCCTCAGTGGAGGATCAGAGGTGGAGAGGGTCAGCAACTAAATTCCTTGGAGTTATTATTTTGGAGGGCCTGTCCTAGGTCCAGCTTGTAGGGGCAATAATGAAGAAAGCACAGTCGTGCCTCTACTTCCTCAGAAATTCGCAAAAATTCAGCATGACATCTGAAACTTTGACAAAATTCTATAGATGTGTGTTGGAGAGTATATTGACTAGCTGTATTACAGCCTGGTATGGAAACACCAATGCCCTTGAATAGAAAATCCTACAAAAAGTAATGGATATGGCCCAGTCCATCAAGGGTAAAGCCCTCCCTACCATTGAGCATGTCTACACGGAACACTGGCAGGAAAGCAGCATCCATCATCAGGTACCTCCACCACCCAGGTCATGCTCTCTTCTCGCTGCTACCATCAGGTAGAAGGTACAGGAGTTTCGGAGCTCAGACCACCAGATTCAGGAACAGTTATTACCCCTCAACCATCAGGCTCTTAAATCAACCACTCAACTTCACTCGCCCCATCAGTGAACTGTTCACACAACCTATAAACTCTCTTTCAAGGAATATTCTTCTCATGTTCTCAATATTTATTGCTTATTTATTATTATTTCTTTCCTTTTGTATTTGCACAGTATGTTGGCTTTTGCATACTGGCTGAATGCCCAAGTTAGTGCAGTCTTTCATTGATTTTGTTATGGTTATTAGTCTATTATAGATTTCTTGAGTGTGCCTGAAAGAAAATGAATCTCAGAGTTGTGTATGGTGACATATATGTATATTTGATAATAAATTTACTTTGAACTATTGTTTACAGAATCTCAGATAGTGACGAGGAGGCGTACAGCAGTGAGGTATACCAGCTGGTTGAGTGGTGTGGCAACAACCTTGCACTCAACATCAGTAATTGATTGTGGACTTCAGAAAGGGGAAGTCAAGGGAAGTCCTCATTGGGGGATTAGCAGTGCAACAGATGAACAGTTTCAAGCTCCTAGGTGTCAATATCTCCTGGAATGAACATATTGATGCAATTACAAAGAAGGCACAATAGTGGCTATATTTCATCAAGAGTTTTAGGTGTAGGAGGGCCATTATACAGGATCGGAGAAAAGCTGCGGTAATTTGCAAACTCAGCCAGCTCCTTCATAGGAATTCACCTCCAGCAATGAGGACATCTTCAAAAGGTGAACCCTCAAAAACTCAGCACCCATTATTACAGATCCCCCTCAACGAGAACAAGCTCTCTTCTCATTGCTTCCATCAGGGAGGAGGCACAGGAGCAAAGACATGTTTTAGGAACAGCTTCTTGCCCTCTGCCATCAGATTTCTGAATGGACATTGAACCCATGTACACTACCTCAGTATTTCTTTTTTTAATCTCTTTTTGCATTAACATTTAATGTTTCCTATTGTAAATTACAGTTTTTTTATTATTATGTAATGCAATGTACTGAGACTGAAGCTGTGGCCTGCCCCGAGCTTCGTGTCCTGGGACTTACTGTCGTTCTGAATGCTTATTGCTTACTTTTACTGTGTGCGTAATTCTGTCTCTCCCTGTACATTGGGTGTTTGTCGGTCTTTTTTTTAATGGGTTCTGTTGGGTGTCTTGTTTTGTGGCTGCCTACAATGAGATGAATTTGAAGGTTGCATAATGTATATGTGCTTCGATGATAAAGGTACTGTGAACTTTGAAAGTGCCTTGTTAATGAGAGAGGTCAGAGGAGAATGGCCAGACTGTTTCAAGCTGACAGGAAGGCAACAGTAACGCAAATGACTACACGCTACTACAGTGGTGTGCGAAAGGACATCTCTGAATGCACAACATGTCGAACATTAAAGTGGATGAGCTACAGCAACAGGAGACCACAAATATACACTCAGTGGACACTTTATTAGGAACAGGAGATACTTAATAAAGTGGCCACCGAGTTTATGTCCTACCCTGGTTTGTCCTCCCAAAGTGGAACACCTCATTGTCTGAATTAAAGTCCATTTGCCATTTACCAGCCCAGTTTTCCAGCTGATCTAGATCACGCTTCAGACCTTGATAGCCTTCCTTGCTGTCCACTACGCACCCCCGCCCCACCCCCCATCTTGGAGGCATCCACAAATTTGTTGATCCAATTTACTGTATTTGTCTTCCAAATCATTTATAAGATGACAAACAATAACAGATCCTGTACTGATCCCTGCGACACACCACTAGTCACAGGCCTCCACCTACTACCACTCTCTGGCTACTCCCGCAAACCCAATATTGAATCCAATTTACTACTTTATCATAAATACCAAGCAGCTGAACCTTCTGGACTAGCTTCTCCTGCAGGACTTTGTCAAAGACCTTGCTAAAGTCCATGCAGACAACACCCATTACCATTCCTTCATCAACTTTCCTGGTAATCTCTTCAAAAAGCTCTATAAAATTGGTTAGATATGACCTACCACACATAAACCCATGTTGGCTTTCGCTAATCAGCTTCTATCTATTCAAATACTTATATATCCAGTCCCTTCCAATGATCTTCCAATAATTTACCCACAAACTTCTAATTATTTTCCAATAATTTATTTACTATTTACATCAGGCAGCAGCTTATTCTTAGAGCCTTTCTCGAACAACGGAACAATATTAGCTATCCTCCAGGCCTCTGAGACCTCATCCTTGCATTAGAATGTTTTAGGTATCTTTGCCATGCCTCTGCAGTTTCTGCCTTAGCCTCCTACAAGATCCGAACAGACACCCTGTCAGACCATGGAGGCCTATCCACCCTAATTCACCTCAAAACAGCAAGTACCTCCTCTTTTGTAATCTGTATACCATCCGTGACCTCACCTCTCTTTTGTCTCAGTACTATAGATTCTGCGTCTGTCTCCCAAGTAAATACATTTGCAAAGAGCCCATTTCAGATCTTCTGCATCACTTTCAGCTCCATGCATAGATGACCATGCTTATCTTCAAGTCCCTTGCTGTCCTTTTGTTCTAAATATATCTACAGAAGCTCTTGGGATTCTTGTTCACGTTGTCTGCCAGAACAACTTCATGCCTTCTTTTAGGCCCCCTGATTTCCTTCCTAAGTGTTCACTTGTATATGTTACGCTCAAGCACTTCATTTGTTCCTTGCTGCCAACACCTGCTATGCATCTCCTTCTTCTTCTTAACCAGGGCCTCAGTATCCATTGAAAACCAAGGTTTCCTAAACCTGTTAGCCTTGCCTCGTATCCTAACAGAAACATACAAACTCTATTCTTAATTTTTCACTTCAGCAATCCTCCCACTTACCAAGCACACCTTTGCCAGAAAACAACCTGTCCCAATCCACGCCTGCCAGTTGCTTTCTGATGCCATCAAAGTAAAATTTCAACCCCAAGACCAGTCCCATCCTTCACAATTATCTTGAAACTAGTGGAATTATGGTCATCGGATCCAAAATGTTTCCCTACACACACTTCTGTCACCTGCCTGTTCTGTCTCACTCCCTGGTGGGAGATCCAGTATCACACCTTCCCTAGTTAAAACTTCTGCATATTGATTAAGGAAATTTCCCTGAACACATTTGACGGACTCTATCCATCCAGTTCCTTTACAATATGGGAGTCCTAGTCAATATGTGGAAAGTGAAAATCACTTGGTATCGCAGCCTAGTTTTACTTGGCAATTGTCTGTTGTGTCTCCACAAATTTGCTCCTCTAAATTCTGCGAACTGTTGGGTGGTCAATAATATAATCTTATTTATGGTTATCCCCATCATTCTTCAGTTCCACCCGTATAGCCTTAGTAAACGAGCCCTCCAATTTGCCCTGTCTGAGCACTGCAGTGAGACTTGCCCTGTCTAGGAATGCCACTCCTCCCCCTTTAATCCCTCCCCTTCTATCATATCTAAAACCACAGAACCCCAGAGTACTGAGCTGCCAATCCTGCCTCCTGCAACCAACTCTCTCCAATGGTTACAGTGTCATAATTCCACCTGCTGATCCATGCTCTTAGATCATCTGCCTTAGCTACAGTACTGCTTGCATGGAAATAGATGTAACACTGTACAGTGCTCCCGGCCTGCTGAGCCTTTCAGTCCTGTCTGTGTATGTGTATCTATTTTCCCCACGATTACTGGCACTCTGGTTCCATTCCCCAGTTTAAACACCACTGCCACCGTCCCACTGAGCAGATCCAGCACACCTTCCCACGAGGATATTAGTCCTCCTCCAGTTCAAGTGCAAACTGTCCCGATTATATAGCTCTTACTGTCCATGGAAGAGAGCCTAATCCTCCAAAGATCTGAAGCTCTCCATCCTGCGCCATCTCCTTAGCCATGTGTTAAACTGTATTATCTTCCTATTTCCTAGCAGGTGGCATGGGTAGCAAACCCATGGGAGATCACCAGCCTAGAAGTCCTGTCCTTTAACTTGCCACGCAGCTCCCTGAATCCACTTTGCAGGACTTTGTCACACTTCCTGACTATGTCTTTGGACCACAAAACTTTAGCTGCTCAACTCCCCCTAAGGAATGCACTGGACTCGATCCAGGATATCTCTGGCCCTAGCACCTGAGAGGCACTTAACATCCGGGAATCTCATTCTCATCCACAGAACCTTCTGTTTACTCTCCTAACCAACGAATTCCCTCTCATGACAGTTTGCCTCTTCTCCCCACAGAGCCAAGCACAGTGCCAGAGACCTGATTGCTGTGGGCTTTCTCTGCAAGATCATCTCCAAAACAGTATCCACAACAGTATTCCTGTTATTGAGAGGAAAGGCCACAGGGGAACCATGCGCAGGCTGCCTATTCCTTTTCCCTCTCCTGATGGTCACCCAGTTACCTGGGTCCTGCACCCTAGGTGTGACTACCGCCCTGTATCTCCTGCCAGTCAGAGTTTCAGCCTCTGAGTGGTCCAGAGCTCGTCCAGCGCCAGCGCCAGCACCAACGCCAGTTCCCTGACACTGTCTGTAAGATACTGCACAGCATGCTCTGCTTGCAGGAGTAGTTGTCTGGGACACTCGAGGTCTCCCTGTCTTCCCGCACTCCACTGTCCTGCTTGTCATTCCCACTGCTCTCAACTGTGCAAAAAGAAAGAAACTCACCAGAAGTTTATCTTAGCCACCCCGTCTTCTTGCCAAAGCCTCTTGAGCCAAAGCTTCAGCTGTCCACTCTAACACTGGCCCACACCAACAATGTCACTCCACTTAAACCGAACTGCTTTTTGTAGGCCCTCGCCAAGTACTTAATCACTTACGCAATCTTAAACTCTGCCGAATATCCAATCAGGTCCTGCTTGCTTTTTAAATCTTGTGCTTATTTAACCTCAGGACTTGAAAGAGTCTAACATGCTGAGTACAAACCAGCCCTTTCCGAGTCTCCTATGGTAGCTCTGAACCATTCTTAACAATACAATCTTCTTGTCTCTCTTATAGGTGCCTTTCAGCAGTAGCTCCTCAACCTTCCTGAATGTTCCATGGTCCACATTCTTTGAAAGAACTGGAATCAAGTAAGGCTGGCTTACATCATCCCTTGCATGCACCTTTGGAGGCAGTACCGTAGAATCAGAATCAGCTTTCACATCACCGGCATAAGTAGTTAATTTTGTAGCAGTATAATGCAATACATGAAAAAACTGTGAATTACAGTAAATGTATATAATAGTTACATTAGTGCAAAAAATAGGAATGAAAAAAGTGGAAGTGGTAGGATTACAGTTTCATACAGCACAGTATGCCCTCTAGTACAAAAGACATACCTTCTGAAGGATGTACCAATGAGTTCACTGCCCTGCTGTTGTCCTGCAGTTTCCTTTATGAGTAAGTAGCCTGTTCTCTTTTGAATGTTGATGTGCTGTGTGAGTGTGTGCCTGTGTGAGTGTCTCTCTCGCTCGGTGTGTGTGTGTGTCTATGTTGGGATGTGTGTGTGTACTAGCGCCAGTGCTCTTTAACATCTTCCTCTTGTGTGTTACCAAGCCTCTCCACAACGAGACTGAAGACAGCAGCGGTGTGGCAGTGGACGTCTGATTAGATGGCAACCTCTTTGACATGAGGAGGCTTCACGCAACCACCAAACTCCATAGAGAGCGGGTCCTGGAGCTGCAGTATGCAGGCGACTGTGCTCTTGTGGCCCATACTCCGGAGGATCGTCAGACTGTCCTTGCTGTGGTGGTGAGAGCGTACAGCAGGATGGGGCTGACTGTCAATACCACCAAGACAGAAGTGGTTTGCCAATGGAGCACCAGTGTCCCACCCACTCTACCTGCCTTCACTATTGGTGATGAAAAGCTGTCAGTAGTGCCATCTTTCAAATATCTGGGGAGCATTCTCTCTGACAACGACATCCAGAGCCACATTAAACGGGCATCAGCTGCCTTTGGGAGACTTCGGCTTAGTGTCTTTCAGAACAGGAGCCTTCGTCCCTCCACAAAGGTCGCCATATACCAAGCAGTCTATGTCACCACCCTCCTTTATAGCTGTGAAGCTTGGGTAACCTACAGCCATCACATCAAGTCCTTGGAGCGCTTCCACATAAGCTGCCTCCAGCACATCCTGGGAATTACCTGGCGTGAGCGGGTGCCTCACACTGAAATACTTGTAAAGACCAACTGCAGAAGTATTGAGGATGTCCCCCTGTCGGCTACCCTGCAGAGTGTTATACGGCCAGCTACATCATGGTCGACGCTCAGCAGGAGGGCCGAAGAAGCGCTATAAGGATCAGATGAAGAATGCTTTAAGGAAGTGCAAGATCAGACCCAAGGACCTGGAGGAGGTTGCTGCTGACCGTACCACTTGGCGACAGCTGTGTAGCGACGGGGTTCGTATTCTGGAGATGGAAAGAACAACCAGAAGACAGCAGAAGAGAGCCAGGAGAAATGCAGCCATGGTTGCCACCACTACCACATATACATGTCCCACCTGCAATAGAGCTTGTGGGTCCAGGATAGGACTGTATAGTCATCAAAGATCTCACCGTTAGAGGAGTGGACGTCGTCATCGGGTTTCAATGGACAACCGAAGAAAAGAGAAGTGTGTGTATGTGTGTGTGTGTGTGTGTGTGTGCGTATGGTGTGTGAGTGAGTGAGTGTGTGTCTGTCTTTGTGTGTGTGCCCGTGTCTGTATATCTGTGAGTGTGTGTGTGAGTCTATGTGTGCATGCATCTCTCTCTCTCTCTCTCTCTCTCTGTCTCTCTGTCTGTCATATCTACCCCCTCATTTTAAAGGTTCTTTCTCTGTCTCTTTACTGGGTGGTTTGGCAGCCAATGTTTCGTCAGCATCCAGTTCACGCTTTACAACTTTTCGCACAATACAGTTTGATAGCGTTGATAGGCTTATCACTGAAGCAGGATCCCCTTAAAAATTGGCCCTTAATGTTTTCCCATCTATTTGCCTATGACAAGCAGTGTATTGTGCTGGAAGGGGGATGTGTACTTTGCTGGAACGGGGATGTGTACTTTGCTGGAACGGGGATGTGTATTGTGCTGGAATGGGGATGTGTACTGTGCTGGAATGGGGATGTGTACTGCGCTGGAACGGGGATGTGTACTGCGCTGGAACGGGGATGTGTACTGTGCTGGAATGGGGATGTGTACTGTGCTGGAATGGGGATGTGTACTGTGCTGGAACGGGGATGTGTACTGTGCTGGAACGGGGATGTGTACTGTGCTGGAACGGGGATGTGTACTGTGCGGGAACGGGGATGTGTACTGTGCGGGAACGGGGATGTATACTTTGCTGGAACGGGGATGTGTACTGTGCTGGAATGGGGATGTGTACCGTGCTGGGATGGAAGTTAGCACCTATCTTCATACTTTCTGAAAACTTTGCAAGAAAGGCATCAATTCCATGATCCAAATCATTGACATATAAGGTAAAAAGAATCGGTATTGGTGAGTTGTGGCAATGAGGCATTCTACCAGATGGTTTTGACAGTTTTCTCAGGGAACCACCTCCATTGAATCGGAGTCCCTGGCTCACAACGTCTGCAGGAAATTCCGTGCTGACCACTGCCTGATAGACTTGTCTCTCACAGGAAGGAGGAGGTGTGGGCTCCTAGCCAAATGGAAAACAACCTCCTCAGTGCTCAACTCTTCCCAGTCTTGCACGCAACCGAGCTTGTTGGGATGGAGGACGTGTTGTGGCTGCTCGGACAGCCGAGCGGGCAGGATCTGAGGAGATGGCAGTCTGCCTGGCGCCTGTCAATGAGGGAGATTCTGAACTGCCTGGACCAGCAGGCCGAGCTCAGCTGGAGGCAGCAGCTCTTCCTCGCCCAAACCCAGAGCCAAGTGCAGAGCATCCTGTGCACTCGCAAAGACAGCAGCCTCTGCCCTCTCATTCAAGCAGCCATCTGTGAGGGGCACGAGGAGGAAATACTACGTACACTTGATACAGGTGAGAGCCAACATCCTTACCATCAGTAGAACAGGAAGCTGAACAAGGGCTTGGGGATTTTAGTGTGTGAGGGCTCCTAGGCTCCAGTCCCACCTCGGTGGCTAAACTCACATTCTGGGCTCAGGTTACAGTGGAGCTGTAAACTGACACCATATTGCCAAGGGTGTCACCTGTCATAGAACATAGAGCTGTCCAGACCCTTCAGCCCACAGTGCTGTGCTGAACTTTTAACCTACCCTAAGAATACTTTTACCTTTCCTCCTATCTGCCTCTACCACTATTCCTGGGAGGGTGTTCACACTCCCACCACCCTCTGTGTAAAAAGTTAAATCTGCCATTCACCCTATACTTTCCTTAAATTATGCCCGCTTGTATTAGCCTTTCGGCCCTGGCAAAAACATTCTGGTTATCAACCCTATCTATGTGTCATGTGTCCAGCAACAATGGATATGAAATGAGTCAGGTTTTATAAACAACGATATTTATTAATCTCTACTCAAAACATAGAAAAATAAACAAACTAGTTTAACCGGAAGTTAACCGTTATGCGGCTATCTCAAACAAATAGTCAAACTTAGAAATAGTTCTTAACGAGTTCTCATTCAAGTACAGTCTTAAAGTCGTAAGTTGAAAAGTCCAAGAGATTTTTACAGTCTTTAAGGAGAGACTTTACTGCAGCAACAATTCCTCCAAAGGAAATGACGAATCTGCCGATCACAGTCAAGCGATGCTTTGTCCAAAGTAGTCACGTCGAATATAAGGTCATGACGTAACTGACCTTTTCTCTCGAGAGGGGGACACTGCACAAACCGTCCTGACCTTGTAGGGGTGTACTCAAACGTGCATGCCACAATTTCCCGGACGATTCTGATTCCAAGTAGTTGGATCATTTCCAAAGCATCAAACGTCATTAACTTTACCCAATCTTTCGGGTTCCCGTACTTTGGTAAAGTCTTCACTCTCCAGCACGAGACTGTAAAGGTAAAACAAAGGTGCAACAAACAAAAACTGGCAGCGATTGACAAAACTGCCGGCAACAACGTGTTTGCACCTTAAAATAGAAAGTAAAACTGCATCACACTTTGGCGGGCTTCCTGAAATACTGTAGGGAACATGCCATCATGTGACATAACATCACCCCATGGTCATGAGATAATTACATCATCCCACTGTCCTGTGATCAAACTGTGGGCATGTAACACTATGCCTCTTATAACCTTCTAGACCTCTGTCGATTCATCCTCATTCACTCCAGAGAAAAGCCCGAGCTCACTCAACCTATCCTCATGAGACACGGTCTCTAATCCAGGCAGCATCCTGGTAAATCCCCTCTGCACCCTCTCTAAAGCTTCCACATCCTTCCTGCCAGATGACATTGGCAGTTCCTCCAGCTGTGTGTTGCTGCGGATTCCAGAGCCAGCAGTCCTTTGTTGCACTGTACCCCTGCCAGCAGGGGCCAGACATCACTGACAGAAGCGGGCACAGTACTGACAGTAATGGGTCAGCAGCCTGCATGGATTGTTGGGGAGGAGTGACACATTCAGGCTTTGCTAGCCTGGCCCGACTGAACTCCATTTCCAGGGGAGGCTGTCACTGAGCAGGTTACCAGCTGTCGTCTTGGTTTACAGTGGCTGCCACCACCAGCGACCCAGGGGTTGCAGCTCGCACTCTTGCCTGTGTGGCGGACGTGTTGGGCTGCATGGCTGGGGGACGAGGTGGTCTGCGGAGTGGGCCCGCCGCCAATCAGGCCTGGTCGGAAGCCTTCCGGCTGCTGGAGAGCAGGGAGCTGGCGCTGGGAGTGAAGAAGCTGGCAGAGGAGCGGAGCAAGTGGCTGAGCAGGTGAGGGTCAGAAACAAGTTTGTTATCGGTGACAAAGGTCATGAAATGTGTCGCTTTGTGGCAGCAGTACTGTGTGAGGTACAAAACAATTACCACATGACAATAACAGAGCATACACCCAGTGTATATCTGTGGTAGTTCATCCACCTGGAGGTTCCATGTTGTGTGTTCAGAGATGCTCTTGCACACACCACTGTTGTAACGTGTGGTTATTTGAATTACTGTCACCTTCCTGTCAGCTTGAGCCAGTCTGGCCCTTCTCCTCTGGCCTCTCTCATTAACAAGGTGTTTTCACCCACAGAACTGCCCCTCACTGGATGTTCATTGTTTTCACACCATTCTCTGTAAACTCTGCAGAACGTCATGTATGAAAATTCCAGGAGATCAGCAGTTTCTGAGATATTCAAACCACCCTGTCTGGCACCAACAATCATTCCATGATTAGAGTCACTTAGATTACATTTCTTTCTCATTCTGATGTTTAGTCTGAACAACAACTGAACCTTTTGGCTATGTCTGCATGCTTTTATGCATTGAGTTGCTGTCACATGATTGCCTGGTTAGGTATTTGTATTAACGAGCAGTTGTACAGGTGTACCTAATAAAGTGGCCACTGAATGTTCGGCATTACTACACAGTACAGGCCCTTCAGCCAACAATGACGAACTGACCTTGTAACCTACTCTAAGATTAATGTACCCTTCCCTCCTACATAGCTCTCCACTTTTCTGTTATCCACTTGCTTGTCTAAGAGTTTCTTAAATCCCCTTCATGTATCTGCTTCTATGACCAGGGTGTTCCATGTGCTCACCACTCTCTTTGTTGAAATGTTACCTGTGACATCCCCCACACTTTCAGTGGTTCAGTGGTTCCATTTAATAGCTCAGAATGTATACAGTATACAGCCTGAAATTCTTACTCTTTGCAGACATCCACCAAACAGAAGGAAATGAATGACAGAGAAACGTTAGAAGCCCTGAGCCCCCTCCTATTAGCTCTTGTGCCTCTTGGTACTAGTGAGAAGAGGGCATGCCTCACCAGGCCTGTCGGATCACTGTCTGACTGGGGCCAGGGTTCTGTAGTGACTGAGTGCCCAGGTCAACACAGGAATTGCCTGGGATGGCCAGAATCAAGAGACGAGTCAAACCTGCAGATGTAGGCTCTGTCATACCACTACAGTGCACAAGCCCAGAGACAGAAATATTTATGCCTGGTTTACCGAAAACAGCAGCCAGAGGTTAAGGAATGTTTTCATTTCACCCTTACAACATAAGATTATTGAGAGGCATAGATGAGTAGTCAGCCAGTATCTTTTCCGCAGGGTCGTATTGACTAACATTAGAGGGCATGCATTTAAGCTGAGAAGAGGAAATGTGTGGAGCAAGTTCTCTATTACACTGAGGGGTGTCTGTCTGGAATGTGCTGCCGGGGCAGTGCTGGAAGTGAGAAGAGAGAAGAGGATAGGCCCATGAACGTGAAAAGACAGATATCAACATTGTGTGGGCAGAATGCATTATATTAGTTAGGCTAGTTTAATTATTAGTTTATTTAGTTTGGCACAACATCATAGGTTAAGGAGCCTGTTCCTGTGCAGTACTGTTCTAAGATTCAGCTGTGAAAAAGGATCTCAGCAAGGCTTACTCGCCTGTAAAATCAAATAAACGTTGGAACAAGCTTACTGAAAATCTATTTCAACCTCCTTAGTAGGTAATTGAAGTGTTACCCTCAATTCACAGGATATCAGTCACAGAATTCCCTCATCTAAACAAATAAAACCTTTGCAGTGCTAATGACCCATCTCTTCATGTTTATTCAGCGTAGATTAGACTGTTAAGGGGGCAGGGAGTACTGATGAACGGTCTCAGTCTGAAATGCCAACTCTTTATTCCCCTCCATAGACGCTGCCTGACCTGCTGAATTTCAACAGTATTTTGTGTGTCTTGCTCTGGATTTCCAACATCTGCAGAATCTCTTGTGTTTTGGAACCTTTTGTCTCAGGGTCAATACAGTAAATCAGCCAGTATTTTTGCTCCTTTGCATATAACTGTGTGTATGGGTGTTCTGGAGTATAAAGGTTACATTTTCATAGCACCTTTCACAATCTCACAATTTTAAAACACTTCACAAACAGTGAAGTACATTTTAAAGTCTGGTCAGTGGCAGTGTGGGACCTGAGGCAGCCAATTTCAAAACTTCTTCATGTTACACGCTTGGGCGATCATGGCTTTCCACATCAAACGATCTCACGCAGTGTTAATGATATCTCGTACACTTAGATCTGTTAGTTCTTTCACAGTGTCCATATATTTTCTTCTTTGCCTTCCTCTTCCGTGTTTCCCAGGCATACGACCTTGAAATGTAAGGCATTTTATTTCTCCCTTTCTGATGACATGGCCCTGGAAATTTCAAAACAGCTTAGTGATATAATGCTTAGGTAGTTTGGATTTATTTGTATTCTTGATGGAGGAATAATTTTCAGCCAATAAATTTCTTATCAAAAGATTGTCATAAGAACTTTCAAGTGTCTCCAACTGCAGCCCTGTAACAGGTGAGGTGTTTTTTGAAGCTATTGAATCCCAATGTTTTGAGATACAAAAGTTCTTTGGAAGTCAAGAATGAGGTATAAAACTTGTGGCTACAGCCATTTCTTTAAGTGTTACAAGAGTAAAGAAGAACAAGAAGAAGCGTTGAGAGACCAAAGAAAAGACCAGACTAAAAAAGTAGTCTTAGTTGACTCATATCAGACTAGGGATAATAAAATTCCTGTGATAACAGTTAACCTGTAAAATAGCCAGTTTCAAGTGGCTTTTCACCTGCTTCTGAAGACTAATAAGTTCCTAGAAAATTACAGGAACAACTGGTCCATAATTACTGGAAAACTGACTGAAATTCCATGTATATGGATGATTATATAAAAAAAACAAGCAAGCATCGGAAAATTAAACTACAAGGAAAATTCAGGAAAAATAACAATCATATACCCCAACCCAACAAACTTTAACCACTGATTCAGAAATGAGAAAGCCACAAAGTAGGTGTATGTGACGTTGACACCTACCGCATTTGAATAGTGTCCTGGCAGTTGGTGTCTGGAATCACACCGGTATAAATTCTTGGGGGAGACACTTCATGGGTGCCACTGTGCACAGAACTGTACCCAAGTGAAGTTCAGGGGCTGAGTAAAGGTTTAATTTGAGCTGAAGTGAACCAGTGTGTGAGCAAATGTTGTAAAGCTCCCATCTAAACTACCAGCAGCTTGTCAGCTACTCTAAGGAAAACATTATAGTTCATGTTCCAAGTTTATTTGTTATACTGTATGTACTTTGAAACATACAGCAAAACGTGTCCTTTATAAAAAATGTGTCAAATGTGGGGCTATTGGGATTTTGACACTTTTTTTAACCGTGCCCATGGTCTGCTCTTTATTAAATTACGGTATTGCTTTGCACTGTTGTAACTATATGTTATAATTATATTTCCTTTTGTTTGTGTTATAATTATATGTTTTTTTGTCAGTTTTAGTCCTGGTCTGTCCTGTGTTTCTGTGATATCATACTGGAGGAACGTTGTATCATTTTTTAATGCATGCATTTCTAAATGACAATAAATGAGGACTGAGTGTCCTCATAATCTTAAAAAAAAATCAAATCAGCAAGGATTGTGCTGGACACCCCTGCAAGTGTCACCACAGTAATGGCATCAACACAGCATATCCACAACTCACTAACCCTAACCATCTGCCTTTGAAATGTGGAAGACGACCCACACGGTCACAGGGAGAATGTACAAACTCCTTACAGACAGGGGCAAGAATTGCTGTAATGATGTTATGCTAACCACTATGCTACTGTGCCGTGGTGTGTAAGGAAACAAAAGATTATATTGCTTTATTGGTTTACAGTAACAAAACAGAAATGGATATTTAAAGTATTGTTCTAGAGAACTAAAATCTGGGGACCTCACAAACGTTCAATGCACCAGAGAATGTTGTGCCATGTTGATTTTTTTTCCCCTCTGTCTTTGGTATGCTTCATGTAGACCTGACCTGCTTGTGAGAGCTGCCCGTCACTACGAGGGGGCAGAGCAAATCCTGATCCGACAGGCTGTCATGACGGCCCGTCAGTTCATCTCAATGAGGGAGGCGGAACTTCCTCCCATGAATCACTGGTTGATTGCCGAATGCCCAGCTCGTATCGATTTTTCGGGTAAGTCCACAGGACCGGATGGTGTGAAGGAAATGGGCAGTGCTCAGCAGTGAAAGAGAAACAGTATTTCAGGCCTATTCAGATCCTATTCAGACACTTGGTCCTGAAATGTTCATTCTGTTTCTTTTCCACTAATGCTGCCTGACCTGCAGATTATAGCCAGCACCTTCAATTGGTTTGAGGATTCCAGCATCTGCAGGTTTTTATTCTCACTAAATTCTTCAGTTGTCAAGATGATAAAATAAATAAATTAAGTTGTGGTCCACATCATGGAAGAGTTGAGAAGCTGCAGCTGAGAGTAAGCCGGTGTTAGATTAAGCCCTCTCTGCACTGTTTAAGGAGATTGCCTTAAGTCTGGCCACATTGTTGGATAATAATCAACCATTTCAAATCATTCAGAGCATAGAATGGTACAGCACAGTACAGGCTCTTCATTCACAATGCTGTACTGATCTTTTAATCTACCCCAGGATCAATCTAACTCTTCCCTTCCACATAACCATTCAGGTTTCTATCATACAGCAGTTTTCATAAATGCCCCTAATGTATCTGCCTCTACCACTACTCCTGACAGCACATTCCACACACCCACCACTCTCCTAAAGCACGACAGCACTGAACCAGGCCCTTTGGCCCATCTAGTTTGTGCTGAACTGTTATTCTGCCTCCTCCCATCAACCTACACATGGACCACAGCCCTCCATGCTCCTTCCATCCATGTGATCATCCAGACTTCTCTTAAATGTTGAAAGCTAACTCACTCCACCACTTGTGCTGGCTGCTCATTCCGCACTCTTGCCACTTACTGAGTGAAGAAGTTTCCCCTCATGTTCCCCTTAAATATTTCACTTAACACCCTTGATCCACGACCTCTAGTTCCAGTCTCACCCAACCTTAGTGAAGAAAGCCTGTTTGCATTTACCCTATCTATACCCCTCGCAGATTTGAATCCTATCAAATCTCCCCCTGTTCTCCTACTCTCAAGGGAAGAAAGCCGTGACCCTTTTAACCTTTCCCTACTGCTCAGGCCCTCAACAACCTTTCTTGGCAGCATCCTTGTAAATACTCTCTGAATTCTTTCAATCTTATTGATATCTTTCCTGCAGGCGGGTGACCAGAACTGCACTCAGTACTGCAAATTAGGCCTCACCAAAGTCTTACTCAACTTCAACCAAATACCTCAGCATCTGTACTCTATACTTTGATTTATGAAGGCCAATGTGCTAAAACCTCTCTTTATGACCCTGTCTATCTATAACACCACTTTCACGGCATTATGGATCTGTATACATAATGGATATGTAAAATACCTACCTCTGACATCTGCTCATACTTTCCACCAATCACCTTAAAATTGTACCTCTTGTATTAGCCATTTCTGTCCTGGGAGTAGCTTCCTAAAGTTTTTTATCATTTTTCTTAATCCTTTCCGAAAGCCACCCTCACAGCGGCATGTGCAAATTCTGAAGCCTGTCTCCTGCAGGTGGCTGGAGTGACACACCACCCATCACGTACGAGCACGGGGGAATGGTGCTGGATGTTGCTGTCCGAGTGGATGGGCAGAAGCCGATCGGAGCAAAGGTGTGCCGTACCCCAGAGCCAAAGCTGCGGCTGGTCATGAGCCGAGGGGACAGGGAGCAGGGGATGCCCTTGGAGATAACATGCCAGAGCCTGGACGATCTGAAGGACTACTGCCAACCCCATGCACCAGGTACCGTGCTTTCCTTGCTGATGGTTATCCTGAATGTTGGCCTTTGGAGGTCCCAGGGGAAACCCCTGTTCTGTGCTCATTTGTCTAATTAGGGTAACGCTTCAGTTAGATGGGAACTGCTGCAAGACCAACTTTTATTGCCGGTTATTAATCACTCTTGCAAAGGTAGGGGGGGGCTGCCTGCTCCAACCTTTCTGCCATCTCTCTGTTGAGGTAACTGCCACAGTGTTGCCCAGGAGGGGACTTCCAAGCTGTGTCCCACCAACAAAGAGGGATAGGTGATATATTTCCAAGCCAAGCCAGTGTGAATCTTACGGAGAGTTGGCGGAGGAACCTAAAGAGTGTGATGCTCCACTTCATCTTCTGCCCCTGTCCTTGGGTTTGTGTCCCAGATTCTGAAATGCTTTTTGATCTGCAGTGGGACATCCTGAGGCCATGGTGTACTGGTGGTAGATCAGCCTTGATGGCCAAGCAAAGACTAAATCAGAAATACATAACTTCAATCCCCACTACAGTCACCTGTACTGATGCTCCTTTGTAACACTGAGGGAATTCTGCACCATCAGAAATGCACTGGACATTAAACAGAGCCCCTGTCAGCTGTTCCAGTCAAATACAAAATATCCCAAGAGGGGGAGTTCAAGCCATGGGGTTCTGTCATCGGCTAGTCAGAAGATCGATAGCCAAAACTGAAGAGTGGAAGCCCAGGGACTGGGGCCCTGTTCTGGAGTTGGAGAACTGTCCTCGTGTTTAGGTGGGTGGGTGGTTGGGAGAAGGGAAGGGGACTTATTTTGTTGTTGTTTTGTTGCTTGTTGTGTTTATTTTTGTGCTGTTCTACCAAGTATTGTGGGAATGCTATTTTGGTGCCAGAATGTGTGGTGACATTTGCGGGCTGCCCCCAGCACATCCTTAGGTGTGTTAGTTATTAATGCAAACAACATATTTTGCTGTTTGTTTTGATTTTCATGTGATATATAAATCTGAATCTGAAACTAAATCTGACCTATTGTTTTGACCAACATATACTTTGAATTCAACATTATGTACAAAAACATAGCTTATTCTCCTATTATAACATTGTTGTTTGTGCACAAATTGGCTGCTGAGTTTCCCATCTTAATACAACTACCCTTTTCACGTGAAATTAGGAAAAAAAGATTTCCCTGGGATGTTCTGGAAGTTACTGTATTGGTTCATTATTGTCACATGTACTGAGGTACAGTGTAAAACTTTGTTTTGTAGGTCATCCATACAAATCACGGCATCAAGATAGTACAAGGAAAAAGCATTATGCAATGTAGAATATAGTGTTACTGTGTACACGCCTGGCTCAGATGCTGTATGTCATCTATATACCCAGACCTTTACAAACTGTCGTCATGGGTTTGTTAACTTACATTGGTTGTTAAACGGTATCCCAGTTTCTAATTCTCAACTCTCTTTTCAAATCACTTGATAGCCTTACCATCCTTTATCCTCCAGCCCTTTGTTCGATTGGAGTGTAGAATTGTTATTTTTCTTGTAGTTTCATTTTCCTATGCTCACTCGTATTTTTATATAATCACCTGTAATTGTTCAGTAAATATGGTACAGTTGCTTTTGTATTTTTCTAGAAACTTAGTGTTCTGTAGTAGGTGCCACACTACTTGAATCTGGCTATTTTATAAGTAACTTGTTATCACTGGAATGTTGTTATCTCTAGTCTGATATGAGACAACCACAACTACTGCTTCTCTTTTTCCTATCGTTGTTCTCTTGGCTCCTCTTTATTTGTTCATTATTCATTCTTGTAACATTTAATAAAATTGCAAAGCAATAAGTCTTATGCCTCATTCTTGACTTCCAAAGAACCTTTGGATTGCAAAAACATCAGGATCCAACACTGACAATCCCATGGGGTAGCTATGCTCCTCCACTTTCACACCCAAGCAATTTATCAGCTATTGGTGTCCACGTCTTAGACAGCTGAGCTATGGAAGGCATCCCTAACCTGTGAAGGCATTGGCACTAATATCTCCTAAAGTGTCCCATTGTTAAATCTTACCTGGATACAGTAATGGGCCTTGGAATATTTTGCTGTATTAAAGACTCTATGTAAATACAACCTGTTGATGATGTGAAAATAATTAATCAATGAAGCTCTATCAGTTTGTCCACAACAGGCATTGATATGAAGAGAAGTACTGAATATTTAGAGGGAATCATAACAAGTCCTTACCTTTAGACTTAAAATTGATGCCACAATCTCTAAAATGAAACAACTCTGCTAGTAAATTAGCTGTTGTGGAATTTATATTGGAAATGAACAACTGAACATAGAACAGGCCATTTGATGCCAGTTTCAACTAATCCCATCTACCTGTACGTGCCCATATCCCTCCAGTCCTTGCCTGTTCATGTGTCTGTCCAAATGCCTCTTGCTGCCAATCCTGCCTCTACCACCTCCCCTAGCAGCACATTCCAGCACCTGCTTCTCTCTGTTTAAAAATAAACCTGCCTTAGGTTTCTGCTTTCAGCTTTCGCCCTCACCTTAAAGCTAGGTGCCCTAGCATCTGACATTACCACTGTGGGAAACATTCTCTGACTACCTATGCCACGGATCATTTTAGATATTGGAGTTACTGTGTGTTTTTAATAAATATACCATTATTGACAGGAGCTTTGTTGAAGGCAGCCTTCATCTGCACAGAAATCATCCAGTACCCCTCCCAGGTGTCTCTGCAGGATCAGCTGATGACAGGGTTTGGCGGAGGCTTTGAGCTTCATACTTGGTCCAGCCTGCCGCATGGATCTGGCATGGGTGAGTAACCACAGACCAGCCTGGGGACAAGCAGCTATTGCTGGCGCCAAAAATAAATTTGGTTTCCTTCTCTCTTAGAAATCCATTTCTCCTTCCCTTCCCTTAATCCTACTAATCTGCAGTGGCTCCAGCACACTTTTAATTCTAATGCTCCAACACTTGGATACTGAATAAATTAAAACATAATTTAAGGGAAAATACTTCCATTTGATAAGCCTGTAAGAAAAGATAGTTGCCTATCACTTTATCGAGGCAGCTGGACTTGCTGTGTTGTCTAGAAGATGTTACACCACTTATCCGAGAGGCTTCTTCAGTTTATAACTACCACCATGGATCAGAACTGAAGAAGCCTCTCAGATGAGCGGCGAAATGTCTTCACGACAGCACAGCAAGTCCAGTTGCCTTGATTTGCTACTGCTCGATATACAATGACCTGGATGACTGAGAACCTTCGTAGACCTATCGCTTTATTTTTTTTCAATATATCCTGTATTATAATCAAGATTCACTGCTCTTCTCTCATTCTTCAAAATATCTCATCCCGTATCTTCTTTACCTCATTGTTATATTGAGCTTTTAAAACTCAAGTCTAACTACAGCTGCTCTTCCTTCCTGATTTCTCGCTTTCTATTCAACTCTATTATCTCAGTATGTGCCTGTGACTCTTCAGCTCGATTAAAGTATTTGAACCTTATAAACCCACATGTGAGGAGGAGCCTTTGTTGAGGTTTGTACTCAGTGGCTGTTTATTAGGTACCACCTTCTCATCATCTGCTGCTATAGCCCATCCACTTCAGGGCTCGACGTGTTGTGCATTCAGAGATGCTCTTCTGCACACCACTGTTGTAACGTGTGGTTATTTGGGTTACTGTCAGCTTGAACCAGTCTGGCTATTTTTCTCTGATCTCTCTCTCATTAACAAGGCATTTTCACCTATGGAACTGCCACTCATCGAATGTTTTTTTCCTCACTATTCTCTGTAAACTCTGGAGACTGTTGTATGTGAAAATTCCAGAAGTTCAGCAGTTTCTGAGATACTCAAACCACTCCATCAGGCACCAACAAAAACAATCTATGTCACATATACAGTATCATATTTCTTGACAATTTTGATGTTTGGTCAGAACAACAACTGAACCTCTTAACCATATCTGCATGCTTTTATGCTTTCAGTTGCTGTTATATGATGTGCTGATTAGATATTTGCATCAACAAGAATGTTTATAGGTGTACTTAATAAAGTGGCCACTAAGTGTATGTTTTTTTGACTGTACTGTCTCAAACTCAGACAACTATGTTTTATAGCCCTGGCCAAGGTCACTGTACCACACACTGAATGTAAATTACATCTTGTCATTTGATTACAAATAATCCTTGTCATCCAATAGTAAGGGGCACAGACCCCACAAAACACCTCTTTAAATAATCACAAATATCTTAAAAGTATTAATACCTATAAACAGCAATCAGCTCTAGAGTGACAAGATACCAGCATGTGAGTAAAGGGCTCTCTGTAATAGAACAGTGACTTTGATGTTTCAGAGCAGACAGCCACTAACACTAGAGGCCTGGAAGTGATCACAGTGACTCTCTACTGAAAGCATTTAATATGTTTGGTCAGGTATTAATAAGCAACAAAATATAAAACCTTTTTATACCTATGTGCATTCTTGCTCTTTTGGAAATGTTTGCAGTCGTCTGCTGCTGAAGCCCATCCACTTCAAGGTTCAATGTTCTGTGCATTCAGAGATGCTCTTCTGCACACCACTGTTGTAACGCCTGTTATATCACCTTCCTGTCGGCTTGAACTAGTGCCCATTCTCATTAACAAAGCATTTTTGCCCATAGAATTGCTGCTCACAGGATGTTTTTTCACACCCTATTCCCTATAAACTCTCCAGACTGTTGTGCACAAAAATCTCAGCAGATCAGCAGTTTATGAGATATTCAACCACCAGTCAATTGAAGTCAATTTGTACCAAGTGTATTTCATAAATTTTCATGTGTGGCTCCAAGCCTCTGGTAAAAATTGGAGGATACATTCAAGTATCTGTGGGAAGCAAACCAGCAGCAATGTGAACTGAGCGAAGCGTAGAAATGGGAGCAGCACATGGCCATTCACGCCCTTTGTGGTCATCTCAGAACCACCTTCCCCATACTCCCTTAACCTATAACCTCCCTTAATCTGTACTGACTGAGATCCTGGGACAAGACCTCCGCAGCATCCTGGGTTGAGAATTCCAAAGATTCTCATCTGTGCTGACTGTCAAGCCCATTATCCTGAGAATATGACTCCAGTCAAAGATAGACCAACTCACATCTCCCCAACCAAGTCGCATAGCTTTTTGAATGTTTCACTGAGATAATTTCTGATTCTTCTAAACCACACTACCTGTGTATATACTGTATATACTAATCCCATTTTATTCTCCTTATATTCAGCTGTACACAGGGGTGGGTTGGGGGTCAATTTACAGCTGTCCCACCAACCTGCATGTATTTGGGATTTGCAGAGTTACCTTCAAGCTCCCGGAGGAAGCACAAAGCAGTAATGAGGAAAGCGGGCAAAGTCCACTCGAACAGTGCCCAAGTTTAGGGTTGAGCCCAGGTCCTGGACTTGTGAGGTGGCAGCTCACTAGCTGTGTCACTGCGCTACTCTCCTTATTTGACAAACAATTAGTAGTGGTGACTGACCCTTGATCGTTAATGATACAATGAACGTTTAAGGGTTCATTGCAGTAATTGTCAGATTGTTCCCTCTTTGTTTTCCTAGGTACAAGTAGCATCCTGGCAGGTGCCATCGTGGCAGCCCTGATCTCGGCTGCTGGGAAGTCCTGTGATACTGCCTCCATGATCCACATTGTTCTTCATCTGGAGCAGATCCTGACCACAGGTAATCAGCGCGACATCCCAGACATCTAGGCTTCGTGATTATCAGGGGACTTGATCCAGGCAACTCCTTTAAAGTGGCCAATTCTACGATAGACAAGTTGTTCATTGCAACACAAACAAAATGCTGGAGGAACTCAGCAGCTCAAAAACATACAAAACCTACAGCACAAGACTGCGCCAAATATGCCCTTACCTGAGAAATTACCTAGGATTACCCATAGCTCTCTATTTTTCTAAGGTCCATGTACCTATCCAGGAGTCTGTTAAAAGACCCTATCGTATCCGCCTCCACCACCATCGCCGGCAGCCCATTCCATGCTCTCACCACTCTCTGCGTAAAAAAACTTACCCCTGATATCTCCTCTGTACCTACCTCCAAGCACCTTAAAAATGTGCCCACTCATGCAAGCCATTTCAGCCCTGGGAAAATGCCTCTGACTATCCACACGATCAATGCCTCTCAACATCTTATATACCTCTATCAGGTCACCTCTCATCCTCTGCCGCTCCAAGGAAAAAAGGCCGAGTTCATTCAACCTATTCTCATAAGACATGTTCCCCAATCCAGGCAACATCCTCGTAAATCTCCTCTGCTCCCTTTCTATGGATTCCACATCCTTCCTGTAGTGAGGCAACTAGAACAGAGCACAGTACTCCAAGTGGGGTCTGACCAGGGTGGTATATAGCTGCAACATTACTTCTCCAATTCCACGATTGATGAAGGCCAATACACCATATGTTTTCTTAACCACGGAGTCAACCTGCGCAGCTGCATTGAGTGTCCTATGGACTTGGACCCCAAGATCCCTCTGATCCTCCACACGGCCAGGAGTCTTACCATTAATGCTATATTCTGTCATCATATTTGACCTACCAAAATGAACCACATCACACTTATCTGGGTTGAACTCCATCTGCCACTTCTCAGCCCATTTTTGCATCTTATCAATGTCCCGCTGTAACCTCTGACAGCCCTCCACACTATCCACAACACCTTCAACCTTTGTGTCATCAGCAAACTTACTAACCCATCCCTCCACTTCTTAATCCAGGCCAATTTATAAAAATCACGAACAGTAGGGGTCCCAGAACAGATCCCTGAGGCACACCACTAGTCACCGATCTCCATACAAAATATGACCCGTCTATAACCACTCTTTGCCTTCTGTGGGCAAGCCATTCCTGGATCCACAAAGAAATTTCCTCTTGGATCTCATGCCTCCTTACTTTCTCAATAAGCCTTGCATGGGGTACCTTGTCAAATGCCTTGCTGAAATCCATATACACTACATCTACTGCTCTACCATCATCAATGTGTTTAGTCACATCCTCAAAAAATTAAATCAGGCTCATAAGGCATGACCTGCCTTTGACAAAGCCATGCTGACTATTCCTAATCATATTATGCCTCTCCTAAATCCTGCCTCTCAGGACTTTCTCCATCAATTTACCAACCACTGAAGTAAGACTCACTGGTCTACAATTTCCTGGGTTATCTCTACTATCTTTCTTGAATAAAGGAACAACATCACAATCCTCCAATCCTTCAGAACCTCTCCCGTCCCTATTGATGATGCGAAGATCATCACCAGAGGCTCAGCAATCTCCTCCCTTGCCTCCCATAGTAGCCTGGGTATATTTCGTCCGGTCCTGGTGACTTACCCAACTTGATGCTTTCCAAAAGCACCAGCACATCCTCTTTCTTAATGTCTACATGCTCAAGCTTTTCAGTCTGCTGTAAGTCATCACTACAATCACCAAGATCCTTCCATAGTGAATACTGAAGCAAAGTATTCATTAAGTACCTCTGCCATCTCCTCTGGTTCCATACGCACTTTTCCACTGTTGCACTTGATTGGTCCTATTCTCTCATGCCTTATCCTCTTGCTCAGCGGTCTCCAACCACCGGGCCGCAGAGCATGCACTACCGGGCCGCGAGGGAACGATATGATTTGGCGATATGAGTCAGCTGCACCTTTCCTCATTCCCTGTCACGCACTGTTGAGCTTGAACGCACGTGAGGTCATTACCCGCGCGTCATCCGTGTCAGCGCGGGAAAGAGATCAACTCCTCGAGCTTGCAAATGACGGCGGGCTGAAAAGTATGTTTGACATAACATCTCTGCCGGCATTCTGGATCAAAGTCCTGAGGTAGCCACGAAAGCACTGAAAACGTTGCTTCCATTTCCAACATCATATCTCTGCGAAGCGGAGTTTTCTGCAATGAATGCAATGAAAACTAAATTGCAGAATAGACTGGACATAAGGAACCCCCTTACAATTGACTTATCACTATATTCATGCAAGGAAAATATGCGTTGTGTGTTTAATATTAAATTCGTTAGATAAACCCTTTTAGAAATTAAATTGAGTGTATTAGCCACTTATAAGTGACTTATAGTTGACTTATCACCTATATTCCGGTCATGATTAACACACCCCCCCCCCCCCCGCCCCCGTTGGCTGGTCCGCAAGAATATTGTCAATATTAAACCGGTCCGTGGTGCAAAAAAGGTTGGGGATCCCTGCCGTAGGACATGACAGAAGTTACCAAGAATTAGGTGTTGGACGCGGAGGCTGGTGGGAGTGGTAGGTGAAGACAAGAGGAATCCTGTTGCTGCATGGCAGCAGAAGAATAGGGTGAGGGCAGATGTGTGTGAAATGGAAAAGATGCGGATGAGGGCAGCGTTAAGGGTGGAAGAAGGGAAGCCCCTCTATTTGAAGAAGGAGGACATAGAAACATAGACATAGAAACATAGAAAATAGGAGCAGGAGTAGGCCATTTGGCCCTTTGAGCCTGCACCGCCATTTATTATGATCATGGCTGATCATCCAACTCAGAACCCCGCCCCAGCCTTCCCTCCATACCCCCTGACCCCTGTAGCCACAAGGGCCATATCTAACTCCCTCTTAAACATAGCCAATGAACTGGCCTCAACAGTTTGCTGTGGCAGAGAATTCCACAGATTCACCACTCTCTGTGTGAAGAAGTTTTTCCTAATCTCGGTCCTAAAAGGCTTCCCCTCTATCCTCAAACTGTGACCCCTCGTTCTGGACTTCCCCAACATCGGGAACAATCTTCCTGCATCTAGCCTGTCCAATCCCTTTAGGATCTTATACGTTTCAATCAGATCCCCCCTCAATCTTCTAAATTCCAACGAGTACAAGCCCAGTTCATCCAGTCTTTCTTCATATGAAAGTCCTGCCATCCCAGGAATCAATCTAGTGAACCTTCTTTGTACTCCCTCTATGGCAAAGATGTCTTTCCTCAGATTAGGGGACCAAAACTGCACACAATACTCCAGGTGTGGTCTCACCAAGGCCTTGTACAACTGCAGTAGTACCTCCCTGCTCCTGTACTCGAATCCTCTCGCTATAAATGCCAGCATACCATTCGCCTTTTTCACCGCCTGCTGTACCTGCATGCCCACTTTCAATGACTGGTGTATAATGACACCCAGGTCTCGTTGCACCTCCCCTTTTCCTAATCGGCCACCATTCAGATAATAATCTGTTTTCCTATTTTTGCCACCAAAATGGATAACTTCACATTTATCCACATTAAATTGCATCTGCCATGAGTTTGCCCACTCACCCAACCTATCCAAGTCACCCTGCATCCTCTTAGCATCCTCCTCACTGCTAACACTGCCGCCAAGCTTCGTGTCATCCGCAAACTTGGAGATGCTGCATTTAATTCCCTCATCCAAGTCATTAATATATATTGTAAACAACTGGGGTCCCAGCACTGAGCCTTGCGGTACCCCACTAGTCACCGCCTGCCATTCTGAAAAGGTCCCGTTTATTCCCACTCTTTGCTTCCTGTCTGCTAACCAATTCTCCACCCACACCAATACCTTACCCCCAATACGGTGTGCTTTAAGTTTGCACACTAATCTCCTGTGTGGGACCTTGTCAAAAGCCTTTTGAAAATCCAAATATACCACATCCACTGGTTCTCCCCTATCCACTCTACTAGTTACATCCTCAAAAAATTCTATGAGATTCTTCAGACATGATTTTCCTTTCACAAATCCATGCTGACTTTGTCCGATCATTTCTCCGCTTTCCAAATGTGCTGTTATCACATCCTTGATAACTGACTCCAGCAGTTTCCCCACCACCGACATCTCAGTAGTTCTGGAATAAAAAGCCTCATCCTGAGAGCAGATGCAGCAGAGATGGTGGAGCTGAGAGAAAGGGATGGCATTTTTACAAGTGACAGGGTGTGAAGAGATATAGCTGTGAGAGTCATTGGGTTTATAAAAGATATCAGTGGATAGAATGAGTCCAGAGATGGTGACAGAGAGATCGAGAAAGGAGAGGGAGATGTCAGAAATGGACCAAGTAAACTTGAGGGCAGAGGGGAAATTGGAAGCAAAGCTGATGAAGTTGACAAGCTTAACATGGGCGCAGGAAGCTTAACGGTTTTGGTCCATGGCATAAAAACAATTGGGAAACCTTGGGCCTTGATCTAGGGCATTGTGTTTCTCTAACTAACAAAGGAATGCTGTGTACCAGCAACTGCATGGCACAGGGCTCCAAGTCCTCTAAACCAGCCCCACAACAGTACTGCAGCCTTCCAAAACATACACGTGCAAATTTGGCCCCTCTTTTCAAAGATTAAGGAGAAAAGCATGAGAATGGGTTTGAGAGGGGGAAATAAGTTGGTCCTGAAAGAATGGCGGAGCAGGCTGAATGCTCCAAATGGCAGAAGTCTCTCCAATATCTTGTGGTCTTATTATTCTGTACTACAGGCTCTTGATTCTACACCAAGGTCTCTCTAGTTGCTCTAACCTCAAAGATCTCTGCATTATTCAAGCAGAATATTTTCACAGGTTTCCTCAGTGATATTTATGTCTTAACCAATGGGGTAAAGATTCATCTTGGCTAAAATGGGTGTTAAACAAACTGATGATAAACAAGAGATTCTGCAGATGCTGGAAATCCAAAGCAACAAATACAAAACGTGGTGGAACTGAGCAGGTCAGGTAGCACCTGTGGAGGGAATAAACAGATCTGATGAAAGGCCTTGGGTCTGATACATTGACTACTGAGTTCCTTCAGCATTTTGAGTGTATTTATCAGACTATTGGCCTGTTATGGCATTCAGTGTGAGTTCATTAGGAGACTGGTTGTATTGTAGACCATCAGTCCAAGAGTTATCATTTTTACTCAGTGTGTGTGTACTTCCTCGCTGTACCTCATGTTTTACAGTGAGTAGCCTTCAGAAATGCATTACTAGCAGTTAATGTACTTGGGAACATTGGGCAGTTGTGAACGACATTTTGTCACTGCAACCCCCCCCTTCCTTTTTCCAGGTGGAGGTTGGCAGGATCAGGTCGGAGGGCTGGTGCCGGGGATCAAGCTCAGTTGCTCCAAGCCCCAGCTGCCTCTCCAAGTGGACATTGAACGGATCCCAGTGACGGGCGAGTTTGTGCGGACCCTAAATGACCACCTGCTGCTGGTGTACACGGGGAAGACGCGGCTGGCCCGCAACATCCTGCAGGTGAGCACCTCACCTCACGAATTGCAGCCTGTGCAGCCCCAAGCTCTCGACCGTTCTCTCACCCGTCTTCAGGGACTGCACGTCATGCTGGTTTTCACATCCCTGTTGTTTGAGTGTAAAACAGCCATCCTCATAAAGTCACAGAAACAGACCGTTCAACCCATCACAAATCCATACACTCTACACTATGTTCGCTTAGGTACCTTGTCCAGACGCCTCTTAAATGTTGTTACTGTTCCTGCCTCCACCACCTCCTCTGGCAGTTCATTCCAAATACAATCTACCCTTTCTGGGGAAAATTTATTTCAGATCCTCTTTAAACTTGCTCCCTCTCTTTATTTTTACTCCCCGCTGCTGGGAAGCAGACCCTAGCATTCTAGACTGACTATGCCTCTCTGAGAAGGTTGAACATAAAACTCTTCAGCACAGTTTACAATGTTATACTGAACTTCTAACCAACTCTAAGATCAATCTAACCCTTCCCTCCTACATAGCCCTCAATTTTTCAACCATCTATCTGCATATTTAAGAGTTCCTTCAACGTCCCTAATGTATCTGCCTCTACCACCAGCACTGTGTAAAAAGAGTACCTCTGACATACCCCTGTACTTTTCTCCAGTGACCTCAAAATTATGCCCCCTTGTATTATCTGTTTTCCCTGGGTAAAAGGTCACTGGCTGTCTATTTGAATTGTGCCCCTTATCATCTTGTACACTTACATCAAGTCATCTCTCATCCTCCTTCACTTCAACGGAAAAAAGTTCTAGCTCACTGAACCTCTTCTCAGAAGACATACTCATTATGAAGTGTCCAGAACTGAACACAATATCCCAAATGTGTGTAACGAGGGTTTTTTAGACTGCAACATTAACTTGCGGCTCTCTTCGTTTTAAATCCCTCTATTATGTCACCTCTCAGCCGCCCTCATTCCAGGAACACAGCATATCCAATCTCTCCTAATAACTCAAGCTCTCCAACCCAGGAACATCTTATGATTTTCTTCTGCACCCTCTCTAGCTTAATCACAGTCTTCACATAGTGCATCTGGGTAGCCTCCAACTTGATGGCATGAATATCAACTGCTTCTGGTAAAAAAATTCCCTCCCCCTCCCCCCGGTGCCACACCTCCTCTCCTATCAAATTCCTTTCTCTCCAGCCCTTTACCTTTCCCATCCACCAGGTTTTACCTATCACCTTCCAGCTATCCTCCTTCCTCTCCCCCACCTTTTTATTCTGGCACCTTCCCCCTGCCTTTCCAGTCCTGAAGAAGGGTCTTGACCCAAAACGTCGACTGTTTGTTCAGCTCCACAGGTGCTGTCTGCCCTGCTGAGTTCCTCCAGCATTTTGTGTGTGTTGCCTTGGATTTCCAGCATCTGCAGACTTTCTTCTGTTTATGATTTGCTTCCCAAAGTGTGCTGACCCAATCTACACTGGGGATTGGGGGACTGACGGGCCATTATGGATTTCTGTGTTCATTTCTGCCTGCCACACTTCGGAAAGGTGTGAAATCCCTGGAGATGTGTGGATTTACTGACTGCAGGAAAAGGGCACTTCAGCAGATTGTCTGGAAAAGCCATCATGCTTCTCCTTGGAACAGAAAACGTGATGAAATTCGATAGAGACATTTATATTATAAATGAAACAGGCAGTTAGTAGAACAAAATGTTGCCTTTGGTAGAAGGGTCAACAAGTAAGGAACACAGAAGGATCAACAAAAATGAAGAAATGTTTTTTAGCCAGTGAGTGGTTAATGTTGGGAATGTGCTTCATGAAGCGGGGAGGCAACTGGATAGGAGTCGTAGTCCTGCAGCACTGATCAAGTACTGTACCTGAGCCAGTGCCATTTCCCTGCATTTGGTCCACATCCCTCTAAACCTTTCATACCCCTGTATCTGTCCCGATGTATTTTACGTGTTGTAACTGTACCCACATCACCACGGTTTAAATCTTTTCCCCCTCATCTGAAACCTATACCTTCTAGTTTTAGACTCCCTTACCCTGGGAAACAGTCTGTGAACATTCACCTTATCTCTATACGGTCACCCCCAGCCTCCTTTACTCCTGGGAAAACAGTCCCAGCCTATCTCCTAATGACTCAATCACCCAGCCCCAGTTCCAGTAACATCCTGATGAATCTTTTCAGCTTAGTAACCTCTTCCTATAGGTGGCCAAGCAGAAGAGCACACAGTATTCCAAGTGTGTTCTCATCAACGATTTGTACTCTGTAACATGACCTTCTAACTCCTGCACTTAGTGCCCTGACCACTGGAGCCAAGTATGCTCCCTGTCACTATCTCTGGAGACAGTTTATATACGATGTCTTTTATAAACCCACTGATTCTCACAGCTACATGGACTATACCTCTTCCTACCCTGTTACTCGTTAAAACGCCATCCCCTTCTCTCAATCCCTTCGTCTTGCCGCATCTGCCCTCAGGATGAGGCTTTTCATTCCAGAACTAATGAGATATCCTCCTTATTCAAAGGAAAGGGGCTTCTCTTCCTCCATCATTAATGATGCCCTCAGCCACATCTCTTCCATTTTGCTCACGTCTGCCCTTACCCCATTCTTCTGTACCAGGGATAGGGTTCCTCTTGTCCTCACCTATCATCCCACTAGCCTCCGAGTCCAGCAGATAATTCTTCATAACTTCTGCCATCTCCAGTGGGATCCCACCACCAAGCACATCTTTCACTCTTCCCCACTTTCCACTTTCCACAGCGATCGCTCCCTATGCAACCCCCTTCTCCATTCAAACCTTCCCACTGATCTCCCTCCAGGTACTTATTCTTGTAAGTGGAACAAGTGCCAATCCTGCACCTACTTCTCCTCCCTCACTAAAATTCAGGGCCCCAAATAGTCCTTCCAAGTGAGGCGACACTTCACCTGTGAGTCTGTTGGGGTCATATACTGTATCCGGTGTTTCCAGTGTGGCCTCCTGTATATCGGTGAGACCCGACATGGATTGGGAGACTGGGAGATCACTTCGCCAAGCAACTACGCTCCATCTGCTGGAAGAGGCAGGATCTCCCAGCGACCACCTACAATTTCCCATTGGCATTCCGACATCTCAGTCCACGGCCTCCTCTGCTCCCGCGATGAGGTCACACTCAGCTGGGAGGAGCAACACCTTACATTTCATCTGGAAAACCTCTAAAACCTGAGGGTATGAACATCCAGTAATGCCCCCCCACTTCACCATTCCCATTCCTATTCCCTCATTCACCTTATCTCTCTGGCTGAAGAAATTCCTCCTCGTCTGAGTTCTAAAGAAACTCCCTTTATTCTAAGGCTCTGCCCTGGGATCCGAGACTCTCCTACTGACGCAAACATCCTCTCCACACCTACTCCATCCAGGTCTTTCAATATATATTCAATAGGTTTACATGAGATCTCCCCCCCACCCCAATCCACTATTCTTCTGAGTTCCATCAAGTACAGATGTTCCTCACATATTAAGCCTTAGATCAGCCATGATGTAATTGAATGACAGATCATCCCCAATGTTCTGTTAAACTTCCTGCTGTTGCCTTATTGGCTGAACACATAAATGACTGCCATCACAAAGCAGGCATGACAGTGCCTCTACTTTCTGACAAGTTTGTGTAGATTCAGCATGTCATCTAAAACTCTGACAAACTTCTATAGATGCACAGTGGAGGGTGGTTGCATGACAGCCCTGTATGGAACACTCATGCCCAGGAACAGAAAAGCCTACAAAAAGTGTTGGATACAGTCCAGTCCATCACAGGCAATGACTTCCCTACCACTGAGCACACTTACAAGCAGCACTGCCACAAAAAAGCAGTATCCATCATCCAGGCTATACTGTCTTCTCACTGCTATCATCAGGCAGGTGGTACAGGAACCTTAGGTCCCATATCACCAGGTTGGGGTATTATTACTAACTTTCAACCATCACGCTCCTGAACTTCACTCACCTCACTCCTGAACTGACTCCATAACCTATAGACTCATATTCAAGGGCTCTACAACTCAGTGTTATTTATTTACTCCTTTTATTATTTGCACCATTTGTCTCCTTTTGCACACTGGTTGTTTGTCAGTCTTTGTTGTGTGTAGTTTTTCATCAATTCTATTGAGTTTCTTACTTTCCTGTAAACGTGTACAAGAAAATGAATCTCAAGCTAGTACGTACTCAGTGGCCACTTATCAGGTACAGAAGGTATTTCTGTATGTTCATGGTCTTCTGCCTCTGTAGCCCATCCACTTCAAGGTTCAACGCGTCATATATTCAGAGGTGCTCTCCTGCACACCAGTTTGTACCCGGGGTTGTTTGTGTTACTGTCAGATTGAACCTGTTTGGCCATTTCCCCTATGACCTCTCTCATTAGTAAGCACAGAACTGCTGCTCACTGGATTTTTTTTTTTTGCTTTCCACACCGTTCTCTGTAGACCCTAGAGACTATTGTACATGAAAATCCCAGGAGGTCATCAGTTTCTGAGATGCTCAAACCACTAGCACCATCAATCATTCCACGGTCAAAGTCACTTCGATCATATTTCTTCCCCGTTCTGCTGTTTGGTCTGAACAACAACTGAACCTCTTGACCATGTGGGGATAAGAACAGGATGATTTGACAGATGAATGCATGGTTGAGGAACTGATGCAAGGGGCAGGACTTCGTATTTCTGGACCTCTGGGATCTCTGGTTGAGAAGTGGCATTACAGGAAAGATACTAGCTTGGATAGAGAATTCGCTGATCGGCAGGAGGCAAAGAGTAGGAATAAAGGGAGCCTTTTCTGGTGGGCTAGGGTGTTCCTCAGTAGTCGGTGTTGGGACCACTTTTTTAACGTTATATGTCAATGATGAAATTGACGGCTTTTTGGCCAAGTTTGCAAATGATACGAAGTTAGGTGGAGGGGCAGGTAATGTGGAGGAACGGGGAGGCTGCAGCAGGCCTTAGACTAGGATAATGGGCAAAGTGGCAAATGGAATACATTGTCAGTAAGTGTCTGGTCATGCACTTTGGTAGTAGGAACAAAAGCGTAGACTATTTTTGAAATAGGCAGAAAATTCAAAAATCTGAGGTGCTAAGGGACTTAGGAGTCCTTGTGTAGGATTCCCTAAAGGTTAATTTGCAGGTTGAGTTAACGGTAAGGAAGGCAAATGCAATGTTAGCATTCATTTTGAGAGGATTAGAATATAAAAGCAGGAATGTAATGCTGGGGCTTTATAAGGCACAGGTGAGACCTCACTTAAGAGTATTGTGAGCAGTTTTGGGCCTAAGAAAGGATGTGCTGATATTGGAGAGGGTTCAGAGGAGGTTCAAGAGAATGATTCCGGAATGAAACGTTATTGTATGAGGAGCGTTTGATAACTCTGGGTCTGTACTCACTAGAATTTAGAAGAATGAGTGGGATCTCATTGAAACATATTGAATATTGAAAAGCGTAGTTAGAGTGGATGTGGAGAGGAGTTTTCCTTTAGTGAGGGAGTCTAGGACCAGAGAATGCAGCCTAAGAAGGGCATCCATTCAGAATAGAGATTAGAAGCAGTTTCTTTTCCAGAGGGTGATGAATTTGTGGAATTTGTTGCCACAGGAGGCCAAGTCATTGGATGTATTTAGGAGGAGATTAATAGGTTCTTGATTAGTTAGGGCATGAAAGTTTACAGGGAGATGGCAGGAGAATGGGTTTGAGAGAGAAAATGGATCAGCCGTGATGAAATGGCAGGGAAGACTCAGTGGGCTGAATGGCCTAATTCTGTTCTTATGATCTTTGGCTGCATGTTTTTATGAATTGAGTTGTTGCACATGATTGGTGGATTAGATATTTGCATTAATGTACAGGTGTACCTAATAAAGTACTCCTGTCATTAGAAGGACCTTTCCTTAATCTCACAGCGAAGCCAACATGTTCAGGAGCAAAAAGTACAATGTTAGAATGGAATTCTCTCCCACATAAAACGTGATAGATGCCGCAGTCAGTTAAAACATTTGGAATATGGGTACAACGATCAAATGAAATGGTAGAATATGCTCATGAAGCAGAATGTTCTCCTATACCCTAATACTATTCTTGGACAGCACAAAGCAGAGAGGGTATACCAGGAGCTTCTAGTGTACAGTGACAGAGTGGCATTGGAGGAGACCGCCAAAGGGCTGGGTTGAAGGCTGGTAGAAACAGCCGGTGTTGGAAGTTTCCACAATGGTTTTGATTGCTTTACAGGACGTGCTGAGGAATTGGTATGCCAGGCTGCCCAGCATCGTGCAGAACACAGACGCACTGGTTAGGAATGCAGAGGAATGTGCGCAAGCTTTTATCAAAGGTAAGCTAGTTTGGAGATCAGATTAGCTTTATTTGTCATGTTTATTGAAACATACAGTGAAATGTGTCGTTTGCTTCAGATTAAATCAGTGAGGATTGTGCAGGACGGCCCACAAATGACAGCATGCTTCCAGAGGCAACATAGTATGTACAAAAATTACTGACCTTAACCATGCGTCTTTGGACTGTGGGAGGAGACCAGAGCAGCAGGGGAAACCGACGTGGTCACAGGAGAACATACAAACTCCTTGCAGGCGGCAGCAGGAATTGAACCCTGATCTTACGGTCAGTGCTGTAAAGTGTCGCACTAATTGTTGTGCTACCATGGCATCCCTGGAGTAAAAGGTCCTGAAACAATTTGTCCTTTCAGCCTTTCTCTCCATCCTGGGCTACACTGGATTCACCCTGAACTGTGGGTTGAGTAGGCTACACTTCTCTGCTCCGTGTCAGCATGAATAATTTAATTCAAATTGGAGTTCTTTCTACGCTAAGATGTAAAGAAAAACAAGAGGGACCCAAGAGTCTGCAGATGCTAGATTCTGGAGGAATCCTGTGGGTTGAGCATCATCCATAGAGGCAGAGGGATGGTAGACATTTCAAGTCAAGATCCTGCATCAGGACAAATGGAGAATAGGCTAATGAGCAGGCAAGTGGAATATAATGTGGGAAAATGTCAAACTGTCCATTTTGTTTATGAAAACTGAAAAAAGCACATTATCCAACAGGTGAGAGATTGCAGAGCTCTGAGAAGCAGAGGGATCTGTTCCAAGTAGATAATTTATAAAAGACTAGTGCAGGTACTGCGAGTAATTATGAAAATATTATTGCTTAATGCTGGGACAATTGATACAAAAGCAGTGAGGAACTGCTCCAGTGTATATTGGGGAGACCTAATCTAGAGCGTGTACATTGGGGAGGCTAATCTAGAACACCATGTACATTGAGGAGACTTAATCTAGAACCTTGTGTGCATTTGGGAGATCTCATCTAGAACCCTGTGTACATTGGGGACACCTCATCTAGAACACTTGGTCATTGGGGATTCACTTGGTCCATTTCTGACACTTGCCTCCCCATTCTCATCCTCTCTATCTCCATCTCTGGAGACAAATTGTTAACAAATACCTATTAGAAACCTACCAATTCCTATGATTATCTAGACTATACCACCTCCCACTGTCTCGTAAAAATGTCTTTCCCTTATCCCAGTTTCTTCGTCATCACGGAATCTCATCCCAGGATGAAACTTTTCCTCCCAGGACATAAGAGATGTCCTCCTTCTTCAAAGAATGGGATTTCCCTTCCTCCACCATTGATGCTGCCTTCACCCATGTCTCCTCCATTTCCCAAATATCTGCTCTCACCTCACCTTCCCTTCGCCTTAGTAGTAATTGAGTTCCTCTTGTCCTTACCTACCATCCCATGAGCCTCTACATCCAGCACATCATTATCTGTAACTTCCACCATCTTCCATAGGACCCTATCATCAAACACATCTTTATATTCCCCCCCCCCCAATTCTCCCCCCAACTTTGCAGGGATCATTCTCTTCTTGATTTCTTAGTGCATTTGTCCCTCCCCACTAATCTCCCGCTTGGCAATTATCCCTGCAGGCGGAAGAACTGTTACACCTGCCCATTCATCTCCATTCAGGGCCCCAAATAATTTTTCTAGGTGAGGCAACACTTCACTTGCAAATCTGATGAGATCAACTACTGTATCCGGTTCTCCCAATGTGACCTGCTGTACTTTGGTGAGACCCAACTTAGATTGGGGGACCACTTCGTCAAGTTCCATTCGCAAAAAGCAGGATTTCCCAGTGGCCAACCATTTTAAATCCAATCCCCATTCACATTCTGACATGTCAGTCCATGGCCTCCTCTGCTGCCATGATGAGGCCACACTCAGGCTGGAGGAGCAACGCCTCAGATTCTGTCTGGGTAGCCTCCAACCTGATGGCATGAACATTGATTTCTCCAACTTCTGGTAATTTTACCTCCTCCCCTTTTCATCTTCTTCAATTCCCCATGCTGGCCACTCTTGTCAACTCCCAGCTTCTTACTTTATCCCTCCACCTCCCCACACCTGGCCTCTTCCTCCTCCTTTTCCAGTCCTGATGAAGGATCTCAGCTGAAAACTTCAGCTGTTTATTCATTTCCATAGATGTTGCTTAACCCGCTGAGTTCCTCCAGCATGTTTCGTGTGTTTTTATTAAAATAGTAGCTGGAATAGACTTTTTGTGAGGAAATGTTGTAAAGGCTAGGATTGCTTGGAATCCTATATTGTCTGCACCTCTTTTGTCCCAACTGCAGAGACTCTGAATATTCTTAAGTCAAGTAGATAGATGCTCGACGAGCAAGGAAGGTGCAGAGATAGATAGAGACAGGAATCTGGAACAGAAATTACAGTCAGATTCTACTGAATGTTGGAACATACCTGAGAAGCCAAGTAGTCTACTTCTGCTCCTAATGCATGTAATTATGTGTTTACCTCATTAGTTATATTGCTGAATTCAAATGATTACATATTTCTAAAATTCCTCTTCATGTTCACATGTTTTAACGGCGGCCAAGCATGCATTAACTGCTGGGACATCTTGAGAGTGTGGGGGGGAAGGGGGAAGCTAAATTTCAACTCTTGCTCTCATACCCAGCTGCAGCTGGCATGTTCAGGAGAGGAAGAGGAGAAAACAGCAGAGAGAAAAACTACCTATTTCAAAGTACACTTTGTGTATTTGATAGGTGACCTCTCCTGGATCGGACGGTGCTTGAATACCTACTGGCAACAGAAGAAGTGCATGGCTCCTGGGTGTGAGCCACTGGCAGTCCGGGAGATGATGACAATCCTGCAGCCCCATGTATATGGGCAGAGCTTGGCTGGGGCAGGAGGTGGAGGTTTCCTTTATCTCTTGACCAGAAAACCTCGGCAGAAAGAAGCAATCAAGAGGATACTGACAGCAAGTGAGGTAAGAACACACAATGTGTACAGAGTAAATGGGAGGGCCCTGGGGATGTCGTAGAACACAGGGACCTGAAAATGGAAACATGAGTAGATATTCATTGGTCAGAGCATTATGTACAAGGGTTGGGATGTCCAATTTAAAGTCAGTGAGGCCAGCATTGGAGTTCTGTGTGCAGTGCTGGTCTCCAGCTAACAGGATGGATATCATTAAGCTGGAAAGGATGTGGAAAAGTTTCACAGGGATTTTACTGAGACTGGAGGGCTTGAGGTTTTGGGAAACAGCGGGTAGACTGGGACTGTTCTTGCTGAGTGGTTACTTACAAAAGTTTATAAAATCATGAGAGTAGTAGATAAGGTGGATATCACAAACTTTTTCCCCAGGGTAAGGGAGTGTAAAACTAGAGGGCACAGAGTCAAGGTGAGAGGGAATAGATTTAAAGGGCACCTGAAGGACAAGTTTTCCACATAAATACATATGAAACAAGCTGTTTTTTGTGTGACTATATTTTACAAATACCGTCTATCTGTGTGACTGTTGGCACTATGTGTTGCCCTTTGCCCCAGAGCGAAGCTGTCTTGTTTTGCTGTATTCATGGGTATTCATGTATGGTTAAATGACAGTTGAACTTGAACTATTAACTGAGGTATAAATCAGGTACAATTACAACATTTAAAAGCCTTTAGGGTAAGTTCTTTGATTAAAAAAAAGGTTTATAGGGATAGGGGTCAAACACAGACAAAGGGCACTAGCTCAGGTGGGCACCTTGATCATTAAGGACAAGTATGACTCTTAAAGTCTTTTGCGAAACTTTTTTACTCTCAGCCTTTGAGCAATGTCACCAACAAATTTCCCATGAAAAGCATATTCATCTGGCACTTAAAAGGTAGAGATATGATTTGACTAAACTTCTCCAGATAGTAAGGGGAACCAGCAGGCCAGAAAACAAAAAAACTACTTCCACTAGTCTGGGAAAGCTCTGCTTGTGAAGACCAAAGAGCCAGAGCTTTGAGGAGTAAAAGATATGAGCTACTTGTACACAGAAAGGGTGGTAGAAATTTGGAACTCACTTCTGCAATTTGCAGTTGAATGTGGTTGCTTGTTAATGTGAAACCTGAGATCGATAGATTTGGTTATTGAAAGGTTATGGAGGTTGCTGGGGGAAGAGGATCGGGTGTTAGGTGCAGGAAGCCTCAAATACTCAACACTGCTGGCTCAAGCTATGAAGAGGGAAGCAGGGTTAATCCTTCAGAGAAGAGATTGGTGATCAGTTTTGTGTTCTCGCTGGTTCCAGGAGTAGCACTAGAAAACTGAAGTATGCAGATGTTATTCATTTGTTCAGGAAAGGTAATAGGGATAATCCTAGGTATTATAGACCAGTGAGTGTTAAATCAGTGCTGGTTGGAGACTATTGGAGAGGATTTTTAGAGACAAGATTTACAAGCGTTTGGAGAATTATAGGCTGTTTAGGGTTAGTCAGCATGCTTTCTGAGGGGCAGATCATGCCTCACGAGCCTGAAGTGACAAAACAATTGATTGAAAGTAAGACAGTGGATGTAGTGTACTGTACATGGATTTAGTAAGGCATTTGATAAGGTTCACCATGGTAGGCTCATACAGAAAGTCAGGAGGTATGGAATCCAGTGAAACGTGGCTGCATGAATTCAGAATTGGCTTTTCCACAGAGGCAGAATGTGGTTGTAGTTGGAACATATTCTACCTGGGGGTCAGTGACCAGTGGTGTTCCACAGTGATCTGTTCTGGGACCCCAACTCTTAGTGATTTTTATAAATGACTTGGATAAGGAAGTGGAAGGGTGGGTTTGTAAGTTTGCAGATGATATAAAGGTTGTTGGTGTTGTGGATAGTGTAGACTGTCGTAGGTTACATTGAGATTTGATAGGATGCAGAGCTGGGCTGAGAAATGGCAAATGGAGTTTGATGCAGGAAAGTGTGGAGTGATACACTTTGGAAGGTCAAATTTGATGGAAGAGTACAGAGTTAATGGCAGGATTCTTAGCAGTGTGGAGGAACAGAGGGATTTTGGGATCCACATCTATATATCCCTCAAAGTTGCTGTGCAAGTTGATAGGGTGGTTAAGAAGCCATTATGGTGTTTGGGCCTGCATTACTCAGATTGTGTTCAAGAGCTGTGAGGTAATGTTACAACTCTATAAAATTCGTGGTAGACTACACCTGAAGTATTATATTCAGTTCTGGTTGCTTCATTTTAGAAATGATGTGGAAGCTCAGAGAGGGTGCAGAGAAGATTTACCAGGATTATGCTTCTATTCCATGCTGCTCCACACATTTCTAGTCTATGTCTGGATTTAGAGAGTTTGTCTTATAAGAAAACGCTGAGCTAAGGCTAGGGCTTTTCTCTTTGGAGCAAAGAAAGATGAGAGGTGACTTGATAGAGATGTATAAGATGATAAGAGGCATAGTGTAGATAGCCAGCGACCTTTTCCTGGGGAAGAAAGGGCAAATACAAAAGAGCATAATTTTCAGATGATTGGACTGAAGTATAGGGGGATGTCAGAGGTATGTTTTTTTTACGGAGAGCGGTAAGTCCACGGAACACCCTGCCAGGGGTGGTGGTATAGGCAGATACATTAGGGGCACCTAAGAAACTCTTAGATAGGATCATGGATGGATGAAAGAAAAATGGAGGGGTATGCAGGAGGGAATATTGATCTTGTTCTATGTTCAATGTTCATTGATCTACCGTCAGAGTTAGATTACACAGACCAGCCCTGATTTTATTGAGTGGTGGAACAGTGCCTAATTCAGGGATGCCCAAATTCAACACACAGTAAGTCATGGCAGAGCCTGCTGAATAACCCCAGGCTGCTGCCCACAATGAGTTGCACTCAGTCAAATTTCTTCCATGATGTCCTAATACTGCAGGGGAGGTAGGAGGGAAAGTATTGAGGATTGGATCAAGGATGTCAGAGAGAGAATATTGAAGTGGTGAAGGTTTGCTGGTAGAAAGGTGAAGGGAAGGTTCAGAGAGAGAATCAAAGCCCAATGTTTGACTCCCTCTCCAATGCCCATTGACCTCCCAACTGTTACAAAAGATCTTTTTAAAACAACTAAAACAACACTCTTAAACTTTAGACCTCCAAACCTCTATCCAGCCCTACCAATAAACTCCCCACCATCCCCCACCCGCACACCGCTACTATCCCTGTCTTCCATCCAGTTATTCTTCATCCGACGTCATTCCCTCCCGCTCCACACAACCTCTTTCATCTCCAGGGACATAATCTTCTCTCTGACCCTAGTCAAATGACTTAGATAAAGTCTGCAGTGTGAGACTCTACGGTGATACACCCATTGACCCCACTCTCCCCCACACACCCAAATCTGTTGTGGTCACTTAGTTCTTTGTTTTGTTTGGATTTTCCCATGTCATATTTATTATCCATAGTAATGGGAAAGCTGTTGCTATGTCCTTGAAGTCCCACTTTTCAGCTAGCCAACAGAGGGTGTCAGAGCAACTGGGAATAATTCTCTCTATCCCAACAGAAACTTCTGAAGTTAGCACCTTCAGCGAGAGCAGAGAGAAAGCAGTTGCACCAGAAAGCTGCTGAGGTTACACTACCAGAACAGGATGCATTACATAACTTACATTCCCTTTCACTAGAAACACAAGGAGTAAACTAGCTGACAAATGTAGAATGGTTAGATGTTATGGGCAGAGCAATTTGCTTAAGGCTAATCAACAGAATTGGATGATGGAACAGGTTTGGGGCACTGCAAGGATCAACTCTGTTCTGACAGACTCCACAGGAGCTGCCTTCAAACTGACTGTAGATAGCAAAAGAAATTCAAAAGAAATCTTTTAGAAGGTAACTTGTCCTTCAAATCCCAGCCTCACTCCCTGATTTTTTGACTTTCCATTTCCAGTGAGGTCTGCTCTGTCCTCATACTAAATTCCAACCTAAAAGTTAAAAATCTCTTTCTGTGAAACAATCCATATCTTACTATCCTCTGCTGTCCCGTGTCTGATGGCAATGTATTGAAAACCATCTTGTATCATAATGTGCCAGGCTCCCTATCTTACCCAAGTTGGAATCCTAGCTGAGAATCTACAGAGAACTCACTTGTTGGGAAGATTGAAGAAAGATGCTAATGGCTATGAATTCTGTCCTCACTGCAGGGCTTGGGGAACTTCAGCATCCATGAGGTGGAAGTTGATGAGACAGGACTCACCGTGCGCATGACTGGACCAGATTGACACTCATATCCCACACCACTTACCTAAGATACCTGTTTCTACTTGACCAACCAAAACGTTCCATCATGAATTAAGGAAAACGACTTGTTTACATCACAATTCAAGGCATCTGTTATTATTAGTTTTGGTTTGTATAGTTAATTCTTATGAGATGACAAATAAATCAGAACTTTGCTATAGCTGCCTCACACATCAAAAGAAGTTAACCTGAAGTAAATACTTTTTCTACAGTTCAGACAGTGATGGGATGAAGCAAATGAAGTGCGAGTGGCTTGCAATTTGATTCATAGTTCAGGGTTAAGTTAAAGGATCTTTCTGCTTTGTACAAAAAGAGCAAGAACGACAATGGAGTAGAAGGATTAAACATTTTTACTGAGTCATGTTGGCCATGGTACACGCTGGGCAACTTATAATGAGGGAGCGATGAACCGTGTCCACCGAGACGAAAACGTGTACCTTCGAAAGCCTGTGCAACAAGAGAGAGAGAGCACTCCATACGCAGAAGGAATACATGCGTCGGCTATTTTGTAAATGGGGAGAAAATTCGGAAATCAGAAGTGCAAAGGAACCTGGAGCCCTCGTACGGGATTCCCTAAAGGTTAACTTGCTGGTTGAATCACTGATAAGAAAGGGTAATTGGTGGAAACATACAGAATTCGCCACCACCAACATTTGAGTTGGGGTTCACTTTAAGAGGTGGGTCAGGGATAATTTTGTAATTACGTAAAGTACTTTTACCTCACTTTGTGATGGATTTCAATAAATGAGTTGTTACAGCTTTTTCTTAAACATAAAATGTCTCACATCATTTTATTTGCGTAAGTTTACAAAGCAAATACAACAGTTAAGAGGTGCAGACAGGAGATTGTGTGGACATCACAGACTCCCGGATGGTATGTTGCCCCCCCTCCCCCTTCCCAGGTGCCAGGGTCAAGGGCATCTCAGATCGGGTCCACAGCATTCTAAAGGGGCTGGATGAGCAGCCAGAAGAGCTATGGGTAACCCCAGGTAATTTCTACGGTAAGGATATGTTCAGCACAGCTTTGTAGGCCGAAGGGCCTGTATTGTGCTGTAGGTTTTTTATGTTTCTAGGTCATGGTACATATTGTACCAGTGACATAGGTAGGCAAAGGGATAGGATCCTGAAGACAGAACATAGGGAGCCACGTGGAAGGATATAAAGCAGGACCTCAAGGGTATTAATCTCTGATTTCTACCTATGCCACGCGCTAGTGAAGGTAAGAGTAGGTTGATTTGGCAGATGAGGAATTGATGGAGGAGGCAGAGTTTTAAATATCTGGATCATTGAGATCTCTTCTGGGGAACTTATGACCTGTACAAAAAGGTCAGGTTACACCTGAACTTGAGGGGTACGAGTATCCTTGTGGGCAGGTTTGCTAGAACTGTTGTGGTGGGTTTAAACCAACAGAACAACCAGAGTAATAGAGCTGACGATGGGACAATAGGTGCAGTGTATAGTGAGACTGTGAAGAAGGATAAGCAGATGATGGGACAAGATTTCAGTCAGTGGGATGAGTTGAAGTTTGTCTTTAAACTAAATAGTAGGTTCAACGGTTTGGAAAAGTGATGATAAAATAAAAGGGAAGAAAAGTGCAGAACAGATTACAAAAGTCTCCAGAATAAATAAAGACAAAAAGTTTCGAAAGGGATAAAAATTTAATTTACATCCACTGTGAAGAAGTGTTTTGAGAGGTTGGTGGCAAACATGCAGTCTCTGGTGAATAAAATCGATGATCTCAGAGCTAGGGTGCTGAACCAGGGGAACATTAGGACCACGTGTGTCCTTTGTTTCATGGAATCCTAGTTAACCCCTTCCATACCAGATGCAGTGATTCAGATCGACGTGTTTACCTTGCACCGTCAGGATAGATCTAGAGTGTCTCTCAAAAGCAGAGGTGGAGGAGTATGCCTCATGATCAGCTCCTCTTGGTGCACAAATATATCAGTGCTGTCCCAATTCTTCTCAGCAGACCTGAAATATCTAGCAGGTAAGTGCTGTTCTTTTTACCTACCTATATAGCAGGATATTTCCAGGATCATTTTGATAGCAGTATACATTCCACCTCAGGCCAACACCAATCAGGCTTCAGATGATCTGAGCAATGGGATCGCCATGCAGAAATCAGTGCACCCTAATGCCTTCACCATCATCTTGGGGGATTTTAACTAGGCCAATCTGAAAAAAAAAATCACTAATCAGAATCAGAATCAGGTTTATTATCACCAGCATGTGACATGAAATTTGTTAACTTAGCAACAGCAGTTCAATGCAATACATAATATCGAAGAGAAAAAAAATCAATAAAATAAAACATTATAATAAATAAACAAGTAAATCAATTATGTTTATTGAATAGATTTTATAAAATGTGCAAAATCAGAAATATTGTATATTTAAAAAAACTGAGGTAGATTCAAAATCCATTTAGGAATCGGATGGCAGAGGGGAAGAAGCTGTTCCTGAATCATTGAGTGTGTGCCTTCTCCTACCTGATGGTAACAGTGAGAAAAGGGCATGCCCTGGGTGCTGGAGGTTCTTAATAATAGATGCTGCCTTTCTGAGATACTGCTCCCTGAAGATGAACTGGGTACTTTGTAGGCTAGTGCCCAAGATGGAGCTCACTAGATTTACAACCTTCTGCAGCTTCTTTTGGTCCTGTGCAGTGGCCTCTCCGTACCAGACGGTGATGTAGCCTGTCAGAATGTTCTCCACGGTACAACTATAGAAGTTTTTAAGTGTATTTGTTGACTTGCAAATTCTCTTCAAACCTCTAATAAAGTATAGCCACTGTCTTGCCTTCTTTATAACTGCATTGATACGTTGGGACCAGATTAGATCCTCAGAGATCTTGACACCCAGGAACTTGAAACAGCTCACTCTCTCCACTTCTGATCCCTCTATGAGGATTGGTATGTGTTCCTTCGTCTTACCCTTCCTGAAGTCCACAATCAACTCTTTCATCTTACTGACGTTGAGTGCCAGGTTGTTGCTGCGACACCACTCCACTAGTTGGCATATCTCACTCCTGTACGCCCTCTCGTCACCACCTGAGATTCTACCAACAATAGTTGTATCGTCAGCAAATTTATAGATGGTGTTTAAGCTATGCCTAGCCACACAGTCATGTGTATATAGATTGTAGAGCAGTGGGCTAAGCGCACACCCCTGAGGTACGCCAGTATTGATGGTCAGCGAGGAGGAGATGCTATTACCAATTCGCACAGATTGTGGTTTTCCAGTTAGGAAGTCGAGGATCCATTTGCAGAGGGAGGTACAGAGGCCCAGGTTCCACAACTTCTCAATCAGGATTGTGCAAATGATGGTATTAAATGCTGAGCTATAGTCAATGAACAGCATCCTGACGTAGGTGTTTGTGTTGTCTAGGTGGTCTAAAGCCGTGTGGAGAGCCTTTGAGACTGCATCTGCCGTTGGCCTATTGTTGCGATAGGCAAACTGCAGTGGGTCCAGGTCCTTGCTGAGGCAGGAGTTCAGTCTAGTCATGACCAACCTCTCAAAGCATTTCATCACTGTCGATGTGAGTGCTACTGAGGGATAGTCATTAAGGCAGCTCACATTATTCTTAGGTACGGGTATAATCATTGCCTTTTTGAAGCAAGTGGGAATTCCCGCCCATAGCAGTGAGAGGTTGAAAATGTCCTTGAATACTCTTGCTAGTTGGTTGGCACAGGTTTTCAGAGCCTTACCAGGTACTCCATTGGGACCTTCCATCTTGCAAGGGTTCATTCTCTTCAAAGACAGTCTAACATCGGACTCTGAGACAGAGATCACAGAGTCATCAGGTGCAGCAGGGATCTTCACAGCTGTAGTTGTGTTCTTCCTTTCACAGAGGGCATAGAAGGCGTTGAGTTCATCTGGTAGTGAATCATCGCTGCTATTCATGCTATTGGGTTTCATTTGTGGGAAGTAATATCTTGCAGACCCTGCCAGAGTTGCCGTGCATCTGATGTCGCCTCCAACCTAGTTCAAAATTGTCTCTTTGCTCTTGAAATAGCCCTCTGCAAATGATACCTTGGTACAGGCCTGGGTCACCAAACTTGAACGCCACAGATCTAGTCTTCGGCAGACGACATACCTCCTGGTTCATCCATGGCTTTTGGTTTGGGAATGTACAGTAAGTCTTTGTAGGGACACACTCATCCACACAGGTTTTAATGAAGTTGGTAACAACTGCAGCATACTCATCCCGGTTCAAAGATGAATCCATGAATACAGTCCAGTCCGCTAATTCAAAGCAGTCCTGTAGGCGCTCCTGTGCTTCCCTTGTCCATACCTTCTTGGTCCTCACTGCTGGTGCTGCAGTCTTCAGTCTCTGCCTATACTCAGGGAGAAGAAGTACAGCTAGGGGATCAGACTTCCAGAAGTGAGAGCGTGAAATAGCACGGTAGACGTTCTTGATGGTGATGTAGCAATGGTCCAGTATGTTGCTTCCTCCGGTACTGCAAGTCATCTATTGATAGTAATTGCTTAGTGATTTTTTTTCAGACTGGCCTAGTTAAAATCTCCCAAAACACAGGTGAAGGCGTTAGGGTGCGCTGTTTCGTGCATGTTGATCCCATTACTCAGATCATGTAAAGCCTGCTTGACATTGGCCTGAGGTGCAATGTATACTGCTACCAGAATGACTCCAGAGAACTCCCGGGGTAGGTAAAAAGGACAGCACTTTACTGCTAGATATTCCAGGTCTGGTGAGCAGAATTGGGACAGCATTGATATATTTATGCACCAAGAAGAGTTGATCATGAGGCATACTCCTCCACCTCTGCTTTTGAGAGACTCTGTAGATCTATCCTGATGGTGTATAGTAAACCCGTCAATCTGAATCGCTGCATCTGGTACAGAAGGGGTTAACCAGGATTCCGTGAAACAAAGGACGCACGTGGTCCTAATGTCCCTCTGATACAGCACCCTGACTCTGAGATCATCGATCTTCTTCACCAGAGACTGCACGTTCGCCAACAAGATAGTTGGTATAGGGAGTTTAAAACCCCGTTTCCTTAAACGCACTTGGAATCCTGATCTACACCCACGCTTCCTCCGTGGTGTCCTCCATGGGCTCTTCCAAGCACAATTGGTGTTGCTTCCTTCAGTTTTAAGCAGTGCTAGTTCGTTTAAACTCATTAAGATATCTTTGTTGACTGTAGTCTCCTTGGAAGCAGTTGTGCTTTTTAGCTGTATCAGCTGAAATGGGGATATTTAATCATATCCATTCAGAGTACTGCTGCTCCTCGAGTCGTGCCTAGGTGCGCCTAAACAATTATCATCGACAGATCACTTGCAATACCAGAGGAAACAACACACTGGTCCATTGCTACACCATCAAAAATGCCTACCACGCCCTCATTTCAGGAAGTCTGATCACCTGGTTGTACTTCTACTCCCTGAGTATAGGCAGAGACTGAAGACTGCAGTACCAGCAGTGAGGATCAAGAAGGTATGAACAAGGGAAGCACAGGAGCGCCTACAGGACTGCTTTGAATTGGTGGACTGGACTGTATTCAGGGATTCATCTTTGAACCTGGATGAGTATGCTGCAGTTGTTACCGACTTCATTAAAACATGTGTGGATGAGTGTGTACCTATAAAGACTTACTGTACATTCCCAAACCAAAAGCTGTAGATGAACCGGGAGGTATGTTGTCTGCTGAAGACTAGATCTGTGGCGTTCAAGTTTGGTGACCCATGCCTGTACCAGAAAACCAGGTATGATTTGCGGAGGGCTATTTCAAGAGAAAAGACAATTTCAAACAATGTTGGAAGTGACATTGGATACACAGCAACTCTGGCAGGGTTTGCAAGACATTACTTCCTACAAAGCAAAACCCAATAGCATGAATGGCAGCGATGCTTCACTACCAGATGAACTCAATGCCTTCTGTGCCCGCTTTGAAAGTGAGAACACAACTACAACTGTCAAGATCCCTGCTGCACCTGATGACCCTGTGATCTCTGTCTCAGAGGCCGATGTTAGACTGTCTTCAAATAGAGTGAACCCTCACAAGGCAGAAGGTCTCAATGGAGTACCTGGTAAGGCTCTGAAATCCTGTGCCAACCAACTTGCGGGAGTATTCAAGGACATCTTCAACTTCTCACTGCTATGGGCAGAAGTTCCCACTTGCTTCAAAAAGTCAACAATTATACCAGTGCCTAAGAAGAATAATGTGGGCTGCCTTAATGACTTGGCACAGAAGCACTCATATCTACAGTGATGAAATGCTTTGAGAGATTGGTCATGACTAGACTGAATGCCTGCCTCAGCAAGGACCTGGACTCATTGCAATTTGCCTATCACCACAATAGGTCGACAGCAGATGCAATCTCAATAGCTTTTCACAGGGCTTTAGACCACCCAGACAACCCAAACACCAATGTCAGAATGCTGTTCATCAACTATAAGCTCGGCATTTAATACCATCATTCTCACAATCCTGACTGAGAAGTTACAGAACCTGGGCCTCTGTACCTCCCTCTGCAATTCGTTCCTCACCTTTTTTTTTGTAATTTATTTTATATTGAATTTCATCATCAAACAAACATCTCTATAAGACGTATTTCAGATACTGTACATATATAATCATATTTGTCACAAATCTCCACATAACATTTATCTGAGGTATACACTTATAGAAAGGAGAGGAAAGAAAGAACAATCGAAAGGAGAAAACTATGTACAAAGTAGGGAGTGATTTTTTTTTACAACATATTAATTGACTTGTGAGAATAAAATCAGGCCTATGAGGTGTTATGTAGTTCAGGGGTCCAACCTTTTTTGCACAGCGGACCGGCTGACGGGGGGGGGGGTGCTCAAGTAGGGTTAAACTCACCTCAACATGTATTTTACAGTTAGGGTTGCCAACTTTCTCACTCCCAAATAAGGGGCAAAAGTAGCAGTCAAATCCCGGGACACTTTACCCCAATGAAGACTACCATAACCATGAAGCCTTGCGCGGGCACCTGTGTGCGCATGCGTGACGTGCTCATGTGATTTGCGCATGCGCGTACGTGCCAATCCCGCCCCCCCACAAATTGGTTTTGTCTTCATCTTCCGGACTATACTGTACATGCATTATTTCTATATATTTAGGCTGTGTATCTATCATATCATTCCTGCTTTTACTATATGTTAGTGTTACTTATTTTCAGCTTTATGTGTTATTTGGTATGATTTGTTAGGTTATTTTTTGAGTCTGGGAACACTCAAAAATTTTTCCCATATAAATTAATAGTAATTGCTTCTTCGCTTCACGCCATTTCGGCACGAAAGGTTTCATAAGAACGCTCTACCTTAGTGGGGGAAACACGGGACAATCCAATTTAGCCCAATATACGGGCTGTTCTGGCAAATATGGGACAGTTGGCAACCCTATGTTCAAGTTCAACAGTGCATGACAGGGAATGAGGAAACGTGCAGCTGACTCGTATCATTTCCTCGCAGCCTGGTAGCACATGCTTTGCGGCCTGGTACCGGTCCGCGGCCCGGTGGTTGGGGATCACTGATGTAGTTAAACCATTTTTTCCAGTATGAATAAAATTGTTCCAACTTATGATTAACAGATCTCCATTTTGTAAATGTCCATTGTAATTTCCATTCATACATTTAAAGTTGGGCTCTCCTGTGATAACCATTTCCTCATAAGGGTCTTTTTACCAGCCACCAGCAGTATATTCATTAAATATTTATCTCTTTTCAACCATTCTTGAGGTATATACCCAAAATATATGGTCTTACTCTAAGGGTATTTCACATTTAAAGATGTCTTGTAGGGCATTATGTATCCCACTCCAATAGTCTTTGATAACGGGGCATTCCCAGAAAATATGATAATGATTTGCACTTTGATTTCCACAATTTCTCCAGCAAACAGGGGAGTTACTATCATAATGGGATTTTCTGAGAGGGTGTAATAAAATACTTTATCAAGTTTTTCCACCCGAACTCCCTCCATTTCTGTGAACTGGTACACTTCCATTGATACCTCCATATTATTGTCCAGTCTTCCTCAGATATTATTATCCCTCCTTCCTTCTCCCATTTTGTTCTAATGTATGAATTCAAATGTGTTTTAAGATTTGACAAACCCTTATACACTCTTGAAATGATTTTACTACCGTTGTCTGAATTATATGCTTTTCTAATTAGCTCTATCAGACATGTACTTGCCTTGGTTATATTTTTAACTGTCCTATTAACATACTGTCACATCTGTAGATACCGATAAAAGTCTTTTTTTTCTAATAAGTGTTTCTCTTTAAGCATTTCAAAACTGAACAGTGTTCCTTCTTTCATTATATTGCAAATAGCTGTTATTCCTTTAGCTGTCCAGTCCTTAAATCTAGCATCCAGTTTATTTGGCGTAAAATCCGAGTCATATGCACACCATTTAAGAGTTACAATATCTCTCTCTAGTTTATATTCTTTTATTATAGTTTTCCATATTTTCAGTCCATTTCACCCACAGGTTGTCAATATTATTTATGTAACTCTGTAGGTTGTTATCAGCCAAAATTGCCTGTATGGGGATGGAAAGTATCCTCTCCTCAATGTTTTTCCATTGAGCATCATATGATGGGTTGCACCAGCATATCACAGCTCTCAACTGTGCTGCAAAATAATAATCTCTCAGAGAAGGTAAGCCCCATCCCGCCTTTTCCTTGGTTAATTGCAAAGTTCTGAGATGAACTCCAGGCCTTTTACTTTGCCATATATATCTTGATAGCATCTTGTTCCATTCATTGAATGGTTTCGGTTAATCTCTATTAGTAGGGTCTGAAAGAGATATAGTAGTCTGGGCAGTATATTCATTTTAATAGATTCAATCCTTGAACTGAGACTAAGAAAAGGAATTAGGTTCCACCTTGTTATAGCTTCCTTAATTTTTTTATAAATAGACTGATAATTGCATTCTGATAATTTTGCCAAATCTTTTGGCATAATGATGCCCAAATATTTGACGGACTCTATTTGCCATGCCCAAGGATACCTACTTTCAATTTCTCTTGGTGGGCTATAGTTATACAAAAGTATTTGGGTTTTATCTATCAACGCACATAAAAGTTGCTTGAAATTCCAGCATCTGCAGATTTCCTCGTGTTTGGGTTTTATCTATGTTGATCTTGTATCCTGATAATTGGCTATATTGTTCAAAGGATTGCATCAATTTAGGTGAAGAGTATGCTGGTTGCCCTAGACAGATCAAAATGTCATCCGCATAACAGGCCAATTTATATTCTGTCCCTTTAATAGTAATTCCCCTGATATCTTCATTTTGTCTGATGTGTTGAGCTAATGGTTCCAGATATAATGCGAAGAGTAGCGGTGACCATGCACAAACCTATCTCGTGCCCCTTTCTGGGATAAAACTATTAGATAAATATCTATTGATTTTAATCCTGGCAGTAGCATTGTTGTATAGTGCCTGTATAGTTTTAATAATTGTGTCATGTTGACCAAATCTATGTAAAACTCTATAAAGAAAATCCCAATTAACCAAATCAAATGCCTTTTCAGCATCCACGCTTATCAGTATTGCTTCAATTTCATTTTTTTATATGATCCATAATGTGAAGTGTCCTTTGTATATTGTTTTGTGTTTGGCGTTGTTGTATGAAACCTGTCTGATCATTATGTATTAATGTGGGTAGAAACTCTTCTAATTGTTTGGCCATGATGGAGGTAAATATTCTATAATCCACATTAGGAACGGATATTGGTCTAAATGACTCACATTCCATTTTATCCTTGCCTTCTTTCGGTGTAGCTGAGATTATCACCTCCTTCCAGCTGGGTGGCATTTGTGCCTTTTTTAGGGCCCAGTTCAGTGTGGGGAGTAAAACAGGAATTAACTCACTTCCAAACTCTTTATACCACTCTGCCGTATATCCATCTGATCCTGGTGACTTGCTTAATTTAAGCCTACTAATTGCAGTTATGTCAGCAGTCATCGTTCTATTTTGTTCTTTGCTTAAAGTGGGTAACTAAAGAATTCAGGAAAGTGTCAATTTGGGTTAAGTTTCCCCCTGGAACTTTGGAATATAGAGTTTTGTAAAACATTTCAAAAGCTTCATGAATTTCACTTAGCTTATTTTTTTAAATCACTTTTGTTCTTGGATCCCTAATTCTATGAATTGTATTTTCTGCTATCTTTTTTTTCAGCTTCCACGCCAGTATTTTCATAGATTTAGATCCACTTTCATAGTGTCTCTGTTTCAGAAACATTAATTTTTTTCTAATTTCTTGTGTAGCCAAACTATTAATTTCATTCCTAATTTTTTTAAAATTTCCTCTAGTGTATCCTGTGCCAAACTCAATTTGTGTGTTTTTTCTAGTTCCTTCAGCTTATTTTGTAATTCGTCTAATGTTTTATTCCTTTTTTTTCTTATATGAAGATATCGCTATAATTTTCCCTCTTAAGACAGCCTTCAGAGTATCCCATAGAATGGGAGGTGAAACCTCTGCATTATCATTGAATTCTAAGTAAAGACCACTTTCTTTTTTAATTTGTTCCTTAAAATAGGGATCATTGAGTAGACTTGCATTTAGTTTCCAAATAGTATTCTTTGGTTGTGTCATAAGGCAGTGGCTGGGAACGGACCCAAGTGCAAGACACAGACACTGAAGTACTAGGGACAGGACTAGGATACAGGCTGAGGGCAAGGACATGGACACGAAAACCGGGAACCCGGAACAGGACTGGACAAGAGAGCTAGGAGCCCGGGCTTGGACTCCGAGCCAGAGACTGGACAAGGACCCAGTACCTGGGTCTTGCCTCTGGCTCAGACCCCAGAACTAGGCAAGGATGAGGCCTGGCAGGCAGGCAGGCAGGACGAGGCTGGAGTCTTCAGGCTTGAGGGTAGAGGCGAGGCTTGGCAGGAGGCTGAAGTCTTCAGGCTAGAGGCTAGAGACAAGGCTTGGCAGGAGGCAGGAGGCTTGGCAGAACCAACCACAGGTAACGGCAAGACAGCCTGGCTTACCCGACAGAGGCAAGGGACAGAACCAACTGCAGGTAACGGCAAGACGGTCTGGCTTACCTGGGCGGAGGCAAGGGACAGGAAGGGAGCTAGGTGCAGGATGGCTCCAGGACAAGCCTGCAGGTGAGATGAGGTGAGAGGTACCGGCAGGACAGGGCAAGGCTTCAGGCAATGCAAGGCGAGACGGGAACTTCAGGTGAGGCAAGAATTACCGGCTAGACAAGGCAGGGCTTCAGACGAGGAAACAGAAGGGAGAGGAAGGGATACAAGGAGTAAGGACAAGAACAATCCAGCAGCCACGTCCTGGTCTCTGGAGGTATTTATGCAGCCAGCCCCAACGAGCATCAGCTGCCTCAATTAGAGCTCAACAAGAACAGAAACAGCGTAGACAGGAAAACCTGGAGCAAGGGTCGATGGACCAGACAGTGAACCGGCATACGGACTTCACGGACCAGACCATGACAGGTTGTAGGTCAAAATCAACAGATAAATATATAGGTGCATGGTCACTTATATCTATTGTCCCAATTCCACAGGTGACTATTTTGTCTCTGTCTTTTCCAAATATTATGAAATAGTCTATTCTTGTATATACAGAATGGGGCGCAGAATAATGAATGTAATCCCTCCTGTCGGGGAAAAGGTCCCTCCATATATCAATTAGACGAACATCCTCAAAAAGAGTGTTAACTTTCTTATGTAAGGACTTTGTTTCATATGTTTTTCTATTGGAAGCGTCTAACTTTGGTTGTAATTGTAAATTTAAGTCTCCCCCACATATCAAGAGACCTTCTGTTTCCGTTACCATAATATTAGTAATTTTCTGGAAGAAACTAATCTCACTTCCTGGGGGTGCGTATATATTCAATAAAGTAACTGGATTTCCATCTATATTCCCCCTTACCAGAATGTATCTGCCCTCCTTATCTCCCATTTCGAATAGTTTTTCAAAATTTAGCTTGCTTGAGATGAGAATAGCAACTCCTCTTCTATGTCCTGATTTATATGAGGAGAAAAACAAATTAGTGAAGCCCATTCTCTTTAATTTTCCATGCTCATTATCACTTAAGTGAGTTACCTGTAAATATACTACATGGGCTTGTTCTTTTTTCATTTTTGATAGAATTTTACTGCACTTGACTGGATTCAACAGCCCATTGACATTAAAAGAAATGAATTTTACTTTGTCGTTAGCCATGTGTATTTATCTGTTAGTATATCATTGAAATTTGCAGAATATAATTTAATCGATCTACTCCTTGAACAAATAAGAGCCAAGTAACGTGAATAACAAAAAAAAAGTAACGAAGGTGTGATTCCAAGGCTGGGGTCTCTAGGTGACCCTGGGTTGAGCTGGAGGAAACGTCTAGCCGTGGGGGATAGCCTCTCCTACCTGTGAGTTGAGGGCCCCCGCTGCAGTACCTATAAAAGTAAGTTTAAAAAAAATCTATGTCCATTACACAGAAATGATTTCCCTGTGTATTCCTCCCATGTATATATTCTCATTTAGGTGGGGGAAAAGGAATGAATGAATGATTTTTAAAAAAAATTGAGTAATATAAAATCCACATTATAAAACGTATTTCTCGATATAGGTATATCACCGTCTGTTTTTGCTTTCGTTTAGTTTCTCAGCACTTTTAAAGTTAGCCAAACCTTATGGCTCTTCTGGAGGAGGTGAGGGCTGTCCTCGGAGAACTCACAGTCTCTTCCTAATATCCTTCTCTCGTCCTGCTCCCGTCCCCTGCTTTCTCGGTTCTCTTACTATTTCCTAAGCAGCTCGGGAGAACTGCTCAGCCAGACTTTCCCTTGGTTTGACCAGGCTAATGGGCAGTCCTCTGTTCTTCCTGTCTGTAGTCGCCTCTTCCACCGTCTGATATAGTCGTATCCCTTCTTGGTAAAATACCCTCAGTTCAGCAGGGTACGGGGTTTGGAATGTAATCTTTTCTTGCTTTAATATTCGTTTTGCTTTGGAATATTCCTTCCGTTTCTGTAGGACCGCCGGGGGGTAATCACGATCGAAGTATATTAACTTCCCGTTCCAAAAAACCCTCTGCTTACCCCAGGCCCTTCGTAGACCCGCCTTGCTATTGAATCGAAGGAATGTAAGTACAATTGATCGCGGTTTACTTTCTCTGTCTCCGGGAGGCTGCGGGACGAGTGAACGATGCGCCCTCTCAGTTTCAATCTCCATAGTCTGGGGAATCTCCAGCGCTTCCCGCAGCAACTTTTCTACAAACTTCATCATCGACAATCCCCCCGCTCCTTCGGGAACATTATAAATCCTGATATTTTTCCGTCGCGATCTTCCGTCCTGGTCAAGCAATTTACTTTCCTGTTGATTTAATATTTTTATTGTCTCACTGAGTATCTGTTCCACGTTTCACACGCGATCTTCCAGCTTCTCAATTCGAGTCTCTGGCACCGCTGTTTTCTGATTGACGTTGGCGAGCTCTGACTTTATATCATTGAGTTGCTGTTTTATATCTTTTCTGATTCTCTTATCTCTTCCAGAATCTTCATCATATTTACCGTTTCGCGTGCACGAGCCTCGCCGCCGCGTGCACGTGTGGGGGAGCCGCGCGCTGCACCTCTCTCTTCCATAGATCCGCCGTGGTGCTTTTTTATCTCCATTCTTGACCCCCCCCCCCTTACCAATTCAGATATTTTCGAAAGATCTTATATTTGATGGATTAACGGGGCAAAACATGCGTTTTTCCGGAGGCTGACTGAGCTGCCATTCTGGACGATGGCGTCACTGGAACCGATCCTCGACTTTCTAACTGGAAGACCACAATCTGTGCGGATTGGTGATAACATCTCCTCCTCGCTGACGATCAACACTGACGCACCTCAGGGGTGTGTGCTTAGCCCACTGCTCTACTCTCTATACTGTATACCCATGACCGTGTGGCGAGGCATAGCTCAAATATCATCCATAAATTTGCTGATGATACAACCATTGCTGGTAGAATCTCAGGTGGTGACGAGAGGCCGTACAGGAGTGAGATATGCCAATTAGTGGAGTGGTGTAGCAGCAACAACCTGGTAAAAGTACTAAGGTGAAAAGTAAAGGTGGCAGGCCGGCAAATCCAGGGCAAAAATCAAAAAGGGTCACTTTTCAACATAATTGTATAAGGGCGAAGAGAGTTGTAAAAGCGAGCCTGAAGGCTTTGTATGTCAATGCAAGGATCATTGGTAACAAGGTGGATGAATTGAATGCGCAGATAGTTATTAATGAATATGATATAGTTGGGATCACAGAGACATGGCTCCAGGGTGACCAAGGATGGGAGCTCAACATTCAGGGATATTCAATATTCAGGAGGGATAGACATGAAAGAAAAGCAGGTGGGGTAGCATTGCTGGTTAGAGAGGAGATTAATGCAATAGAAAGGAAGGACATTAGCCGGGAGGATATGGAATCGATAGGGGTAGAGCTGCATAACACTAAGGGGCAGAAAACGCTGGTGGGAGTTGTGTACAGGCCACCTAACGGTAGCAGTGAGGTTGGGGATGGTATTAAACAGGAAATTAGAAATGTGTGCAATAAAGGAACAGCAGTTATAATGGGTGACTTCAATCTACATATTGATTGGGTGAACCAAATTGGTAAGGGTGCTGAGGAAGAGGATTTCTTGGAATGTATGCGGGATGGTTTTTTTGAACCAACATGTCGAGGAACCAACTAGAGCGCAGCCTGTTCTAGACTGGGTATTGAGCAATGAGGAAGGGTTAATTAGCAATCTTGTCGTGAGAGGCCCCTTGGGTAAGAGTGACCATAATATGGTGGAATTCTTCATTAAGATGGAGAGTGACATAGTTAATTCAGAAACAAAGGTTCTGAACTTGAAGAAGGGTTAGTTTGAAGGTATGAGACATGAATTAGCTAAGCTAGACTGGCAAATGACACTTAAAGGGTTGATGGTGGATATGCAATGGCAAGCATTTAAAGGTTGCATGGATGAACTACAACAATTGTTCATCCCAGTTTGGCAAAATAATAAATCAAGGAAGGTAGTGCACCTGTGGCTGATAAGGGAAATTAGGGATAGTATCAATTCCAAAGAAGAAGCATACAAATTAGCCAGAAAAAGTGGCTCACCTAGGACTGGGAGAAATTCAGAGTCCTGCAGAGGAGGACAAAGGGCTTAATTAGGAAGGGGAAAAAAGATTATGAGAGAAAACTGGCAGGGAACATAAAAACTGGCTGTAAAAGCTTTTATAGATATGTGAAAAGAAAAAGATTGGTTAAGACAAATGTAAGTCCCCTACAGACAGAAACAGGTGAATTGATTATGGGGAGCAAGGACATGGCAGACCAATTGACTAACTTCTTTGGTTCTGTATTCACTAGGGAGGACATAAATAATCTTCTGGAAATAGTAGGGGACAGAGGGTCCAGTGAGATGGAGGAACTGAGAGAAATACACATTAGCAGGGAAGTGGTGTTAGGTAAATTGAAGGGATTAAAGGCAGATAAATCCCCAGGGCCAGATGGTCTGCATCCCAGAGTGCTTAAGGAAGTAGCCCAAGAAATAGTGGATGCATTAGTGATAACTTTTCAAAACTCTTTAGATTCTGGACTAGTTCCTGAGGATTGGAGGGTGGCTAATGTAACCCCACTTTTTAAAAAAGGAGGGAGAGAGAAACCGAGGAATTATAGACTGGTTAGCCGAACATCGGTGGTGGGGAAAATGCTAGAGTCAGTTATCAAAGATGTGATAACAGCACATTTGGAAAGCGGTGAAATCATCGGACAAAGTCAGCATGGATTTGTGAAAGGAAAATCATGTCTGACGAATCTCATAGAATTTTTTGAGGATGTGACTAGTAGAGTGGATAGGGGAGAACCAGTGGATGTGGTATATTTGGATTTTCAAAAGGCTTTTGACAAGGTCCCACACAGGAGATTAGTGTGCAAACTTAAAGCACACGGTATTGGGGGTAAGGTATTGATGTGGATAGAGAATTGGTTGGCAGAGAGTGGGAATAAACGGGACCTTTTCAGAATGGCAGGCAGTGACTAGTGGGGTACCGCAAGGCTCAGTGCTGGGACCCCAGTTATTTACAATATATATTAATGACTTAGATGAGGGAATTAAATGCGGCATCTCCAAGTTTGCGGATGACATGAAGCTGGGTGGCAGTGTTAGCTGTGAGGAGGATGCTAAGAGGATGCAGGGTGACTTGGATAGGTTAAGTGAGTGGGCAAATTCATGGCAGATGCAATTTGATGTGGATAAATGTGAGGTTATACACTTTGGTGGCAAAAACAGGAAAACAGATTATTATCTGAATGGTGACCGATTAGGAAAAGGGGAGGTGCAACGAGACCTGGGTGTCATTATACACCAGTCATTGAAAGTGGGCATGCAGGTACAGCAGGCGGTGAAAAAGGCGAATGGTATGCTGGCATTCATAACAAGAGGATTCGAGTACGGGAGCAGGGAGGTACTACTGCAGTTGTACGAGGCCTCGGTGAGACCACACCTGGAGTATTGTGTGCAGTTTTGGTCCCCTAATCTGAGGAAAGACATCCTTGCCATAGAGGGAGTACAAAGAAGGTTCACCAGATTGATTCCTGGGATGACAGGACTTTCATATGATGAAAGACTGGATCAACTGGGCTTATACTCTCTGGAATTTAGAAGATTGAGGGGGGGATCCTATTGAAATGTATAAAATCCTAAAGGGATTGGACAGGCTAGATGCAGGAAGATTGTTCCCGACGTTGGGGAAGTCCAGAACGAGGGGTCACAGTTTGAGGATAAAGGGGAAGCCTTTTAGGACTGAGATTAGGAAAAACTTCTTCACACAGAGAGTGGTGAATCTGTGGAATTCTCTGCCACAGGAAACAGTTGAGGCCAGTTCATTGGCTATATTTAAGAGGGAGTTAGATATGGCCTTGTGGCTAAAGGGATCGGGGGTATGGACAGAAGGCTAGTACAGGGTTCTGAGTTGGATGATCAGCCATGATCATACTGAATGGCGGTGCAGGCTCGAAGGGCCGAATGGCCTACTCCTGCACCTATTTTCTATGTTTCTATGTTTCTATGGTACTCAACATCAGTAAGACGAAAGAGCTGATTATGGACTTCAGGAAGGGTAAGACAAAGGAACACATGCCAACCCTTTATAGGGATCAGAAGTGGAAAGAGTGAGCAGCTTCAAGTTCCTTGGTGTCAAGATCCCTGAGGATCTAACTTGGTCCCAACATATTGATGCAGTTATAAAGAAGGCAAGACAGCGACTATACTTCATTTGGAGTTTGAAGAGATTTGGTATATCAACAAATATACTCAAAAACATCTATAGATGTACCGTGCAGAGCCTTCTGACGGGCTGCATTACTGTCTGGTATTGGGGTGAGGGGGCTCCTGCACAGGGCCGAAAGAAGCTGCAGAGGGTCGTAAATTTATTCAGCTCCATCTTGGGTACTAGCCTATGAAGAAACCAGGAAATCTTCAAGGAGCAGTGCCTCAGAAAGGCAGCTTCCGTTATTAAGGACCTCCAGCACCCATGCAAGCCCTTTTCTCACTGTTACCATCAGGTAGGAGGTACAGAAGCCTGAAGGCACACACTCCACAATTCTGGAACAGCTTCTTCTCCTCTGCCATCCGATTCCTAAATGGACATTGAACCCTTGAACACTACCTCACTTCTTAAAATATATACGTTTTTGCACGATTTTTGATCTATTCAATACTTGTATATTGTAATTATTTATTTATTATTTGAGGTTTCTTTCTTCTATACTATGTATTGCATTGAACTGCTGCTGCTAAGTAAACAAATTTCAAGACACATGCCGTTAATAATAAACCTGATTCTGATTCTGAAACATTACTCCAGCTTGAGGACCTGGATCCACTCCAATTTGCCTACCATCACAACAGTTCAACAGCAGATACCATTTCCTTGGTTCTTTACTCAACCATAAAACATCTGGACATTGAAGATGCATTCATCAGGCTCCTCTTTATTGACTGCAGTTCGAATTTCAACACTATTATCCCTGCAAACTGATCAATAAGCTCCAAGGCATAGGCATCAACACTTCCTCGAGCAACTGGATCTTCGATTTCCTCACTTGCAAACCCCAGTCAGTTTATATTAGCAACAACATCTCCTTCACAATTACCATCAGCATAGGTGCATCACAAGGCTGTGTGCTTCGCCCCCTGTTTTGTGAGGCTAAGCACAACTCCTTTGTCATTTTTAAATTTGCTGACGACACCACTGTGAAGGTGGGAGATTGAAAATCTGTCTGGTTCCACAACAACAAACTCTCACTCAATGTCAGCAAGACCAAGGTGCTGATTATTGACCAGGAGGAAAATGAAGGTTCAGGAGCCAGTCCTCATCAGGGGATCAGAGGTGGAGAGTGTCAGCCACTTTAAATTCTTTGGTGTTATCATTCAGAGTTTCTGGCAGGCAAGTGCAATTACGAAGAAAGCAGAACAGCACCTCTACTGTCTTACAAATATACAAAGATTTGGCATGCCATCTAAAATGTTGGCAAACTTCTATGGATGTGCAGTAGAGAGTATATTGACTGGTTGCATTTTGGCCTGGTATGGAAACACCAATGCCCTTGAACAGAAAAACCTTCAAAAAACAGTGGCTACATCCAAGTCCATTATGGGTAAAGCCCTCTCCACCACTGGGCACATCTACAAGGATCATCATCAGGGACTCCCAGGCCAGGCTCTCTCCTCACTGCTGCCATCAGGGAGGTTGTACAGGAGCCCCAGGACCTACACCACCACGTTGAGAAAGTTATTACCTGTCAATCATCAGGCTCTCGAACCAGATAAATACATTCAACTTTACTCACCTCAGCAATAAACTGTTCCCACAACTATGGTCTCACTTTTGAGGACTTCGACATGTTCTCATATTTACAATATTTATTGATTATTTATCACTATTTTGTTTCCTTTGTTGTTTCTTTGTATTTACTGGAAATGCCCACCAGAAACTGAATCTCAGACTTGTATACGGTGACATACATGTACTTCGATAATAAATTTACTTTGATCTTTGAACATAGAGGTAAAATTGAAAAGGGTGATGAATACAAGACTTAAGGTGTTATATTTGAATGCACACACTATATGGAATAAGGTAGATGACCTCCTAGCACAGTTAGAAATCAGCAGGTATGACATTGTGGGCATCACTAAATTGTGGCAGAAAGATCATAGTTGGGAGCTTAACGTTCAAGGATACACACTGTATCGAAAATACAGGCAGGTAGGCAGAGGGGTGGGGTAGTTCTGTTGGTAAAAATGAAATACTTAGAAGGAGGTGACATACGATTGGAAGGTGTAAATCCTTGTGGGTAGAGTTAAGAAACTACAAGGGTAAAAAGACCCTGATAGGGGTTGGGCCCTCGAACAGTCTTGTGATCTTATGGTCTATCTCTCTCAATCAGTTCTTAAACTAGGGCTAATTTATAATCTGACATATAGTACCTATAAAAAGTATTCACTCCCCTTTGGAAGTTTTCATATTTTATTGTTTTACAACATTGAATCACAGTGGATTTAATCTGGCATTTTTTTTTTGACACTGATCAACAGAAAAAGACACATTTGTGTCAATTGAAAACTGTTCTCTACAAAGTGATCTAAATTACAAATATAAAACACAAAATAATTGATTGCATAAGTTTTCAACCCCTCCCTTTAATATGACACACCAAATCATCACTGGTGCAGCCAATTACTTTTATAAGTCACATAATAAGTCAAATAGAGATCTGTTTTTGGAGACCTGGGTGTATTCAAGGTGTTCAAATCAGAATCAGAATTAGGTTTATAATCACCAGCATGTGATGTGAACCATGTTAACTTAGTGCAGTAGTTCAATGCAATACATAACCCAACAGAGAAAAAATAAAATTAAAATAATAAACTATTAAATCAATTACATATCATCATCATCAGGTGCCATGCCCAGATTGAGTTTTGACTGCCATGGCCCACACACTCCTATTTTGGGTCAAGTGGATCAATTCATTGGTATTCATTTCCAGTTCTCTGGCTGCTGTCTCCATCATCATTTGTCTTTGCCTTCCTCTTGCTTTCTTCCCTTCAATCTTTCCCATAATTACCGTATATTCTAACTCCTCTTTCCTAATCACATGTCCAATGAAGTCATGTTGCCTTTTCATGATCTCATACATTATTTCTCTTTTTGTGTTTGCTCTGTTCATGACATCATTAGATATTGTATATAAGATTACATATATTGAATAGATTTAAAACGTTCAAAAACATGAATACTGTACATTTTAAAAAAACGTGAGGTAGTGGCCAAAGATTCGATGTCCATTTAGGAATCGGATGGCAGAGGGGAAGAAGCTGTTCCTGAATCACCGAGTGTGTGTCTTCAGGCTTCTGTACCTCCTGCCTGATGGTAACAGTGAGAAAAGGGAGCTGGAGGTCCTTACTGATGGATGCCACCTTTCTGAGACACCACTCCCTGAAGATGTCCTGGGTACTTTGTAGACGAGTACCCATGATGGAGCTGACTAGATTTACAACCTTCTGCAGCTTCTTTTGGTCCTGTGCAGTAGCCCCTCCATACCAGACAGTAATGCAGCCTGTCAGAATGCTTTCCATGGTACAACTATAGAAGTTTTTGAATGTATTTGTTGACATGCCAAATCTCTTCAAACTCCTAATAAAGTATAGCCGCTGCCTTGCCTTCTTTATAACTACATTGATATGTTGGGACCAGGTTAGATCCTCAGAGATCTTGACACCCAGGAACTTGAAGCTGCTCACTCTCTCCATGTCTGATCCCTCGATGGGGTTTGGTATCTGTTTCTTCCTCATAATCTTCCTGAAGTCCACAATCAGCTCTTTTGTCTTACTGACATTGAGTGCCAGGTTGTTGCCGCAGCACCACTTCACTAGTAAGCATATCTCACTCCTGTACGCCCTCTTGTCACTACCTGAGATTCTACCAACAATGGTTGTATCGTCAACAAATTTTTTAGATGGTATTTGAGCTATGCCTAGCCACACAGCCATGGGTATATAGAGAGTAGAGCACTGGCCTAAGCATACACCCTGAGGTGCACTAGTGATAATCATCAGTGAGGAGGAGATATTGTCACCAATCCACACAGATTGTGGTATTCCAGTTAGGAAGTTGAGGATCCAGTTGCAGAGGGAGGTACAGAGGCCCAGGCTCTTTACCTTCTCAATCAGGATTGTGGGAATGATGGTATTAAATGCTGAGCTATAGTCAACGAACAGTATCCTGACGTAAGCGTTTGTGTAGTCCAGGTGGTCTAAAGCCGTGTGGAGAGCCATTGGGATTGTATATGCCGTTGAACTATTGTGGCGATAGGCAAGTTGCAATGGATCCAGGCCCTTGCTGAGGCAGTTCAATCTAGTCATGACCAACCTCTCAAAGTATTTCATCACTGTCGATGTGAGTGCTACCGGGCGATCATCATTAAGGCAGCCCACATTATTCTTCTTAGGCACTGGTATAATTGTTGCCTTTTTGAAGCAAGTGGGAACTTCCGTTTGAGCAGTGAGAGGTTGAAAATGTCCTTGAATACTCCCACTAGTTGGTTAGTACAAGTTTTCAGAGCCTTACCAGGTACTCCATCAGGACTTTCCACCTTGCAAGGGTTCACTCTCTTTAAAGATAGTCTAACATCGGCCTCTGAAATGGAGATCACAGGATCATCAGGTGCAGCAGGGATCTTCACAGCTGTAGTTGTGTTCTCCCTTTCAAAGCAGGCACAGAAGTCATTGAGTTCATCTGGTAGTGAAGCATTGCTGCCATTCATGCTATTGGGTTTTGTTTTGTAGGAAGTAATGTCTTGCAAACCCTGCCAGAGTTGCCATGCAACCGATGTTACTTCCAACCTCATGCAAAATTGTCTCCTCACCCTTGAATTAGCCCTCCACAAATCATACCTGGTTTTCTAGTACAGGCCTGGGTCGCCAGACTTGAATGCCACAGATCTAGCCTTCAGCAGATGATGTACCTTCTGGTTCATCCACGGCTTTTAGTTTGAGAATGTACAGTGGGCACACACTCATCCACACAGGTCTTAATGAAGTCGGTAACAAATGCAGCATACTCATCCAGGTTTGTATTCAATCCTTGAATACAGTTCAATTGATTGTAGTAAAAATACACCTGTACCTGGAAGGTCCAAGCAAAACTACATCATGAAGACAAAAGAATACTCCAAGCAACTCCATGAAAAAGTTGTTGAAAAGCACAAGTCAGGAGATGAAGATGATTGTTCAGTCAATCATCAAGAAATGGAAAGAATATGGCACAGCTGTAATTCTGCCAGCAGCAGGCCACCTCAATAACTGAGTGACTATGCAAGAAGGGGACTAGTGAGGGAGGCCACCAAGATACCTATGACATCTCTGGAGGAGTTACAAGCTTCAGTGGTTGAGATGGGAGAGTGGCAAAGACAAAGCCACTGTTGAAAAAAACTCAAGAAATCTCGGCTAACATTTGCCAAAAAGCATGAGGTCACTGAAGTCAGCTGGAAGAAGGTTCTATGGTTTGATGAAACCAAAACTGAGCTTTTTGGCCATCAAACTAAACGCTGTTTGGCATAAGCCAAACACTGCACATTATCATAAACACACCATTCCTACTGTGAAGCATGGTGGTGGCTGCATCATGCTGTGAGGATACTTTACTGCAGCAGGCCCTGGAAGGCTTGTGAAGGTAGAGGGTAAAATGAATGCAGCAAAATGAGGAAAACTTGATGTAGTTTGCAAGAGAACTGCGACTTGAGAGAAGAGCTGTTTTCCAGCAAGATAATGACCCCAGATATAAAGCCAAAGCTACACAGGATTGGCTTAAAAACAGCAAATTTAATGTCCTGCAGGAGCCAAGCCAGAGTCTAGACCTCAATCCAATTGAGAATTTGTGGCAGGACTTGATAAGGGTCATTCGCTCACAATCCCCATGCAATCTGGCAGAGCTTGAGCAGTTCTGTAAAGAAGAATGGGGAAAAATTGCAGTGTCCAGATGTGCAAAGCTGATAGAGGCCTATCTACACACAGTCAAGGCTGTAATTGCTGCTACTAAATATTGACTTGAAGGGGGTGAATACTTATGCAATTTTGTGGTTTATATTTGTAATACATTTAGATCACTTTGTAGAAATCTGTTTTCACTTTGACACAAAAGTCTTTTTCTGTTGATCAGTGTCAAAAAAAACTAATTAAATCCACTGTGATTCAATGTTGTAAAACAATAGAACGTGAAAACTTCAAAGGGGGGTGAATACTTTTTATAGCCACTTATACTTAAGGTTGAAATACATACGCAACAAATTCAAATCCTACAGTAACAATATATCAGTTAACACAAGACGTTCTGTACAAGAGGACTTGGCATTTATTCAGTGAGCTGAAATTGTGTGATATTTGTTAAATTAAGTTACAAAGACATTGACAGAGGACACCAACCACTGTGACCCAGAATAAGCCTACTGGATAAATTCTGTTAAAAGATGAATCACAGAACATTAAGTGCTTGTATGCTTAGGTATCAAATTTCAGAACAACCGTGTTCTAAAGTTGTAGCGGACATATAAACTAACCCATATTGCAGATATTACCCCTCTATCATGAGGTCATAAAACAAATAATATGAATGCCAAATTGAAGTAGATCACTGCAGAGGCAGAATATGAGTGAAGAAAGCAAATAACTTACTTCCTTAAAGAATCAGAGGAATAAGGAATGAGTTAGAAGAGTAGTGGTTGAAATCAGACACTGAAAAACATTCAATGAAGTCAAGAAATATTCATTTCACTTTTTTGTAAATGTAAATCTACACAAATAATAGTTTATTTCCAGTGGCAGGAAATTTGACACTGAGTAACACATCGCAACATACTGAACAGAAAATGTAGAACATGCAAAGTCAGTTGTCAGAGGAAGCATTTGTGCTTTAAGCCAATGCCTTGAGTTTCTCTGACAATTTCTGTTTTTGCTTCAGGTCTTGATCAACTGCAATATTTCAGTTTTGTTTTACTTTACTCTTTGCTTGAAGCACTTCTTCGGACAGCTAAACATTGAGATACCATTTCTGCACAGCTTGAGGTGGAATGATGCATTTTCAGAAAGTGATTTTAATGCCCATATTCACTTGTGCACTTTACAGTGTATGTTTGCTGTAGCAGTTGGGCATAACAGCATACATTACTGGAGATATGGTGACAAGCACTGAGCCACTGTCAATGTCAGACTGAAATATTAACACGATTCCTCTCTCAGTGAATATTTTCCAACCTGAATCTTTGCAGTCAGTTTCCAGTTAATTCTGTCACAATTCACATTTAATAGTGTGCCCACATACCATGTACCTGCTTGATGTTGATCACTGTAAAAATGTTCAACACGTGTTGTTAAATAACCATGTTGTTAACATCTCATTAAGTAACCCAAGTGATTCAATTTGTCCCAGCTTCACCTGTGCCTGGCATTCAATTATGGTTCTAACAATGTCAGTGAAATCTTCAGATCACAACATGCCCGTTGTGACAATTAGTATAATTTGGACTGGGTGAGTTAATCATGACTAAGTACCATTCTGATTCCTGAGGTTGTGGGCTCACATCCCAGTCCAGAAATGCACTTGTTCTAAGCTGGATTCTGATCCCTGGCACTTCACCAGATAGATCACTCCCCATAGTGAGTGCCAGCAGCTTCTCCCACCACCACCGGACTAGTCATACCTACAGATATTTAATCCATGCTCACATTTTCTAACAGGATTCACTGAACAGTATGTAGAAGTTAAATGGTCATGTGTTGAATTTAGATGCAGTACTACTGCTAATCCAGAAAGATCAGACAGCGCAGCATGTCACAGGGTGAAATCATTCTCCTCCTGGTCTGGAATCAGCACAATAAGACTGCTCTGAAAAGTCTAGGAATCATACTCCGGAAGCAAACCAACTCTATTAGCAGCAACCTAAAGCAAAACCTCAAGAGCAGAGTGCAATATTCATGGAGTAACTTCCTTTATCTCCACAGCACAGCATGGAACTGCATGGTCGTAGAGCTCACCTTGAGCCACATTCAAGGACGCCATTGAAATAATGCTCAAGGAACACCCTTTCAAGGGAAGGAAAGTGTGGGAGAAATTTTCAGTGCATATCAGACTGTGTCGAAGAAGCTCAGTTTCCACTCTCTGGAGATAAGGTGGTCTGCATCTTGCTCCAAGAGGATACGCAACAGCCAACCCTGTGAAGTCTTTCCAGCTGCTGACACTACAAGCGAAGCCTCTTGATGTCCTCACTACGGAAGTCATTCCGAAGAGCAAGTACCTGACGCACCTCAGCAGGGGTGAGGCGCCACGTTAATGGCCCAGAGTTTTGGCCCCAGTAATCTAAGATCTCAGTGACCTGTTGGGACAGAAAATGAGAAGAGACCTTCACTGCAAATCCACACTTTGCCCAAAACCTGGAACATATTACAACTAAGTTAGGGCTAGAGCTTCTCTCTTTGGAGCAAAGGAGGATAAGAGGTGACTTATTAGTGAGTATAAAATATTATAAAAGGCATAGACAAAGCGGACAGCCAGCATCTTTTTCCCAGGGTGAGAATTGCTAATGCCAGAAAACATCATTTTAAGGTGAGTGGAGGAAAGTTTAGGGGAGATGCCTGAGGTAGTTTTTTTTAATACACAGAATGGTAGGTGTCTGGAATATTCTGCCAGGGGTGGTGGTAGAGACTGATACATTGGGGACATTTACGAGACTCTTAGATCAGCACATGGATTAAAAAATGGAGGGTTATGGGTTACATACGAGGGATTGGTTACACCTGATTGTGGAGTAGATTAAAAGGTTGCCACAACATACTATAACTGCAGTGGGATACTAAAGAAGGCTATTGTGACAGTGGATGTGGGAGAACAGATAGGAAATGGATGTGTTCTAATTGAAAGGATCCCCGGTATCAGAGAATGACTGCAAGATTTTGGAAGTGATAGTCCCACACTTCAAAATGTTTGGTCAGTGAGAAGCATTTATCCAATGGGACACTGAGGGAGCTTTGGGATCAAAAGTATATTAAAACAGGCACTAAATCTTCTAATGAGAAGGCCAGTTTTGGAACACGACATGCAGCTTTCATCAACAAAAAAAGTCACAGTCCATGAGAAGAGGAGAAATGGCCTGAATTTCTGGCTCTAGGTGACCATTCCTGTAACTATGTCCCCATTAATGGTAACTGCTTGGCACCTATCCTGTGTTGCCCCCTAGGGAACCCATGTTTCGCTAAGATTACTCCTCATCCTTTTGAACTCCACAGGATACAAATCTTTGCAAAACATCTAAATTGTGAACAGCAGAGAGCTTATTATTGATCCCACTAGGAAACTCAGTACAATAGGAAGCCTACCAGGCTGTACATTCTGCCCTTTAACCATTTCCTTCTCTCTGAAAATTATTCCCAGCTCTGTGACTGCACTTCAAAAGAATTTCAACAGTTTGGGGACATCCCTGAGAACATGAAACGTACTCCCTCTGAACCGTCACCCAATCCAATTACTGAATCTTGTACAAGACACTCACCCTTTCCAAATTCAGTATCGTTGCCATCTGAGAGAGACGAGCAAACTTATCGCGGATGGTCCAAGTGATTACCGATGTCAGGTATGCCACTAGCGAACGGAGTTCCTTGTCAAACTGCAGCCCACCAAGCTGAGAAAGACCAAAAAGAGCAGGAGAGAACATGAAGCCAAGGTTCAAAAGCAGGAGGATATTTAGATGATCCCAAGAAATCGATGGCAATTGAAAGATTTTGTTTGGTAATGTAGACTCAGAACAAGTAGAAACTAGATGAGTGAGGCAATGGACTGGAGGACACCTGCTGTCCTTTTACTGCTGTCCAATATCCTTTGGGAGAAATGGTTGCAAAATAAAATGGAAGGTGGCATTCTGAAAAGTTGCTTAGGTAGAAGATATCAAATCAATCTAAGAATAGCAGAAAATATGATTTAAGTCAAGAAGACAGTGTTTAATTAGAATTTACTTCAGAATATACTGCATTATTTTACATAAATTTTGTTCATCTATTGACTTTAGAGGATCAAATTTACCACACTGGACATTCAGCACATATTTCCTAGATCTATTGATTGTGTTTATTTGCCAGGCACTGAAGTTCAACTTACTACCCTGTAAACACTCGTTTTACCCTTCCTCCCTGGTCAATAACTGCATACTCTATCCTCCAGTGTGTCCCGGGTAAGTGATTGGAGTCACCAGAAACTTGAGAGTTTCCCCTCCAGGACTGCAGAGATTAACTGTACTAACATTGGTTCATTCTGCAATCAGGTCTGGAATAATCCCAACTTTAGAATAGTAGACCATTCATTCAAACCATGGCTGATCCATAGCAACAAACTGCTGGAAGAACTCAGTGGGTTGAACAGCATCTGAAGGAGGAGAGAAATTGTTGATCTTTCAGGTCAAAACCCTGCATCAGGGTAGAGTGGAGAGGAAAGTGGCCAATATAAAGAGGAGAAGGATAGTGGTGAGAACAGATTCCAAGGTATTTGTTAGATTGAGGAATGTAAGATGACAGGCAGGTAGGGAAAGGGAAGGAGACTGGGAGAGAAGTTGGGGGACAGAGACAGATGAATGAAAGATGGAGGCAGACAAACAAATGCCTTATAACATGGATACATTTCCACGGCACTGATCACCTGTACCTTTCCCCATTATGACCAGACCCTCCAGCAGTGTTCCAATGAAACCAGATCCAATCCTTATTTCATGTTCTCACTAGTACATCTATTACAGCCAGAAGTAGGACTGAGGGATGATTTTGTTTTCACTGACCCAGAGACACTGAAGCCAGTTCCAGGCCCCTCACAATCTCCTACTATAAGATCCAATGGCCGATCTGTAGAGGACCTGAGCTCCACATCGAGCAGTGGATCAGTGGATGGAATTGGTATAACCATACAACAATTACAGCACCGAAACAGGCCATCTCGGCCCTTCTAAGTCCATGCCGAATGCTTACTCTCACCTAGTCCCACTGACCTGCACTCAGCCCATAACCCTCCATTCCTTTCCTGTCTATATATACTTTAAATGACAATATCGAACCTGCCTCTACCACTTCTGCTGGAAGCTCGTTCCAAACAGCTACCACTCTCTGAGTAAAGAAGTTCCTCCTCATGTTACCCCTAAACTTTTTCCCCCTAACTCTCAACTCATGTCCTCTTGTTTGAATCTCCCCTACTCTCAATGGAAAAAGCCTATCCACATCAACTTTATCTATCCCTCTCATAATTTTAAATACCTCTATCAAGTCCCCCCTCAACCTTCTACGCTCCAAAGAATAAAGATCTAACTTGTTCAACCTTTCTCTGTAACTTAGGTGCTGAAATCCAGGTAACATTCTAGTAAATCTTCTCTGTACTCTCTCTATTTCGTTGACATCCTTCCTATAATTCGGTGACCAGAGCTGTACACAATACTCCAAATTTGGCCTTACCAATGCCTTGTACAATTTTAACATTACATCCCAACTCCTATACTCAATGCTCTGATTTGTAAAGGCCAGCATACCAAAAGCTTTCTTCACCACCCTATCCACATGAGATTCCACCTTCAGAGAACTATGCACCATTATTCCTAGATCCCTCTGTTCTACTGCATTCTTCAATGCCCTACCATTTACCATGTATATCCTATTTTGATTAGTCTTACCAAAATGTAGCACCTCACATTTATCAGCATTAAACTCCATCTGCCATCTTTCAGCCCACTCTTCTAACTGGCCTAAATCCTTAGAACCCTTTTAAAACAATGGAACAACATGAGCAATACACCAATCCTCCGGCACCATCCCCATTTCTAATCACATTTAAAATATTTCTGTCAGAGCCCCTGCTTTTTCTACACTAATTTCCCCCAAGGTCTGAGGGAATATCCTGTCAGGACCCGGAGACTTATCCACTTTTATATTCCTTAAAAGTGCCAGTACTTCCTCTTCTTTAATCATCATAGTTTCCATAACTTCCCTACCTGTTTCCCTTACCTTACACAATTCAATATCCTTCTCCTTACTGAATACCAAAGAAAAGAAATTGTTCAAAATCTCCCGTCTCTTTTGGTTCCACACATAGCTGTCCACTCTGATTCTCAAAGGGACCAATTTTATCCCTCACTATCCTTTTGCTATTAATATAACTGTAGAAACTCTTTGGATTTATTTTCACCTTACTTGCCAAAGCAACCTCGCATCTTCTTTCAGCTTTTCTAATTTCTTTCTTAAGATTCTTTTTACATTCTTTATATTCCTCGAGCACCTCATTTACTCCATGCTGCCTATATTTATTGTAGATATCTCTCTTTTTCCAAACCAAGTTTCCAATATCCCTTGAAAACCATGGCTCTCTCAAACTTTTAACCTTTCCCTTCAACCTAACAGGAACATAAAGATTCTGTACCCTCAAAATTTCACCTTTAAATGACCTCCATTTCTTTATTACATCCTTCCCATAAAACAATTTGTCCCAATCCACTCCTTCTAAATCCTTTCACATCTCCTCAAAGTTAGCCTTTCTCCAATCAAAAATCTCAACCCTGGGTCCAGACATATCCTTCTCCATAATTATATTGAAACTAATGGCATTATGATCACTGGACCTGAAGTGCTCCCCAACACATACCTCCGTTACCTGCCCTATCTCATTCCCTAACAGGAGATCCAACACTGCCCCTTCTCTAGTTGGTACCTCTATGTATTGCTGCAAAAAAACTATCCTGCACACATTTTACAAACTCCAAACCATCCAGTCCTTTTACAGTATGGGCTTCTCAGTCTATGTGTGGAAAATTAAAATATCCCACAATCACAACCTTGTGCTTACTACAAATATCTGCTATCTCCTTACAAATTTGCTCCTCCAATTCTCACTCCCCATTAGGTGGTCTATAATACACCCCTATAAGTGTTACTACACCTTTCCCATTCCTCAATTCCACCCAAATAGCTTCCCTAGACGAGCCCTCTAACCTATCCTGCCAGAGCACAGCTGTAATATTTTCTCTGACAAGCAACACCTCCCCCTCTTGTCCCTCCGATTCTATCACACCTGAAGCAACGAAATCCAGGAATATTTTGTTGCTAATCACACCCCTTCTGCAACCATGTTTCACTAATAGCTACAACATCATACTTCCAGGTATCAATCCATGCTCTAAGCTCATCCACTTTTCTTATAATGCTCCTCGCATTAAAATAAATGCATTTAAGAAATTTTCCACCTCTTACTCTCTGTTTATCACAAACAGTGCAAACAACTTTACTATTTTCTTTTTCTTCCTTCTCCCCTATATCTGGTTCCCCTCCCCCCTTGTATCTAATTTAAATCCACTGGAGCCTCTCTAGCAAACCTACCTGCAAGAATATTTGTCCCCCTCCAGTTCAGATGTAAACCGTTCCGCCGGAACAGGTCCCACCTTCCCTGGAAAACTGCCCAATTATCTATAAATCTTAAGCCCTCCCTCCTGCACCATGTCTTCAGCCACGTGTTGATCTGCACTATCTCACTATTTCTAAACCCGCCTGCATGTGGCACTGGTAGCAATCCTGAGATTGCTATCCTGGAGGTCCTGTCCTTTAAGTTGGCACCTAAATCCCTAAGCTCACCTTTCAGGACCTCCCCACTCTTCCTACCCACGTCATTGGTCCCTACATGGACCACGATATCTAGCTGCTCACCCTCCCTCTTGAGAATACGGAGAACTCGATCCGAGATATGGTGGGAGGGGGAAGATGGGATGAAGATAGATGATCCATTTCTTAACTCAATTTGTCTGCCTTTTTTTCTATTCCTTAACCATGTAATTAAAAATGCAATCTCAATTGCTTGCAGCACAGCTGAACAACTGATCTCCGGAGAGACCTCCCTCTAAATTTCCACAGCTTTTATTATTCTGAGACTATTCCAGTATCTAATTGCAAGGTTGCCATTTGTTCTGGACCCAACCAAAAGTGGAACTAATTTCACTCTACCACTCAATCCATAGACAATGGCCACCATTTCAGCCATCTACCTTCTGGATGGTAGTTTCACCCACTGAGCTGTCAGCTCAGCTACACTCACAGGAATGTTCACAAAGTGGCAACATACTCAAGGATTTCTTTTTGCTCATACCCGACTGAACACGGACTTGAGAACCACTTTCTCCAGTTCAACTGCGATCAGGCTGGTCATCAGACTGGTGAGGTGATCGTAGATCACTTGGGACAATCCAACCTGCAGAACATAAAAAGTATGGATAGTACTGAGTTCTCTCTTCCATTCTCACAACATCCTACCTTACTATTAAAGAAAAAGGCCATTAATCAATTGGATCCACATCAACTCACGGGGAAACAATTCTATCAATCCCATTTCCCTCTTGCTTGACAAATTACTCTCTCTACCCATGTCAATCAACACATGTTTGGGCCGTTGTTTCTACTGCCCAGTGGAAGAAGGGAGAGTATGTCCAGGATGGGTGGGTCTTTGATTATACTGACTGCTTTACTGAGGCAGCGAGAAGTATAGACACCGTCCACGGAGGGGAGGCTGGTTTCTGTACTTCATTTTCATTCCACTGGACTGCGGACCAGTTACCAACTAAAACTTGTTCAGTCTAGATCCAGAGCTTTAGTGTAGCCACGTGGAAAGAGATAAAGCATAGAAACGAGTGAATGAGGGCAGTAATGCAGAGCCTTGCATCTTACAGTGAAGGAGAAAAGGAAGCTTAGGGTAAGGCAGAGTTACAAGCTCTTAATATCTATGGGACAGAACATGAGAGCACCAATGACATTGCCCACTACTGCTGCACAGTATGTCCATCATTTTTAGTTTTATTGCTTTGGGAAGCTGCACTTTTCATGCCATGAACATTAAGTAAGTGTTGCACACTTACCTTGAACTCTGCCATTAATTGCTCCAGGTTGAGGATGAATTGTTGGACCCAAGGATCATTAGCTTCATAATCATTAAACTCCTCCTGGAACAAAATAAAATAAGCCGGTGTAAAGCCTGCAGCTTGGGATATCCCAAACCAGCAACCGACTCTTCTTGAAATCATTTTTCAGGACTAACCATGAGGGACATATGCTCACTTGCCTGCTTGCCCATCATCACTTTTAAAGAACACTCTGTATCCATTTCACATAATCCTGAGAACCACAGATTGGTATCAGAGCATTCTGGGATGTTATGCATGTGAAAGAAACATCGGCAATTGAGGTATTAAGTCCATTACGTGAGATTTTATTTGCTGTAGCAGTACCTGCTAATGTTACTTATGTAACATTTGGGAACAGACATCATTGGCAAAGTCATCCTTAACATCCTTGACGGTGGTAGCGAGCCATGTTCTTGAACTGCTGCTGTCCAGAGTCAGAGATATGGCATGGAAACAAACCCTTTTGGACAACTCCATGCAGAACACCAGTCACCGAATGAACACGACTCCTAGTTTAGTTCCTCATCAATTTTAGCCCCCTTCCCCCCCACTCCCGCCCAGAATTCTGCATTCACCTACACACTCCAGGGAATTTATAGTGAATCAGAATCTGAGTCAGGTTTATTATCGCCAACATGTGTCATAAAAGTTTGCTTTGTGGCAGTAGTACAGTGCAATACATTAACAATAATATAATTTACCAGAGGAAATATAAAAATGTTAGTGCAAACAGAGAGCACAACGTGAGGCAGTGTTCACGCGTTCATGATCCATTCTGAAATCTGATCGCCAATTAACCTATCAACCCAGATGTTTATGGAAATGTGGGAAGAAATCCCAGTGGTCACAAACAGAACGTGCAAACTCCACATAAACAGCCCCCAAGGTCAGGACTGAATGTGGGTCTCTGGCTTTGCAAGGCCGTGGCCCTACTAGCAGCATCACTGTGCCCAGCTTGGTGAGAGTCTTCACACAGTGCCGTTGCATACAGAGTTCCTTAATTTGTGGCTCTTGTGGGTGGAGCTTAGGAGGATGATGGTGCCAAATGGTGAATCCTTTGCTTGCATCTTCAGAAACAGCTTTATTTCTATCTTTGACATCTCTTTTTTTTCCTATCAAGGTTCTTTTGAAGACCCTGACCTGGAGTTACACGCTAACTTCGGTTCTTTGCGGAAATGGGACCTGCTCTCAGGGCTTCACGACTGCCCGTTTTTTGACATGTCAAGGACGTGGCCTGCAAACTAGCGTGCCTTCAGGGTGCCAGATTTTCATGGGTCAGGAAACAGGCTGATTCGAGGCCAGTGCTGCCGCCTGATATGTCGTGGGAGTACATGGAAGATCAAAAGCAGCGAGCTGGCTACTGGCTCTGTGCCCAGGGACCTGAGTTCTTAGGGCACAGAGCTCGGAAAAAGTGACGCAACAGACTTTTAACACCATAAATCAGCAAATTGTTTTGTTGTATCTCCCCTCTCACTGTGAAATGGGGACACCTCTTTTTCCCTTATTAGGGAGAAAGAGCCTGTGGTATGGTCGAATTACCGGGTGAATAAGTAGTCTTCGGGGTACTGCAAGTCTGTGTCTTTATTGTTGCTCTGCTGCAGCCTGAGTGCTCAGTGGGGGCACCGATGCTTTTTTGCTGATGGGGGGGTCATTGCTTTGATGCTGCTTATGCGTGGGGGGGGGAGTTGGGGGGGCCTTGGGGTTCTAACATTCAACTCTCATTCATTCTCTGAGGCACTCCTCTGTTTTCGTGGATGTTTGCGAAGAAAAAGAATTTCAGGGTGTGTATTGTATACATTTCTCTGACATTAAATGTACCCATTGAAACCCTAATTTAGATCCCACTGCAAAAAAAGCAGTGTAATTCCAAGTTAGGACAGGAGGATTTTAATATTTTGTCTTAGCTTCAATAGCAATGATTATATGAACATCCAGAAATGATAGGAAGGATATTTCACTGCTGCATGAATTATAAATGGTAAGTGAATTGGTTTTGCATTTAATCAAAAAGTATTCAGTGATATGGAGTGGAGTGATGGTCTCCAATGGATAGAGACTTCTTAACACCAGCAGTGAGGGATTAATAGACTGCTAGACATGGAGCAGTAAAATATCGTGTTTCAAGATGGCAAGGTGACACTTCTACACACTAGGAGAAATGACAGTGAGATTTTGCATTTAAGGATGTTGTGGAGGTTTATAGAACAAACTATAGTCGACCAGCAGCTCCAAACTAAATGATTTGACCTTAATTCTGAGGCTGCATGTATTTACATTACAGGGTGGCTTAGGCAAATCCCTTTGCTTGGAGATAACTGCAATGAAGAGTACATTAGGTTAATGCTTGGGATTAATTGCTCTTACCTCCTCAATGTTATGGGAGATGGACAGGAACCCAGTTATCCAAGGTTTCAGCTGTGGTTTGATAGCTGTGGCATTGAGCTCTGCTAAGCCTTCCTGAAAGACAAAATCCAAACTGTTGACGCAGACCGAACATCATAACAGCAAACACGAGGAAATCTGCAGATGCTGGAATTTCAAGCAAAACACATCAAGTTGCTGATGAACGCAGCAGGCCAGGCAGCCTTTCTAGGAAGAGGTACAGTCGATGTTTCGGGCCGAGACCCTTCATCAGGACTAACTGAAAGAAGAACTAGTGAGAGATTTGAAAGTGGGAAGGGAAGGGGGAGATCCGAAATGATAGGAGAAGACAGGAGGGGGAGGGATGGAGCCAAGAGCTGGACAGTTGATTGGCAAAAGGGATATGAGAGGATCATGGGTCAGGAGGCCTAGGGAGAAAGAAAAGGGGGAGGGGGGGAAACCCAGAGGATGGGCAAGGGGTATAGTGAGAGGGACAGAGGGAGAAAAAGGAGAGAGAAGAATAATGTGTGTATATAAATAAATCACGGATGGGGTACGAGGGGGAGGTGGAGCACAAGCAGAAGTTTGAGAAGTCAATGTTCATTCCATCAGGTTGGAGGCTACCCAGACGGAATATAAGGTGTTGTTCCTCCAACCTGAGTGTGGCTTCATCTTTACAGTAGAGGAGGCCATGGATAGACATATCAGAATGGGAATGGGACGTGGAATTAAAATGTGTGGCCACCGGAAGATCCTGCCTTCTCTGGCGGATAGAGCGTAGATGTTCAGCGAAACGATCTCCCAGTCTGCGTCGGGTCTCGCCTACTGCCTGGCCTGCTGCGTTCACCAGCAACTTTTATGTGTTTTGATCATAAAAGCAAACGGATTCTTGCCGGACATTTCAACTGTATCACAAACCTCTCCAAGGCAAGATCATGGTTCAATATCCCATAAGACTTAGAAGCAGAACTTGGCCCATCGAGTCTGTTCCACCATTTCATCATGGCTGATCCATTTCCCTTTCAGCTGCAATCTCCTGCCTTCTCATAACCTTTCATGCCCTGACCAATCAAAAATCTATCAACCTCTGCCTTAAATATACATAAAGGTTTGGGCTCCACAGCCACCTAAGGCAACCGATTTCACCGATTCACCAATCATGCAAAGCCTGATTACATATTTAAATCAGCTTTGGCCAAGTGTTAAGACACATTCAAAACCCCCTTTTCAGCACATAACAAAAGCTGAAACTGGTACTGAAAGAATGCCTCACTGTAAAGGGTGCCATTTATCAAAAGAAATGGTGAAACCCCATCTATCCTGTATTCCTGTGATGACTATGATCATCAGCTCATTATTTCACCATTCTCAAGACTTGCTGGAGGATTACATTGGAATTCTTCAGAGGTATTTGTTGGTTGTTAAATACGTTGGATGTCCCAGGTCAACCTGACAATACTACGGCAGGGAATATGCCTATTACATTTCACTTTATTTAAAAGTATAGAAAACTGAGAGTCAAAGAGTAATATAGCAAGGAAACAGGCCCTTTAGTTCAATTGGTCCATGCTGACCAAACTAGTCCCAATTGCTCACATTTGCCCCATATACCTCTAAACCTTTTCTGTCCATATGTTTATCCAAATGACTTTCAGATGTTTATTATTATACCTGTTTCAACCACTTCCTCTGGCAGCTCATTCAACATATCTACCACCCTCTGCATGAAGTTGTTGCCCATCAGGTCGCTTTCCCTTCTCACTTAAACCTATGCCGTCTAATTTTTGATTCCTTTTACCCTGGGAAAAGACTGTGCATTCATCTGGTCTATGCCCTTATGATTTAATACATCTCTAAGATCACCCCTGAGATACAAAGTCCTCAACCTACTCACCTCTCCTTATAGCTCAGGGAGAAGGAGAAGATGGCGGCGCGACGCAGCGCGTGCAGCCTCTCCGCTGAATGATATCTGTAATCTGTCAAGTAGGGGACCGTGCACAATTCTGATTTGATGGAGATGGACATGAGAGTACGGAGGAACATCTGGAGAAACTTCTTAAATGCCCGTCTCGCTGCCGCTGCTACTGTGTGGTAACCGGAATCTCCGGAGCAGAAGGCCCCGAATCCTCGGCTTTGCTTGTTTTGGCGGCCGGGGCGAGGTCGAAGGCGCTCGGCAGGCTGTATCGGAGGGGCTGGTCAGAGGCTCGAAGTTTTCGGATGGACGGACTCGGTGTCGGCTGTGGTCGGCTGCTTCCAAGGCATCAGCAGTTTTCGGTACCTTGGAGGTTTATGGCAGGGAGTTTCTCCCTTTCGCCGCCTGCTATTGGGGACTCGGGAGTCGATCGACTCGGGACTTAGACTTTTTTTTTTACCGTGCTCATGGTCTGCTCCATCAAATTATGGTATTGTTTTGCATTGCTGTAACTATACGTTATAATTATGTGGTTCTGTTAGTGTTAGTCTTTGGTTTGTCCTCTCTTCTGTGATATCACTCTGGAGGAACACTGTATCATTTCTTAATGCACGTATGCATTTCTAAATTACAATAAAAGAGGACTGAGTGTTCTCATAATCTAATTCAGGTCATCAAGTCCTGGCAATATTCTCAAAAATATTTTATGCACTCTGCTTAATGACACCTTTCCTGTAACAGAAATAACCAAAACTGTATATAACACTCCAAGTGCAGCAAAATCATGTACGACTACAACACGACATCCCAACTCTACTACTCAGTACCCTAACTGATGAAGACCAGTGTGCCACCACCATCTACTGCGATGCATCTTTCAGTGAACTATGTACCTGTACTCCCAGGTCCCTCTGCTCCACAGCATTCACTGTACAAACCCTACCCTGGTTTGACTTACAGTATGAGATAAAAAAATGTTTTATATAATTAAAATTGGGTTTGACTTGCTTTTTTCTTCAAGGCAAAAATATTATGACAGAGTAACACAGGAATTTTATAATTTGCCACTGCTGCCAGTATTTGGATGACCTCACATGCTCTATTTGCTATCATCATAACTGTTTAAGGATTGTAGCAATTCAGATTACTTTAATTTTTGAATAAACTGGGCTGTGATATGTTTCACCCACATAGGGTGTTGGGCCTGTTGTCTGACAGTTTGCACTTGGCAGAAGACAAATGCAATGAGTTGATTTTAAACCATCAGCTAACATCCTGAATGACCATGACGGGATTCCCAGTTTCTGACCTCATAGGAATTGCCGCAACCCAGTTCAGGTGTTGGTGATTTGTAGGAATCACTGGCCAGGACTTTCTCCACAGGAAGCTAGTGACGGAATATAGAACATTACAGCACAGTACAGGCCATCAGCCCACAATGCTGTGTCGACCTTTTAATCTAACCCAAGATCAATCTAAAGGTTCCCTCCCACAGAGTCCTCCATTTTCCTTTCATCTGTGTGCCTATCGAAGAAGCTCTTAAATCTCCCTAATGTATCTGCCTCTACCCGCACCTCTGGCAGTGCTTTCCATGCATTTAACACTCTATATAAAAAAAAGTCTACCTCTGGTAAATCTCCTCTGAACCCTCTCTAAAGCTTCCACATTCTTTCTATAAGAAAGCTTAATGTGAAAAAGACTAAGGAGCTAGTGGTAGAGCTGAGGAGAGCTAAGGTACTGGTGACCCCTGTTTCCATCCAGGGGGTCAGTGTGGACATGGTGGAGGATTACAAATACCTGGGGATACGAATTGACAATAAACTGGACTGGTCAAAGAACACTGAGGCTGTCTACAAGAAGGGTCAGAGCCGTCTCTATTTCCTGAGGAGACTGAGGTCCTTTAACATCTGCCAGACGATGCTGAGGATGTTCTACGAGTCTGTGGTGGCCAGTGCTATCATGTTTGCTGTTGTGTGCTGGGGCAGCAGGCTGAGGGTAGCAGACACTAACAGAATCAACAAACTCATTCGTAAGGCCAGTGATGTTGTGGGGATGGAACTGGACTCTCTCACGGTGATGTCTGAAAAAGAGGATGCTGTCCAAGTTGCATGCCATCTTGGACAATGTCTCCCATCCACTACATAATGTACTGGGTGGGCACAGGATTACATTCAGCCAGAGACTCATTCCACCGAGATGCAACACAGAGCGTCATAGGAAGTCATTCCTGCCTGTGGCCATCAAACTTTACAACTCCTCCCTTGGAGCGTCAGACACCCTGAGCCAATAGGCTGGTCCTGGACTTATTTCCTGGCATAATTTACATATTACTATTTAACTATTTATGGTTTTATTACTATTTATTATTTATGGTGCAATTGTAACAAAAACCAATTTCCCCCAGGATCAATAAAGTATGACTATGACTATAATGAGGCATCCAAAACCGAACACAATATTCCAAGTGTTGTCTACCCAGAATTTTATAGAACTATTACTGAATTCAGGAGCTCCAACATTACCTTGCAGCTTTTGAATTCAATCCCCCGATTAATGAAGGCCAACACACCATATGCCTTCCTAACAAACCTATCAACTTGCATGGCGACTTTGAGATCTTTGGATGTGAATCCCCAAAATCTTGCTGCTCTTCCCCAGCACTAAGAGTTCTGCCATTGACCTTGCACTCTGCCTTTAAGGTCAACCTTCCAAAGTGGCGCATTTCCCCAGCTACAACTCAGCCCGGTTCTGCATCCTGCAAATGTCCCATTGGAGCCTACGACAACTTTCTACACTATCCACAACTCCACCAACCTTCATGACACCTGCAAACTTACTCATTCACTATTTCACTTCCCCATCCAAGTCATTTATAAAAATCACGAAGGACAGGGGTCCTGGAAAAGATCCCTGTGGAACCCTAACCCAATCACCAGCACCCTCTGCCTTTTGTGGGCAAAACAATTCAGAATCAAGTTTCCCTGATTCCCGTGCTTTATAAATGAGCCTACCCTGGGAAATCTTGTTAAATGCCTTACTAAAATCTATATGTACCACATCCACTGCTCTACCTTTATCAATTTGTTTTGTCCCTACCTCAAGGAGTTCAGTCAGGCTCATGAAGCACATCCTGCTTCTCCCAAAGCCATGCTAACTATCCCTAATCAGACTATGCTTCCCCAAATTATTGTAAATCCTGTCCCCAAGAATCCTCTCCAAAAGTTTCCCCACCACTGATTTAAGATTCACTGATCTATAATTCCCTATTACCTTTCTTGAACAAAGGAATAATATTTGCTACGCTTCAGTCTTCTGGTACTCCTCTAGTGGCCAGTGAAGATGCAAAGATCATTGCCAAAGGTAACCTCCTCCCTTGTTTCCTGTAGTAATCTGGAGCATATCCCATCTGGTCCCAGGGTCTAGCACACCCTCTTTCTTAACTTCTGCATGTTCCAGCATATGAGCTTGTTTCACACCGTCCTCACATCTGTCAAGGTCCCCCTCACCGGTGATTACTGAAGGAAAGTATTCATTAAGAATATCCTCCTCCTGCCTTCTCCAAGCTTCTTCCCCCTTTGATCCTTGATAAGTCCTTCTCATCATTGTCCTGTTCTTCACGTACATGAAGCACACCTTGGGATTTTCCTTAATCCTACTTGCCTTCTCATGTCCCCTTCAAGCTCTCCCAAGTCCCTTCTTCAGTTCCTTCCTGGATATTTTATTCAAGATTCAAGATTGTTTAATGTCATTTCCAGTACACAAGTATAAAGGAGAACAAAATAATTGTTACTCCAGATCCAACACAGCATATACATAAAACACACAAAGATAAAGAAAACAAATTTTAAAAACATAAAGTAATGCTAGGTACAGGAGGGTCTGTACATCAAGTGGCTGACAGGAAATGATAAAGTAGTGGTGGTGGGGTGGGTTAGTGGGTAGAGGTATTGATCAGCCTTCCTGCTTGGGGCAAGTAAGTGTCTTTGAGCCCACCAGTTCTGGTGTGGATGCTGCCTGGGGAGTGGTTTGAGTTCTCCTTAAGCTGATAACCACATCCTTTGTCTTGTTGACACTAAGGAAGGGATTATTTGCCTGGCACCAGGCCTCGAGCTCTTCTACTTCCTCTCTGTAGGCTGTCTTATCATTATTGGTGATGAGCCCCACCATTGTCATGTCATCTCACAAATATAATTCTAAAGAGCCCTGTCTGATCTTTGCATCCTAAACCTCTTGACTAATGTTCCACATCTCTTGTCAACCATGGTTCCTTCACTCTACCATCATTTCCCTCCTCGATGGGATAAACCTATCCAGAACCACATGCAAGAGCTCTCTTTACAACACTCACATTTCCATTGTGCATTTCCCTGAGTACACCTGTTGCCAAGTTCCTGCCTTATAGCTTCCTAATTCCATCCCCCCCCATTAAATACTTTTCCACACTATGTGCTCTTATCTCTATCCAAGGTTATAGTAAAGGTCATGGTGTTGTGGTTACTGTCTCCCATATGCTCACCCCACCAAGCGATCTGTCACCTGACCAGGTTCATTGCCTAGTACTAGGTCCAGTATGGCCTCTCCTCTAGTCAGCCTGTCTACATATTGTGTAAGGAATCCTTCCTGAAGACAGATAACAAATTCTGCCCCATCAAAACTTTTTGCACTAAGGAGGTGTTAATCAATATTAGGCAAGTTTAAGAGCCCTGTTGTTTTTGCATCTTTTCAAAATCTGCCTTCCAATCTGCTCCTCAGTACTTAACAAAATGTGCCACAGCGGAAACAGAATAGGAGCGGACAGTTTGCATGCAACTCACCTGCAGGAGGTCCTTAAATTTGTTGGATACTGCAGCCAGGTCAGATAGGCAGCTGTCAATCTTTGCTTGTGCAAGTTCTGCTCCCAGTCCTTGGCTCAACAGTTTTGTACAGTCACTCTGTGAAGAAACATTCTGAATTCAACTCATTGTAGTGACACTCCACCCAGAGATGGTGGAATGTTGACAACAGCCCCAGAACTGCCCCTCACATTTAGCGATCCGCACAGGGAAGGAGAAAGCTCACAAAAACAACCTATGCTACAGCCCAGCAATTTCACCTGACAGGGATAGGTGCAGCTTTGATCTTAGATTAGACAACTTTATTGTACCACACTGGCCTTCACTGATGAGACAGACCTTGTGAAACACTCTGATAATAATATGTCTAAAAATGTCAAAAACATGGAATAAAATTAGCCTTGAGATTAATATTAATAAAATGCTTGTTTTTATATATGCTTTTGAAATAGAAGAAATTTTTAATACCCTCAAGAAGTAGGTTTTAAATGGTAGCGAATTTAATTGACTGGGCAAGGACATTGCAAGACAATGAAGATCTGGACTTCATACTTGTACCTTCTGAAATGCTCTTATCCAGGAGCTGCCTTCCTGCCTCCTACCCCCTTCCCCATAGAGATGCTACGTATGACTGAGTAGTGCACACCATATAAACTGCAAATCCAAGTGTATGAACAATGATCATGAGCAGTAGGAAATGAGTCTAGCCTCAGTCTTCAGTACTGGATATACGCTCGTGGCTAAAAGCATGTGTCCAGTCATCACTGACTGGCAAAAGATTGGATTTCATTGTGGATCAGCTCACAAATGAATAGTCTCTTAAAATACTGACTGTTTAATTGAGGGCATTTCAGATGTTGTAACCAACAGGATGCAGTACCTTCTACAACAAAGAGGGGAGAAAAATGGAAACTTTTATTTTTTAATGTGGCATGAAGGAGATGGCCCCAGTGAACAATGGAACCAACGGCAACCTCCTACAACTGACGAAATTGCTTCTTTCACTTCTCTTACTGCTTCTTCTTTCAAATGTGATTCTGTTACCATTGGAGCCTGCAATCGACATTTCTGTGTGTTTTTGGGCTGATTGAGCAATCTGGCTCTTTGCTGTCTCCGAGGGAGTCCAGTGAGGTTTTGAGTGAAGTGTGCGGCCTCAAGACCAAGAAACCTGAAGATGGGGTCCAAGCCCACGATTGACTCCATTTCTTGTCAATTAAAGTGTCGAGGAAGGTTGAAATCAGTGAGGACAAGAGCAGAAGGCAAGTGAGTGCTCAGCGCTGTCTGCCTGTGGGTGACCAGTCTCTCTCTCATTCTTGCTTGCTGTTGCTAGAGGAACATGCCTGAATGACCGGTCTCTCTCTCCTCACTCGACGCTGCCAGAGGATGGTGCTGGAGTCTTGGGTCTTGGGCAAGGTTTAATCGACACATTTTGTGGATTGGACCTGTGCTTCTGGGTTCCAGTTGCTCCTTTTCTGTTGTTATTTTGTGCGGTTTTGATTAGGATGGAATGACTTTACAGCCTCCAGTCAACAAATGACACTGCGCTGTATTGAACTGAACTGAACTGAAGTGAATATTCCTGGAGTGTTTCGATGACTTGTGATTTGAGGTTTTATATTCTGTGTTTTTCACTCATTTTTGGTGTCATTTGTGTTTTGGTCTTTGTGCATTGGGGGTTTGACGTTTTACTTTGAACAGGTTCCATGGTTTTCTTTCTTTCAAGGCTGTCTGTGGGAAAACGAATCTCAGGGTTGTATACTGCATACATTCTTAGATAATAAATGTACTTTGAACCTTTGAAATTGTACATGTGTCTTTACAAGTTCTCTTACCTCTAGGTTCTTTTTCAGGGTCAGGAGATTTTCACTGCACAGCTCCACATTGTTCAGAGTTACCTAAATGAGAAGAAATCACACAGCTGAACTGCACAGAACTAAACATCAGGAGGTGTGAGAGTCTGATCGCCCTAATGGTTGAGAAGGTTCGCCTTGGATTGGTTAAGACTCTGAATAAGGCACTGTAAATATGCCCTTGGTTTCTGCAACACTTACAGAAAATACGTCACTTCAACATGGGCCATCACACTAGTGTGATAATGATGAGATTATGTTAAATAATGGCTCGTACACACCAAACCAAGTGAGCTTTGGTCCTCATCTGACAAGCTAAGGAGTGCAGGAAAGGTTTACAAGTATATTGCCAGAATTGAGAACCTGACTGATATTAGGAAGTATGACATTATTCCTTGAGATTAGGAGGCTGAGAAGTGATCTTTCAGACATGTACAAAATCATGATGGGCAGTCTTTTTCCCAGGGTTGGAGAAATCATGAGCGTAAGTTTAAGCTGAGAAGGGCAATATTTAGTAAGAACTTAAGACTGACTTCTTTTTTTAAAAAAACACAAAGGGTGGTGGGTATGTGGAATGAGCTGCCAGAGGAAGTGGTTGAGGCAGGTACAATAACAACTTATAAAGACAGTTGGACTGGTATATGGATTGGAAAGGTTATTGGCCAGGATGCTGGCAAATGGGACTATGCTGGATGGCAACACACATCAAAGTTGCTGGTGAATGCAGCAGGCCAGGCAGCATCTGTAGGAAGAGGTGCAGTCGACGACCTCTTCCTACACCTACACCTCTTCCTACAGATGCTGCCTGGACTGCTGCGTTCATTAGCAACTTTGATGTGTGTTGCTTGAATTTCCAGCAGCTGCAGAATTCCTGTTGTTTGTTGTTGTTCTATGCTGGATGGGCCATCTTGGTTTCTACACTGTACAACTCTATGAACTTGGAAGCATTTGAATTAGAAACTGAGTGAGCGAGAGAGAGTGTATAGCTCTCACCAACCAGCATCTGTAAACAGCATCAAGAACATGACAGAATGATGCATTCAATGTAGCACAGGGTCCTGGCCCCTCAGGGGCTTGGTAGCCATAGCAATTTATTACAAAGTTTGTGACAATACTACTTGGCAAGTTTAGATGTATCTATCACTAGAATTGGGAGTGCAAAATGGACACCATCTTGTTCCTCATCACTAGCACCTTTAATCAAAGCATAAAATTAACAACTAAAAAAAGTTGAATTTGGTCAGTGAGCAAGGAAGCCTTTAAATATGAAGTTATGCCAATAATTTTCCACAAAATACTACAGGTTCTGGAAATCTGAAACAAAAACAGACAACGTAGGCCCAGTTTATACCATTAACTCACTCTTTTTCTCTCCCTCTAGATGTTATCTGACCTGCTGATCATTCCCCATATACTGATTTCCCAACAAATACTGGGCATAATAGGAAAGGTGAAGCCACAACACATTATCCCTAATACGAGAGGCAAACTGAAAAACAAAATACCAGAAAGGATTGCTTGGCTTCGTCTGTACTTTCAATGCCCTTAGTGTCAAATTTGCCCTGCTGCAGGCTGGAATGCATGATGTTCACTGCACTGGTCACACCACGCTGTATGTCCTGAAGGGTTGTAGCTGGGAAACCCATGCGCAGCTTGTTATAAAGTACTTCCCTGGGGAACAGAAAGAGAGAGGAACATATCATAGCTATAATGCAGCTGTATGACTTCATAATATATTGTACGACAATGAGGAAGGCTGGCTATCAACTCACAAGACCTGGGCTATTGCAAAACCAGATTAGGTGAGGAGACACAGGAGACTGCAGTTGTTTGAATGTGAAGCAACATTCTGCTGGAACAATTCAGCTGGTCAAGCAGCATTTGTGGGAAGAATTTTGGGTCATTTCTACTTGAAGTGCTGACAATCCTCCTGTCCTCACACAGGTGCTGCTCGCCCTGCTGTATGTTAACTTCTTATGCTGACAGACTAAAGCATTGCGCTGAATGGCTCCATGAAGACAACATATTCTTCCCATTTACTGTGAGGGAATGAAAACAAACTGAGAACATACCCTGATAGCCGTGATAGCTCCAGAAACATTTCGAAGGATTTGTCGATGGAGGTGAAATTGAAACATAAGGAGCAACACAGTATCGTAGCGGTTAGCGTAAGACTTTACAGTGCCAGTGATCTGGGTTCATTTCTCGCCGCTGTCTGTAAGGTGTTTGTAGTTTCTCCCCGTGATCACATGGGCTTCCTCTGGGTGCTTCAGTTTCTTCCTACGTTCATAGGTTAATTGGTCCCATGGGTGTAATTGGGTGACACAGTCTCTTTGGGCCAGAAGGGTCCACTACCGTGCTGTATCTTTAAATCAAAGATGTCTCACAAAGCCAAACCTAGTGAGATGTCTCCAAGAGAGACCCAGAGATGCAGAGAAAAATCGAGATCAGTGTTTTACTGCTGGGTAATTTAGCAGCTTTAATCATTTACAAATGCATTAATAGGGTTTCAGAGAATATAAGATGCAACAAATTAGGGATACTATCTTTGACACTTCATCTAGATTTTTAAAAGTTTAATCGTTTAAAGGGAGAGAAAACAATGAGAAGTTAAGAATTCTAAAAGAACTAAAGATTTTGCGTATGCTGGAAATCTTGAGCAACATACATAAAATGACAGAGGAACTCAGCAAATCATGCAGCATCAAGTTGGCAGGTTATAGGGAGAGAGGTCATCTCCCAGTGCAGCCTCCTCGACATTAGCGAGATCCAACATACATAGATTGGAAGCACCTTCGCTCTTTTCACCGCAAAAGGCAGAATATCCTGATGGTCATTCATTTTAATTTCACTTCCCACTCCAGCATGTCTCTCCATGGCCTCCTCTACTGCTACAATGAGGCCACACTCAGACTGAAGGAGCAATACTTCATAGTCAGAAAGCCTCCAACCTAATGATATGTCCATTAACTTCTCTAACTTCTGGCAATTTCTCCCCATCTCCCTTCACCCCTTTTCCATTCCTCATTCTAGTTCCCCTTTCACCTCTTCACTTGTCTTCACCTGCCCATCGCCTCCATCTGATGCCCCTCCTCCTTCCCTTTCTTCCATGGTCCACAGACCTTCACTATCAGCCCCTTTTCCTCTTCCACCCATTCCCTGACAACTTCTTACTACATTTCCCCTTCCCCACCCACCTTCCCCCTCACCTGGCATCTTATATCCCTTCCTCTCCCACTTCCATTCTTGTTCTGGCTTCTGCCCCCTTCCTTTCCAGTGCTGATGAGGAGCCTTGGCCCGAAATGACAACTGTTTATTCTCCTCTATAGTTGCTGCCTAGCTTCGTTGCCTGGATTGGAGCGCTTACCTTATGAGAATAGGTTAAGTGCACTTGGCCTTTTCTCCTTGGAGTGACGGAGGATGAGAGGTGACCTGATAGAGGTGTACAAGATGATGAGAGGCATTGATCATATGGATAGCCAGAGGCTTTTTCCCAGGGCTGAAATGGCTAATACGAGGCGGTATAGTTTTAAGGTGCTTGCAAATAGGTACAGGGGGGATGTCAGGGGTAAGTTTTTCCACACAGAGAATGGTGGGTGCGTGGAATACACTGCCAGTGGCAATGGTGGAAGCGGATACAATAGGGTCTTTTAAAAGCCTCTTAGATAGGTACATGGAGCTTACAAAAATAGAGGGCTATGCACTAGGGAAACTCTAGACAGTCTCTAGAGTAGGTTACACGGTCGGCACAACATTGCGGGCCGAAGGGCCTGTAATGTGCTGTAAATATCTATGTTCTATGCTCTTACTGAATCCCTCCAGCATTTTGTGTGTGAAGCAAAGAATTCTATACTTCTGGCACTGCTGAATAGGGTAGGTTGACTGGATAATAATGCAGTTATTTTCCAGCTATTTCAAGACTCTATAGAGGAAGGCAAGGAACAATGTATAGTGTCATATATATAGATATAGATATGAATAAAAATATCTGCAGATGCTGGGAATTGAAAAACAGCAAGTCAAGCAGCACTCTATGAAAAGAGAAACAGAGTTGATATTTCAGGTCGAAGATCCTTCAGCAGGTTCTTCCTCCATCCATCCACAGGTGCTACCCGACTCATTTTCTGTTTTATTACATTACCACATATTTAACTAAAGCAGAAAATTTCAGTTGCATTATAATATTGGAGGAAATAGATTACAGACAAAATGCTGGAGAAACTCAGCAGGTCAGGCAGCATCAATGGAAATGAATAAAGAGTCAACCTTTCAGGCTGTCCTGATGAAGGGTCTCAGCCCAAAACATCAACTGCTTATTTATTTTCATAGATGCTGTTTGAATGCTGAGTTTCTCCAGCGTTTTGTGTGTTTTGCCTTGGATTTCCAGCATCTGCAGATTTTCTCCTGTTTGAGATTACGGAAAAATTTACCCCCTCATAAACGAACTGGAATAATACAACAACTGAGAGGGAAAGACTGTGATGCAGATAAAAGGTTTTAATTGACAGGGAACTTTTAATAAAAGGTGTGAAATGTTCTGAACATACGGAATGAAACCAGAAAATGCCAATGCTTAGTGCCCAATTACTTTAAGTTTAAAATTTATGACCCATTTTCAGTCAGCTTCTCCATTACCTGCTCCTGCTTCAAGATGGATTAGTTTCAAGGCTCCCTTTCAGCAGTGCAAAAATGAAAGCTAATCCTAGATCTATTCTTACTTGGCACACATCTATCTACATGTTTATGTTGGCAGAGGTGAACCCTAACACCAGAAACACTGAAAGTCTTAAAATGCACAACTCTGCAAAAGCTAGGGAAACAACCTGGCACCTTTTCAAATTCTACAGCACCATGGGATTCAGAACAGGACACAGGCGGTAGAGGGTTGCCTCTCTGACTGCAGGTCTGTGACTAGTGGTGTGCTGCAGGGATCGGTGCTGGGTCCATTGTTGTTTGTCATCTTTATCAATGATCTGGATGATAGTGTGGTAAACAGAATCAGCAAATTTCTGTATGACACCAAGACTGGGGGCATAATGGACAGCAGGAAAGGCTATCAAAGCTTGCAGTGGCATTTGGATCACAAGGATAAATAGGCAGAAAAATGGCAGGTGGAATTTAATGTAGATAAGTAAGAGGTGTGGACAAACCAGAGTTGGACAAACCAGAGTAGGACTTACACAATAAGCAATAGGGCACTAAGGAGTTAGGAAAAGCAAAAGGATCTGGAAATAGAGATCCATAATACCTTGAATGTGGTGTCACAAGTAGATAGGGTCACAGAAACATAGAAAACCTACAGCACAATACAGGCCCTTCGGTCCACAAAGCTGTACCGAACATGTCCATACCGTTAGAAATTATCTAGGGTTACCCATAGCCCTCTATTTTTCTGAGCTCCACATGCCTGTCCAGCAGTCTCTTAAAAGACCCTATCGTATCCGCCTCCACCACTGTCGCCAGCAGCTCATTCCACGCACTCACCACTCTCTGTGTAAAATCTTACCCCTGACATCTCTGACATCTCCTCTGTACCTACTTCCAAGCACCTTAATATCTACATGCTCAAGCTTTTCAGTCTGCTGTAGGTCATCCCTACAATCGCCAAGATCCTTTTCCGTAGTGAATACTGAAGGAAAGTATTCATTAAGTCTGCTATCTCCTATGGTTCCATAGACACTTTTCCACTGTCACACTTGATTGGTCCTATTCTCTCACGTCTTATCCTCTTGCTCTTCACATAGTTGTAGAATGCCTTGGGGTTTTCCTTAATCCTGTCCGCCAAGGCCTTCTCATGGCCCCTTCTGGCTCTCCTAATTTCCTTCTTAAGCTCCTTCCTGTTAGCCTTATAATCTTCTAGATCTCTATCATTACCTAGTTTTGAACCTTTCATAAGCTCTTCTTTTCTTCTTGACTAGATTTACAACAGCCTTTGTACACCACGGTTCCTGTACCCTACCATCCTTTCCCTGTCTCTTTGGAACGCACCTATGCAGAACTCCACGCAAATATCCCCTGAACATTTGCCACATTTCTTCCGTACATTTTCCTCATAAAGAAAGTTTTTGGCACATTGGCCTTCATAAATCAAAGTATTGAGTACAAGAGTTGGAATGTTATGTTGAAGTTGTATTAGACATTGGTGAGTGTGGTATGCAGTTCATCCACCTACAGGAAAGATATCAATAAGATTGAAAGAGTGCAAAGAAAATTTACAAGGATATTGCCAGGACTTGAGGACCCCAGTTATAGGGAAAGACTGAATAGGTTATGACTTTATTCCGTAGAGTGTAGGGGAATGAGGGAAGAATCGATAGAAGTATACAAATTTATGAGAAGTATAGATAGCGTAAATGCAAGCAGGCTTTTTCCACAGAGGCTGAGTGAGACGAGAACTGGAGGTCATGGGTTAAGGATGAAGGGGTGACTTCCGCTCAAGATGGTGCCAGCGTACAACACTCCCTCGGTTGACATCTTCCAGATAGCCCACAAAAATGTCTATTTTATATCTTTTACATCTGTTTTTCACCTTATATGTGTTTCTGGGACTGTTAAAGCCTGCGATTTACAGTTTGGAGATCAAATGCTCCAGCATTTTGCTGTCTGCAAAGAGATTCGGGGAAGCAAGTGCCTACTCAAATGACTTCAATGCAAAGAAACTTCGAGACGGGGTACACGACGATGCTCAACTCCACTTCACCGATTAAAGCATCAAAGACGACTGAGACATCGAAGTGAATGGGGAAGGCAAATGAGAGTTCAGTCCTAACAGCTTGCCTTGTCGCTGAGTGACCTATCACTGTGCCAGGCGGGTAGGCCTCTGCCTTGTGTGGTGTGCCTCGCTTTCAATGAATGTCAGTGAAGGCAGAGGATGGTATCGTGGTTCTGCGTTTATGGACTGCGGACCTTTTCAGACATTATATTTATATTCTTTTTTTTTTAAATCGCTCGTTGCTTTTCCACTTTGTGCGAAATGGAAGGGGTTTGGGAGCTGATGTTCTTGCTGAGTTCTCTTTTAGTTCCTTTTTTGCGTGGGGAGAGGTTGCTTGATGCCCTTGTTTCGCTTTGTACGGGGGAGGGGGTTGGGGGGGTTGATGATTGGGATGCCGTTCTTTTTTGTGTGGGGGAGGTGAGTGTGATGTGGGCTGCTGATCACGAAAATTACCATGAAATTTCCCTACCGTGCACCATTTTTTTAAGAAATCACCTTTTTAAAAAAAATTTCAATTCATAATTCAAGTCAGAATAAACAATGCCAAGACTAAGGAAGGCATTTTTGTTGGTCCACAAATCAAACAGGTCATCAATGACAAGCAATGTGGAAAACTTCCAGCGAGACTGGAGAAAATAGCATGGAAGGCATTCAAGGATGTTGTTGAAATTTTTGTTGGCAACTACAGAGTACCAAACTATGTGCAGCAGTTTGACAACATGCTTCAAGCACACAAAACCATCAAGTGCAACATGTCACTAAAGATTAATTTTCTGTATTCTCATTTAGACTTCTTCCCTGCAAATCTTGGCGCAGTCAGTGACAAGCATGGTGAAAGGTTTCACCAGGACATTGCAATCATGGAGAAACAACATCAGGGCAACTGGGATCTATCATTGCTGGCTGATTATTGTTGACAACTTAAGCGAGAAGCCTCAGCCACTGAGTTGGGTTCAATTCCAACAGTTATGTGAAATTTGGATGCAAGGGGTCTGGAAGACTATGGTCTGGTTGTAGGTCAATGGAACTAGGCAGAATAATAGTTCAACACAGACTAGAAAGGCCAAAGGGGCTGATACTGTGCTCCAGTGCTCTATGACTCAACCGACTAAATCAAAGCAAACTGAAATGATTACCTGGCAGTGATCTGACTGACATGTGGACCTATTAGTATAAGTGAAGTCAGCAGGGGACAGTTGTAACCCAGTGAGCAGTGACCACCATGTTGCTGGCACAGTAGCATAGCCTTTAGCACAATGCTTTACAGTGCCAGCATCAGAAGGTCATGGTTCAATTCCTGACACTGTCAGTAAGGAGTTTGTACATTCTCCCCGTCACTGTGTGGGTATCGTATGGGTGTTCGGATTTCCTCCCACATTCCAATAGATGTAAGGGTTAGAATTTGAGAGTTGTGGGGATGCTATACTGTCCCCAGAAGCATGTCAACACTTGCCTGCCTCCAACAGATCTTAAGGCTGTCTTGGTCATTGAAGCAAATGACATTTTACTGTATGTATGTTCTAATGTACTGTATATGTGACAAATAAAGATAGTCTAATCTCTTCTTTAGTTGCAAGACTGGATCACCAAGAAAAGCTAGCACCAGGTGGTGCACACAGTCACATCCCCCCTACCTGAAATCTGATTCTAGTACAGTGGTGGCATGGTTGATCATCGCACACAGGCAGTCGATATTGGAGCTTGCCAGAGCACGACCAATGCACTTCTTCACAATGAAGAAAACATCATCCACCATGCTGGATGTCAACTGGCCCCTCTCACAGACGTCCATTGCAACAGCCTGCAATTAAACATTTCAACCTTTAAGTGCCCAGACAACTTACACATTGATCAAGAAAGCCAAAGTTCAATTTCTAATTAATCTCCCCCTGTGAAAATTTCTTTTAAACATGGTCATCTTCAACCATTCATCTTTTCAATCAACCTACATTATAAACTAATGTAAAAAGGTGGAGCTTAGGAGGGTTAATGGCGCCTAACGGCAACTCCTTTGCTTGCATCTTCGGAAACAGCTCTATTTCCATCTTCAATATCTCTAATTTTCCTTTTCAGGGTTCTTTTGAAGACCCTGACCTGGAGTTACACGCTGAGTACGGTTCTTTGCAGGAATGGGACCCTCTCTCGGGCTTTCACAACTGGCCGTTATTCGGCATGCCAAGGGCTTAGCCTAAGAGCTCCACGCGCCTTCTGAGGACCGAGTTTTCACGGCTCTGGAGACGGGGGCGGGAGAATCGGAGGTCAGTGTCCAAGCAGAAGATTGGTGTGTCATGGGAGACGGAAGACCTTTAGTGGTGTGCCCGGACACCGGAGATCTTTAGGCACAGAGCTCGGAAAAAGCGATGCAACGGACTTTTAACATCGTAAACCAGTGAATTGTTTGTTATGTCTCCCCTCTCACTGTGAAACAGAGACACCTCTTTCTCCCTTATTAGGGAGAGAGAAAGCCTGTGGTATGTCAAATGCCGGGTGAACAATGTAGTCTTTGGGGGTAAATGCAAGTGTGTGTCTTTGCTGCTGCCTTACTCACGCTCGAGTGCTCTGTGGCGGGTACTGATGCTCTTTTCTGCTGGGGGATTGTTGCTTGCTGCTGCTTACATGCAGGAGGGAAGGGAGCTTAGGGCGGGGTGGGGGACTTTAGGGTTCTAACACTTAACTGTCGTGCATTCTCTGGGGGAACTCCTCTGTTTTCGTGAATGGTTGCGAAGAAAAAGTATTTCAGGATGTATATTGCATACATTTCTTTGACATTAAGTGTACCTTTGAAACCAAGTTTGCAGAGGATGATCCCAGACACCAAAATTAGTTATACTGCTTCTAGATTATCTAACCTTATAACAACAGGGCAGGGGAAACCAGCCAAAATCCTGATTACTATCCAAGACAAATTGCATTGAAACAAGATATGTGGCTGCACAAATCTCAAAAATATCTGATGGTAAGCTTCCAAACTACGTTAGCCCCACTGCATTATTCTCCAGCTTGTCTTTCCACTGAGATTCCTTGCTCCTGCCCTGGTTCGCTTAGCTCCAGTTTACTATTTTATGTTGCATCATTCTGCTCAATTTTACTCGACTCACTTGCTGAACCAAACACTATACATCCCCACCTAAACCCATTCCAGGTCCCTCAAACCCAGTCCTGTCCAAGCTTTGCATAAACAGAGTCCATGGAAAAGATAACTCCCCTTTGCTAGCCTAAACTTTTGGGTATCTTATCTAAGAAAGGATGTACTGGCATTGGAGAGGGTCCAGAGGAGGTTTGTGAGAATTATCCCAGCTATGAAAGGGTTGTCTGATGGATCTGGGCCTATAGTCACTGGTATTTGGATGGGGGGGGGCCTCATTAAAACCTATCAAATACTAAAAGGTCATGATAGAGTGTATCTTTCCTATAGTGAGGAAATCTAGAACAGAGGGCACAGCCTCAGAACACAAGGATGTCCCTTTAGAAGAGAGATGAAGAGGAATTTCTTCAACCAGAGGGTGGCGAATCTGTGGAATTCATTGCCACAGGCAGCTGTGGAAGCCAAGTCATTAGATATATTAAAAGTGGAGATTGATAGGTTTGTAATTAGTAAGGACGTCACAGGTTACAGGGAGAAGACAGAAAATGGGGTTGAGCAGGAAAATAACTCAGCCATGATGGCATGGCGGAGCAGACTCGTGATGGCCTAATTCTGCTCCTGTGTCTTATTCCACCAGATCTGTACAGTTGAGAACCACATTTAGGATGCACACGTTGTTGGAAAGCTCACCATTTATTGTGGTAACCTTGAGGCTAGCTATGAGACAACCTCATTGGTATCTGACTGAAGTCACATACAGACCAAACTAGTTAAGGAGAACAGAAGTAACTTTTACTGATAGTGGCATTTTATTTGCAGAATTTTGTTTACAATTATTTAAATTTTCAAACTATCATGGTAAACTTTTAACTTCTATTATTTGGTTATTAATTCAAATCTCTGGAATTCTAACCTAGATTTACTGTACTCTTGCTGACATGAAGTGGATCAGTTTACAATAGATTCATGAACTATTTGTGTGCGCTGGGGAAGCCATCAGTAAGTGCTTCAGAGCAGAACTGCTTTATTGGAACCACTATAAGCATTCATGGTTTGGGAGAACATCAGATGATTAAACTAGCATGATTGGATAACCAATTATGTACTAGAATTAGGAATGACGGTGTACGCCAACGTCAGATCCTGGAGAAAAATCAGTTGGAACAGAGCCTGAAGAGGAATGCTCAATTTATGTTTAGGGTGGGACTCTTCCCGAGAATGCACTATGATTCCAACATTCCTTAGATCTTTTTTTCTGGTTTCCAACATCTGAACACAAAGTCAGACCATTTTGACTTAAAATTCCAACTGAATGTGTATCCCTTGTATGCCATGCAATTGCCAACTTTTTAAACAAGTTAACTTCACTCCTTAACAGCAAGCATTTGGTGAAGCTGAACGACAGAGCAGAAAGTGAATCTTCTAGGGTGATTTGCTACCACCCCCCCCCGCCTCATTTGTTGAACAGGAGGGCTAATGCAACTATTAAATGAGAAAGCTACAAATTAATTAATTTTCTTCATAATTATCAAGAAGCTTTTCTCCCTCAGCTTCCTCTTCTGAATTCTTTGTGGACTGTCCAAATGGCTTTTCTCATGCGAGTTGAGAAGGTTAGTGACTGGAGACCACATTACACAGAGAAGGAAACACTGATCCATCCCCACACATTCTCAACCTACGATGCTAGGATTGGTGGAGCAGGAGCCATGCCCATTTTTCCTCCCCTGATATTCCACAACAAGATTATAGAAAACCAGACAGAGTGTATGGAGCCCACAATATACAGTACCTTGTTGACCATCTCTCTCATGAAGTATTCCTCCATGGTGATGTAATATCCAATCAGTTCCTGCATATTCCGACTCAGCAAGCATAGGTTACAGAGTTTATCCAGTGCCTTCTGATGCTCTGGTAGAATCAAGAAGCATGAAGTACAGGACATTGCAATTGATAGTAATATATATGCTTATAGTTTCTTTATCTTGTAGGGGTGAAGCAAGCAGCTCATCTCTACAAGAACCAGTTGTTCCCACCCTCTTTACATTGACATTGCTTTCCTCTTCATGTACTTACCTTGCTTCATTTTAATTGTCTCTGTGTAATTCACCTCAACCACAGGGTAGTGAGGGCCACATTTTCAAGGTAAGGAAGTTTCTCCCGAATTGGATTTAATTATTTTTACTAACCCCCGCAAGTGGAAGAATCCTTATTTAACTTTAATATACTAAAAGGTAAACTCTTGACCTCCCAATCTATTTCATTGTGGTCCCTGCATTTTGTTTGTCTTCTCAGAAAATGCAACACTGTATTCTGCATTCCCCTTTTCCTTTCTACTACCTTCATGTACTTGTGTATGGAATGATCTGTCTGGATGGCACACAGACAAAAGCTTTTCACTCCATCTCAGCACAAACTGAAATTTGACAATTTATGTAGTTATGAGGACATTCTGCCTCATTAAAAATATGGTGTACAACTGTATTGAGTGACAGAGATACCATATTTCTGGTTTAGCAATCTGATTTGATTGCTTTTCGCACTGTTGTGTGAAGGACACAGAAACCATTCAGTACATTGGCTCTGGTCAGTATCTAGCGGGATCAGCTCGAAAGCATTTTCTGTAATGTGATGTGGATCAGGATACACTCTAACGACCTCATGTCAAATGGCCTTACAGAATTTCACAGCTGATGACAAGAACTACTTTCATATCGCAGTATAACACTTCGGAATTGCAGATTGAGAATTATGGAGAAATAAAGGAAAAACACATCACAGGACCATGCACAGGCAAAAGACTGGCCAAATTCCACTTCCTTGTTCTGGTTAGCACTGCCACAAAGAAACAAACAACATGCTTTGCTTACAATCAGAACAGGCCACCCTTACTTCTCAAAGGTATACAGGTAGGAAAGAATAGGACAACAGAAGGAAAAGAAGCCAAAAGAAAAGCTGTTCTGAAAATATTTTCACACAAGCAGTTGTGATGATCAAGAGAAGCCCCGCCGTTTTTATAGTCAGGAGATGACTGTACCTTGCTTGACTTCCTCTGAGGCTACTGCATCACAAACCTCAAAATCAGCAGTGATCCTTCTTTTCATGAAGCGCAGGTATAGTTCTGCGCGAGCGTTCATTAAAGTAACCTCTGCTAAGATAGTGTCCAGCTCCCTAAAATAAATCAAAAGTAAACTCTTTCAGATATATTCATTCATCTAAATACTGCTGATGCACAATACAGGTGTCCCCTGCTTTTCGAACGTTCGCTTTACAAAACCTCACTATTACGAAAGACCTACATTAGTACCCTGTTTTTGCTTTCAGAAGGTGTTTTCACTGTTACGAAAAAAAGCAGAGCACGATAAAAAATCAGCACGCGATAAAAGGCAGCACGTACCCCAAGCAGCCGCTCTCCCCCGGATTCTCACCGGCATTGCTTAATCACAAGCTTGTGAGCAGCCGTTTGCAAGATGAGTTCTATGGTGTTGGAAAAGCCTAAAAGAGCTTGTAAGGGTATTACACTTAGCATAATTAAGCGTTTCGATCGTGGTGAACGAAGTAAGGACAGCGTGAGTTTGGCTTCAGGAAGTTGACAAAGATGATGTTGAAGAGGTTTTGGCATCCCATGACCAAGAACTGATAGATGAAGAGCTGATGCAATTGGAAGAGGAATGGATAACAATCGAAACCCAATGCAGTAGCGAAAGTGAAGCAACTACATGAGATTTTCACTGCAATGATAAAGTATGACTTTAATTTTGAAAGGGTACGTAGGTTTAGGGGATATTTGCAAGATGGTTTGAGTCCTTACAAAGAACTGTAAGATAGAAAAACGCGCGAGGCTCAGCAGTCAAGCAAGCCTTCCACAGCAGACAACAAACCTCAACCTTCGACATCGAGGCGGGCAGTCATAGGAGAAGATGAGCTGCCTGCCCTAATGGAAACAGATGACAAGATGACACCCCAGTGTCCCACCACCCCAACACCCAGGCCGCGGACAGATACTGTACCAATTTGCGGAGAATGCAGCAGTAGCCGGGAGGCACACAGCACATCTTTAAGAAAAAAGCCGAAATAAACATGCTAATTAATTAGGTGCCGCCCAACACGTAAATGTCGGCCCAGATCAGAGGCGATGCAATCGGAAGTCGGCACTGATCTGGGCCAACAATTACATGTCGGGCGCCCCTAATTAATTCGCTTGTTTATTTCGGCTTTTTTCTTAAAGATATGCTGTGTGGCTCCTGGCTACCGCTGGACCCCTGCTTGCTTCATGGTTCGGTATCGGCCCACAGCCTGGAGGGTGGGGGCCACTGCACCAGCCAACCTGCGACGACTCAGTCTAACACACCATCATCAGTGTGCTCTGCGCTGTCTTCCCAATTCCAGTAAGTGATACTACACTGTACATACATTATTTCTACTTTATATCGGCTGTGTATTTTTATTGTTATTTGGTATGATTTGGCAGCCTCATAGCTTAAAGGTTACTGGAGAGCGCTTGCGTGAGATTTTCTACCGACGGCGCTTACGTGAGATTTTTGCTACGGAGAACAGTGCAGTAATGATTGTGGAAAAGTATTTCTACTTTATATCAGTATTTATCATATCATTCCTGCTTTTACTATATGTTACTGTTATTTTAGGTTTTATGTGTTATTTAGCATGATTTGGTAGATTATTTTTGGGTCTGCGAACACTCACTAAATTTTCGCATATAAATAAATGGTCATTGCTTCTTCGCTTTATGACATTCCGGCTTACGAACCGTTTCATAGGAACGCTCTACCTTCGGATGGCGGGGGAAACCTGTAACACAAACCTTCTATCACTGTATACTGAGCCAAATTGCAATATACTCCTGAAAGTGATTCCTAAATCAGACCAACAATTAAGGAAACTATTTTAGAATAGAATACGCTATAGAATACAAGTATGAAAAAAAAAATAGGAATTTGCTTCCTAAACAAGATATTCTGCAAATGCTGGAAATCCAAAGTAACACAGAAAGAATGCTGTAAAAACTGAGCAGATCAGGCAACCTCTGTAGAGAGGAATAAACCATCAATGTTTCAGGTCAAAACCCTTCATTGACCCTATTTATTTCTCTCCAGAGATGCTGCCTGCCCTGTTCAGTTCTGATCACTATCATGTGGACCTCATTGGAGAGAGCGAGAAGGGAAATGATAAAGGCAGGAAACGATAAAGGCAGGAAACCATACAATACAAGATGCATGGATATGTTAGACTGTCAGGGACCTTGACCAGAGTGGAAATATCAGTATACTAGAGGGCACAAACACGAGGAAATCTGCAGATGCTGGAAATTCAAGCAACACACACAAAATGCTGGTGGAACGCAGCAGGCCGGGCAGCATCTATAGGAAGAGGTACAGTCGACGTTTTGGGTCGAGACCCTTCGTCAGGACTCCTGACGAAACGTTGACTGTACCTCTTCCTATAGACGCTGCCTGGCTTGCTGCATTCACCAGCATTTTGTGTGTGTTGCTTGAATATACTAGAGGACATGGGTTTAAAGTGAGATGGGAACGTTTACAGCAGACATATGAGATAAGTTTGTTTTTAAAGACATGTTGATAGGTACCTGGAACATGATGCCAGGGGCCATGGTGAAAGCTGATATTTTGTTGTGATGTTGATTACAATGGGCATTTAGACAGATACATGAACAAGTACAGAATTGATGAATGTAGATCATGAGCAGGCAGATGGGATTAGTTTAATTTAGCATTGTGATTGGGATTGCACGATCTCTTCCTGAACTGTACTGCTCTATGTTAGACATGGGTAGAAAGGAGGAAGAGGTCCCGCACAGACAGTATAGGGAGTTAGGGAAGAGAATGAAGAGCAGGACCTCCAAGGTAGTTATCTTTGAATTACTCCTGAACCTTGTGCTGGTTAGAGCAGGACTGGAATAATTGTAGAGATGAATGAATGGCGGAGGAAGTGGTGCAGGAGGCAGGGTTTCAGAGTTCTGATTCATTGTATCTCTTCTGGGGAAGGTAGGACCTGGACAAAAAGAGCAGGTTTCACCCAAACCTGAGGGGGATCAATATCATTGTGGGCATGTTTGCTAGAGCTGTTGGGGACGGTTTAAGCTAATTAGCCAGGGAGATGGGAACCAGAATGATAGAGCTGAGGATGGGGCAGTCGGTATACAAGTTGATACACTGTGTACTGAGACTATGAAGAAGGATAGGCAGATGCTAGGGCAAAATTGGTCAGTGTAATGAGTTAAAGTGTAAAATGTGGACAAAATCAAAAAAGGTGACAAATACAGGACTGAAGATGTTATACCTCAATATACGCAGTATACAGAATAAGGTAGATTATCTTGTAGCACGATTAGAGATTGGCAGGTATACAGTTGTGGGCATCACTGAGCTGTGGCTGAAAGCAGATCATAATTGAGAGCTTCACATTCAAGGATACACATTGTATCAGAAGGACAGGCAGGTAAGGCAGAGGAGGTGGGGTGGTTGTGATAGTAAAAGATGAATTTAAATCCTTAGAAAGAGGTGACATAGGATTGGAAGATGTAGAATCCTTGTGTGTTAAGAAACTACAAGGGTACCAGGAGCTATATAGATAGATAGATACTTAATTGATCTCAAAGGAAATTACAGTGTTACTGTAGCATTACAAGTACACAGATATAAACATTAGAAGAGAAGTAAAAAGAATAAAAAATTACCACAAACAGTCTAACAGGAGGGGGTCATCACTTCCCCTGCTATAGGTTGACTCATTATAGAACCGAATGGCCGAGGGTAAGCATTACCTCATATAACGCTCTTTGGAGCAGCACAGTAGTCTTAGTCTATTACTAAAAGTGCTCCTCTGTTCAGCCAAGGTGGTATGCAGAGGGTGAGAAACATTGTCCAGAATTGCCAGGATTTTCCATAGGGTCCTTTGTTCTACCACAGCCTCCAGTGTGTCCAGGTTGACTCCTATAACAGAGCCAGCCTCTCTAATCAGTTTATTGAGCCTGTTGGCATTACCCATGTTGATGTCATTGCTGCATAGAAGATTGTACTGGTGACAACAGACCGGTAGAACATGTGAAGGAGAGGCCAGCAAACTCCGAAGGACCTCAGTCTCCTCAGAAAGTAGTGGTGACTCTGGCCCTTCTTGTTAAGAGCCTTTGTGTTGGTGTTCCACTGAAGTCTGACATTAAGGTGTACCTCCAGGTACTTGTAGGTCCTCTCCACATCCACGTCCTCACCATCAATAGTTACAGGGAGCAATGCAGGCTTAGTCTTCACCATCACCATCTCCTTTCTCGTTAAGCTGCAGATGATTCAGCCTGCAGCACTTGACAAAGTCCTCCACCAGGCCCTGTATTCATCCTCCCATCCTCCCTTTGTACACCCAACAATTGATCAATCATCAGAGAATTTCTACAGATAACATGACTCAATGTTGTACCTAAACATTGAGGTTAAAGGTTATGGTGAGAAGGCGGGGGAGTGGGACTAAATGGGAGAATGGATCAGCTCATGATAAAATAGCGGAGCAGACTCGATGGGCTGAATGGCTGACCTTTGCTCCTTTGTCTTATGGTCTAAAGTTTGAGGAGTACAAGGTAAACAGGAAGGGAGCCAATACAGACCCCTGTGGGGCCCCAGTGCTGCTTATAGCCATGTCTGACACACAGCTCTGAAGCCGCACAAACTGTGGTCTGCCAGGCAGGTGGTCCATTATCCAGGATACAATGGAAGTGCCAATCTGCGTCGAACAGAGCTTTTCCCCCAGCAATGAGGACCGTATGGTATTGAAGGCACTTGAGAAATCAGAAAACATTGTCCTCACAGCGCTGCCCTGCTTATCCAAATTGGAGTAGGCTCTATCAGCAGGTAGATGACACCATCGTGGACTCCAGTGTGTTCCTGGTAGACAAACTGCAGGGGATCAAGGGCTGATCTGTCCAGGGGTTGGAGGTGAGTCAGGACCAGCCCCTCTCGGGTCTTCATGATGTGTGAGGTCAGGGCCACTGGACAGTAGTCATTCAAGTCTTTCAGTTGGCCCTTCTTGGGTACTGGGACCACACACGATGTTTTCCGGGCTGAAAATGCACTGGAGAACGTAACACAGCTGCTCAGCACCCTCCTTCAGGACCTGGGGTTCACAGCATCTGGTCCCGATGTTTTGCCATGTCTGAGCTTCCTCACAGCCCTTCTCACCTGCTCCCTCCATAATGGCGAGGGAGTTGGCGGAAGGTGGGAGTTGAGACAGGTGAAGATTGGGATGATACCAGTTGGTATGTGAAGGTGAGGATGGTAGATGCAGGGCAAGGAAGGGATATAGACAGTGGTGGCCTGTGTTGTTCATCCACATGTTGAATTGGGGGGGGGGTTGGATGGAGGAGGCTGGTGTGCTGAGGAGGGTGTGAACAGGAGGGGAATTGTCAAACCTATGAAGAATTGGTTTACTCATTAGCCCATTCACGGCTGCATTGCGAGGCTCTACAGCCAGGCTGATTGAAGCCAGTGATGCTCTTCATGTCTCTCCACACCTCCTGTGTGCTGCTCTGCCCAAGCTTGTTCTCCAGCTCTCTCCTGTACTCCTCTTTAGTCACCCTGATCTTCTCCTTTAGCTCCCTCTGCACATGCTTCAATTCCTCCCTATCTTCTGATCTAAAGGCTCACTTTTTGTGGTTCAGAAGAGTCAGTAACCTCAAACCAGTCCCTAGAGGCCTCGATGGCCTCTGGAGACCATTTTTGTACTACCTTAGTGGTAGCTAGCTGTTGCTGTACTTTGGGCTTATAAAAGGGCATGAGGTGAACCAGGTTGTGTTCTGATCTTCCACGTGCGTGGAGAGCTGTAAAGTTGTATGCATCTTTAACATTTCTGGGGGCACCTCACAAGGCGTAGGATACTTACATCTCAAAGCCAAAGAAGTATTCCAAAGGGAGGATGATGGCTGACAAGGAAAGTCAAAGACAGCATAAAAGGAAAAGGGAGGGCATATAATAGAGCAAAAATTAGTGGGAAGTTAGAGGTTTGGGAAGCTTTTAAAAACCAACAGAAGTCAAATTTAAAAAAAACATAAGGGGAGAAAAGACAAAAAAAGATAGCTTTTTTCAGAAATATAAAGAGTAAAAGAAAGGCCAAAATGGATATCAGACCATTGGAAAATGACGCTGGTAATAATGAGGGACAAAGAAATGGAAGACAAACTTGAGAAGTATTTTGTGTCAGTCTTCACTGTAGAAGACATTATCAGTACGCCAGAAATTTGAGAGTGTCGGGGGTGTCGTTGCTATTATTAAGAAGAAGGTACTTGGAAAGCTGAAAGATCTTAAAGTAAATAAAGTCACCTGGACTAGATGGACTACACCCCAGCGTTCTGAAAGAAGTGGCTGAAGAGATTATGGAGGCATTAGTAATCATCTTTCAAGAATCACTATATTCTGAAATGGTTCCAGAGGACTGGAAAATTGCAAATGTCACTCCATTCTTTAAAAAGCGAGGAAGGCAAAAGAAAGGAATTACAGGCCAGTTTCAGTGGTGGGAAAATGTGGGGGTCTATTTTTAAGAATGGGGTTTTGATGTACTTGGAGGCATAACACAGGCCTAAGTTAACATGGTTTCCTTAAGTGTAAATCTTGCCAGACCAATCTGTTGGAATTCTTAAAGGAATAACAGGCAGGATAGACAGATCATTTTACAAGGCAATACTAAAACATTGTGCCACAAAACAAAACAATTCAAGTATGTATACAGTATTGCTGAGTTTCAAAGATGCTAGGTTACTCGTCAATTACGAGGTAGCCAATCCAACTTAATTGTTTTTAGCACTTATGTGCGAGACACAGAAACTTGGTCAGTACTTAGTGCTTTCAGCTGGAAATTACTTTGGTATCAAAGTTAATCAGGGATTAAATTAGGGTCCACTCTGATGGCCTCTAGGTCAAGTGGCTTTCCAAAACTCCCCATCTGTTGACAAGAACAACCAGTTCCATAACCCACTATAGCATCTTAGAGTTACAACAAGGAAAGCTGGGGAAAAACCAAGGGAAAAGCATAACCAGGGCAATGGAATGGCAGAAGCCAATATTCATGACATCTCTGTTCAAATAGAGAGTCATTTCCACACTGAGAACCAAATACAGTATATGGAATATTTTAATTAAACAGAAAGAGAGAGAGAGCAAGAGAACAAGCTAGGGATTGGTTTCTTTATAACAGATGAGATTTAATTGAGGAACTGAAAACCATTAAGGGTTTAGATACCAAAAAAAAAGAGAAAACATGAGGGATAGGTTGGTGAACAGTTCAGCAAAAGAAGTTGCGAAGTATTTTTTGTACAAAGAGCAACTGTCACTTGGCATACATTGCCTGAAACAATAGTGGAAGCAATTTCCAACAGTCAAAAGAGAACTGTAAAAGTACAAGTATGGGCTAGGAATGATGGCGCCAGCGAACAAGGCAACCAAGGATGGCATCCTTCAGACCCTTTACAAAACTACTTTGTTCACTTTTTTCATATCTTTTTCTCTTTCAAATGTGGTTCTGTTACTGTTGGAGCCTGTGATGTACATTTTGGTGGCGTGTATTCGGGTCGATTGAGCAATCTGGCACTTTGCTGTGTCCGAGGAAGCTCAGGGGGGCTTCAAACAAAGTGTGCAGCTGAGAAGCCTGGTGACAGTGTGCAAGCCCTATCGACTCCATTTCTTGCCAATGAAAGCATCAATGAAGAGTGAAAATCATCCAGGATAAGAGCAGAAGGCGGGCGGGTGTTCATCGCCGTCTACATGCGTTTGAATGGTCACTCTCTCCCCCTTGCTTGTTGCTTCCAGAGGAAGGTGTCTGCATCCTGTCTCAGTGTCTCTCCCCCTCCCTCGCTCCCTCCCTCTGCGAGCAATTGCCAGATCCTGGGTCCTGGGCAAGGTTTAATCAATGCAGTTTGTGGAGTGGAGTCAAGTTGACAAATGGCACAACGCTAGGTTGAACTGAACTGAGCTAAACTGAATATGCTTGGACTCTTAATTTTTTTCGCTCTATTTTTTGCCATTTGTATGATTTGTTTTTTTTTGCATGTTGGAGTTTGATGTTTTTCTTTGAACGGGTTCCATGGTTTTCTTTGTTTCGTGGCTGTCTGTGGAAAGACAAATCTCAGAGTTGTATACTGCATACATATTTTGATAGTAAATCTACTTTGAATCCTTTGACTGAAGGGAAAAGAAATGAAAAGAGAAGGAAATCATATAAATTGGATAATTTTACCATGGAGCCAGTGTATGGAAGATAAGCTAGATTGTTGCCTACTGTGTCTCTGAAACCTAATATTATGTCAATAATTGCTGTTTAACTTATATTTCAAAAACAAAATCATGGACAGTATTTGCACCTCAGATGTCTGTGGATTCAGGGAAGACACCGATAAAAAAAAATTAGGGATTAATAGGCATCACTTTTACCATGATTTTTTTGGTAAATCTTGAAATGCAATGGTACAGAGTTACTCAAGAGAATTTTCATACCTGGGTTCTATTTTGTCCATTGTTAAACTTCTCATCATGCTGTTCTGTACACGTTGGAACTGCAAAGACATAAGATGAATGATTAGTATTTGTATTACTGAAAAACAGAGAAAATTTAACTCTGGAGAGTAAATTCAGAAGTAGACTTTGGAAAAGACTCTCTATTTTCAGTCTACAGCATGGAATATATTGAAAATGTTTCTAAAAATACATATCAGGCTACATACATGCAAACAAACAAACACTCCTCCAAGGAGACATTTTATCAGGTCCAATGACTACCTGCCCTCTTCTGTAGAGGATGGTGTGTGGCATATGGTATTATCTGAACAAAGATAAATTGAGGAGGAACAATACCTTGTTACGCCATGTCAGTCTAGTGCAAGCCTACAGCAGCTATGTAGCATCAAGTGGGTAAAAGATAAGAATTGTGCCAAGCATCAAGGGGATAGGACTTAATTTGAAGGCAGAGATCTTCAATGTTAATAATCCAAGTCTCAGCATCCAAATTCAAAATGGAAAATTACATAGTCACGTTACCAGACAGCCATCAGTCAAGGAAGTATGACTGTCGTCTGTTGAGTGTGTTACAAAATTAAGACCATACACAAAAGAGAATGATAAGCCAAAGGTTAAGATATCCATCCTTCAAATGTGATTAATTACATTCTCCTCCATAATCTGCTGAAAGGTGTCACTATGTGATGTGGTGAAAAACCAATACAGAAAGAGCAGCACAGCCTATGACATGGTCGGTAGAAGGGTGCAAAGACCCCAGGGTCTTGGAATTAAAGAAGATCAATGCTGAATAAACTGACCTTGACCTCAATGGACTGAGCTTCCAGAGGAAGTGGTTAAAGAAGGTATATTAACAATATTCAAAGCATACAGATACATGGATAGGAATCATTTAGAGGGACATGAGCCAAATGCAGGCAAACAGGACTAGCTTAGATTAGAATTGTGGTCAGTATAGAGTAGCTGGGCCAAAGGGCCTGTTTTCTGTGCCTTATGACTCTGTGTGAGTTCTTCTGCCTATAACCGGACGAATATCTATGCAATGTATCCCAAAATGACATTTGGTCTTCACCCTATTCTGAGGTGGGTTCCTGACCTAAAATATTAACCATTTTCTCAGCCTGACTGGCTGAGGTTTTGTTATCCATTCTATGTGTCTACGTGAACCTAACCTGCCACTGTGAGGCAGTTTTAGTCCTGTCCTCACCATAGACTATCTTCAGCAAGGGTGATTGCTCAGCAGCTGGAACTGATGAACCCCATGAACAATGCACCTTTGATTAACCTGTTAGAATACAAGAAGTGCCTTTGAATCACTAAGACAAAGAGAGAAACTGAGTAAGAGAAAATGGTTGTGACTTGCACTGCACAAGCCTTTAGCTTATAACCGAACATCTAAAGCAAATTGTCAACAGCTTTGTTTTAAGATGGTGCCAAGTTGCAGTCTCTGTCAAGATCATGGCTTAGACCTACTTATTTTTTAAGATCATAAGGATGGCTTGGAGAAAGGAGAGGGGAGTTAGATGTCAGGTTAAGATTTAGGGACAGTGATGTCAAGAAGCTAGAGGTCAGATTTGGGTTTAGGGACAGAGAAGTTGAGGAGTTAGAAGTCAGGCCTCTGCTCCACACTCAAAGTCCAGAGACATGAACAGGTGATGAAGGACATACACAGTTCAGGCCTCCACTCCCCATTCAAAGGCCAGTGATGTTGATGAGTAACAAAGGACACTCAAAGTCCAGATCTCCGCTCCGCACTCAAAGGAAATGCAAAAAAAGAGGCATGAATGCAGTCGATTGTTGTACCCAGAACTCCGCCTTGAAGTTCATGGCCCCATCGTTGGCTAGACCAGGGCTTGATACCAAAGTTCAGAGCTCAAAGATCGATCAGAAATCCAGAAGTCTAAAGTAAATAGTCTGGGGGGTGGGGGAGGGGGAGGGGGTGGTGGGTGTGTATGTGTATGTACAAAACTAGAGGACTGTTCCAGCATATCCCAAGGTTGTGTTGGTGTGAACACGATCAGCACATTTCACTGTAGGTTTCGATGCACATGTGAGAGCTAAATGTATATGAATCTGAGTCAGTCATACAGCATGAGAAAAGATCCTTCAGCCCAAGTGGTCTGCAGCTTCCAAACTGCCCCTAAGCTAACCCTATTTGCCACTATCTGACTGTCTGGCCTATAACCTCCTAAACCTTTCCTATCCACGTACCTGTCAACAACTTGTATTCATATAGGACCTTCAACACAACAAAACATCCAAGGTACTTTACAGGAGTATTATTAAACAATATTTAACAGTGCTCTTTACGATTAAAGCCAATGTACAATGGCTTGCTCAGAGGTAGGCTCATGAAGAAAAGGAAGTCAAAGATCCAGAAATATTAAGGGAAGTGTGTTCAGATTTTAGGGGACAGTCCACAAAGGTTATTAATTTCAAAAAATGATCAAAAAGTCTAAACTGATGGAGATCACGCATCTAGTCTGAAGGGGGAAGGAAGTGAGACGGTCATAGAGACCCTTGAAACTTGACTTCAAGTTTGTCTGTATTCTTTCCAAAACTATTTTATCTCACATATCAAAACAGATAATAGTATGCATACAAACAGAAAATCTCAAACAACTGTAACAGTTGTTCTTCCAGCCCCATCAACAAGCTGACAGAATGGGATTTGAACTAGGAAAGTTATGTCAAAAATAAGAGGCATATGCGATGAGCTGAATGGCTTTCGTCTATATTTAAAAGCAGAGGTTGATAGGCTCTTGATTAGCAAGAGCATCAGAAGTTACAGGGAGACAGTAGGAGAATGGGGTTGAGGGGGAAAGTAAACCAACCACGAATGGTGAACCAGAAATAGAATCAGGTTTAATATCACTGGCATCTGTTGTGAAATTTGTTATGCAATACATAATAATAACAACAACCAATTCTGATAAGAGTCTCTATTGTGGACTGGGAGTGGGAAGGGGGCAGGGAAAGCAGAATCATAGTTGGGGAAAGAAGAGGGGAGAGTGGAGAGAATGGGAAGCCCCAGAGGGACATGCAGTAACAATCCATAAACCAATTGTTTGGAATCAAATGACCTTGCCTGCACCCACGCCATTATAAGGCTTTATAAGGCACTGGTGAGGCTTCACTTGGAATATAGTGAGCAGTTTTCGGCCCCTTATCTGAGAAAAGGATGTGCTGACACTGCAGAGGGTTCAGAAGAGCTTCACAAGAATGATTCTGGGAATGAAAGAGTTATTATATGATGAGCATTTGATGGTTCTGAAGGCCTGTACTCACTGAAATTTAGAGGAATGAAGGGTATCTCATTGAACCCTATCGAATGTGAAAAACCTAGACAAAGGGGATGTGGAGAGGATGTTTCGTATAGTGAGGGAGTCTAGAACCAGAGGGCACAGCCTCAGAATAGAGAGACATCCATTTAGAACAGAGGTGAGGGGGATTTCTTTAGCCAGAGGGTACTGAATCTTTGGAATTCATTGCCACAAGCGGCTGTACAGGCCAGGTCATTGGGGTGTATTTAAGGCGGAGGTTAATAGGTTCTTGATTAGTCAGAATGTTAAAGGTTACAGGAAAAAGGCAGGAGAATGGGGTTAAGAGGGAAATGGATCAGCCGTGATGAAATGGCAGAGCAGACTCGATGAGCCAAATGACCCAATTCTGCTCCTGTATCTTATGCTCGATGAAGTCAATGACTCAAAATGACTGAAAAGCCTGATTCTTCTACTATGCCTTATGGTCTTACAGTTCTGTATTGTAATTGGAACAACGGTGAAAAGAAAGGAAATCTACAAAATTATAAGAGATAGAAGTATATTTCACTTTAAAATTTAAAAAATAAAAGGATTTTGCCTTGCCTTTCTGTGGTAATCCCTCTGCTGATTAAACTTGTCCACCACCTTTTCAGCCTGTCGATCACACTCCACCTGCAGATACTTTATAAGTGTGTAAAGCCTGCCAGGCCCATAGTATGTCTCAACGATAGGCTGGTGAGTCTCCACTATTCGAGCGATCCCTATGAGAAAGATTAACACAACCATCCAGGTCATCTGCATCATAAAAACCACCTCTCAAAGTTCAGCATCACTTTGTCAGGTTAGATGTAAAGTAAACCTAGCTTTACTCTACCTTAACCACCTGTCTCAGTTTTCAGTTTTTCTCTATTCCCTACACTAGACACCATAAATAATTAAATAGTAATAAAACCATAAATAATTAAATAGTAATATGTAAATTATGCCAGGAAACAAGTCCAGGACCAACCTATTGGCTCAGGGTGTCTGACCCTCCAAGGGAGGAGTTGTAAAGTTTGATGGCAACAGGCAGGAATGACTTCCTATGATGCTCAGTGTTGCATCTCGGTGGAATGAGTCTCTGGCTGAATGTACTCCTGTGCCCAACCAGTACATTATGTAATGGATGGGAGACATTGTCCAAGATGGCATGCAACTTGGACAGCATCCTCTTTTCAGACACCACCGTCAGAGAGTCCAGTTCCATCCCCACAACATCACTGGCCTTACGAATGAGTTTGTTGACTCTGTTGGTGTCTGCTACCCTCAGCCTGCTGCACCAGCACACAACAGCAAACATGATAGCACCTGCCATCACAGACTCGTAGAACATCCTCAGCATGGTGTTATTAGAATACTTTTGCCAACGTCGACAAAACTGACCTACTGCTATCAAAAATGAAACCAATGCTACTCTTACTTCAAATGGCCTTGTATGACTCTGCATTGTGTTGTTGGAAGTACACTATGAGCTTGGCAATTGCATCAAGCCACCATTAATGGTATTAGCAATTGGCTCAGCCTTTTCACAGGGTAGCCAGGAAGGGACATTAAATGAACTGTATTAAAAACTTAACCTTTTATTCAAGGTCTATGAGCTTGTTGGTGCTTCTGCCACCAGTGAGGTGGAACAAAGAGTGAATCCATCTCTTACAACAGACTGGGCTCAAAACTCAGGATTGGAAAGGATCAGGCTAGCACCATTGTTGTTGTCCTTCTACTACATTGGGGTTGAAACTATAGAGTTATAAATATGATTGCAGCTCTTTAATTAGATTCAAATATATTCTTACCTTCAAAAAGCAGTGTGAGGGTATCAGCATAGGTAACTGCTGCCCTACGATCACTCATCTCAGTGCTCAGTGCCAACTGAAGGTTTTCTTCAGCTTTTTTTGCAATCTTCAAAAGTAAAAGAAAATATCCAAATTGTACAAAGACTTAACTAAGTGCAATTCACATCCGAGCCAAGGATATTGCAACAGCAACTACGTATCCAACCCACTCCCGTTAGTGTTGCTGATCCAATGACGAACCAATTGATCCTCATTGAGACTAAACTGGAATATTCTGGTCATCTACCTACAGGAAAAATATCAATAAGACTGAAAAGAGTGCAGATACAATTTACAAGGATGTTGCTGGGACATAAGGACCTAGGTTACAGGTAAAGTTTGAATAGGTTAAGACTTTATTCCCTACAGCATAGGAGAATGAGGGGAGATTTGATAGTGGTATACAAAATTATGAGGGCTATAGATTCCATAAATGGAGGCTGGCTTTTTTCCCCAATGAGATCGAATGAGACAAGAACTAGAGGTCATATAATAGCTTAAGGGTGAAAGGTGAAATATTTAAGGGGAACATGAGGAACTTCATTCAGAGAACGGAAAGAGTGTGGAATGAGCTGCCAGCGGAAGTGATAGGTGTGGGTTTGATTTCAATGCTTTGGTTAAGTACATGGATCAGAGGGGTTTGGAGGGCTATGTTCCAGTTGCAGGTCTATGGGACTAGACAGAGTAATAGTTCGACATGGACTAGATGGACCAAAGGACCTATTTTATACTGTACTGCTCTATGACTCTAAAGGTTGATACCTTCAACAGTGTGGTAATCCTTTGGTGTTGCATAACAAAATGATAAGTCAAGATTTCAACATGAAGATTTAGAATACATTGGACTCTATGTCTAAATCACAGAAACACCAACACGGCAGCAGGAGGGGGCCCTCCACAGAAGGAGGAACAGCCCAGTTGTCCAAAGAAATCGACCATCCTTCTGCTCTCCTTGCCCCTTTACCTGTTTACAAAGGTACTCTGAGAACTTGCTCAGTCCTTCTTCATGCAATCCCAGTAAAGGGAAGATCTTGAAGAAACGTTCCACCTGTGGCAGGTCACCTTCCATGATGGCTACATCAAATTTCTCAGCAACAATCACCCTGAGCCGCTGGTCTGCCTCTTGCAAAAGCTTAAGGTTTGCATCAATGACATTAGCTGTTGGGAAATGTAGCTACAATTAGATCAGGAAATATTATAGATCCATTTATTTATTCATTTTGCTGCTAACTATATGCTCAGTTTAACTAAACATGCTGCTACTGATAATTAGATCATCATGTTCCACGATCAATCTCCTGTTATTCCATGTCTAGATTTAGTGCTCAACATACACTCAGTGGCCACTTTGTTCTGTACAGGAGTGGAACCCATGTGGTCTTCTGGTGCTGTAGCTCATCCACTTCAAGGCTTGATGTGTTGTGTGTTCTGAGATCTCTTCTGTATACCACTGTTGTAATGCGTGGTTATTTGAGTTACAGTCCTTTTCCTGTCAGCTTGAACCAGTCTGGCCATTCTCCTCTTTTCCTTTCTCATTAACAAGACACTCATTAACAAAACTGCTGCTCATGAATGTATTTTTGTTTTCACACCATTCTCTAAACTCTAGAGACTGTTGTGCATGAAAATCTCAGGGGACCAGCAGTTTCTGAGATACTCATACCAACTGTCTGGCATCAACAATCAGTCTATGGTCACCGACACTACATTTCTTCCCCATTCTGACATTGGCTCTGAACACAACTGAACCGCCTTAACTATGTCTGCATGTGTTTGTGCACTGAGTTGCTGCCACATGATTGGCTGATTAGATATTTGCTTTAATGAACAGGTGTACCTAATAAAGTGACCACTGAGTGTATTTTTAGATGATACACACCAAATTCCTTCATCACAATCCTTGAATACCTCCTGTCCCAAAAAAAGCAGGACCATCCAATCTCACCCACCTAATTAATGCTACTCTGATTCCATTCATCAGCAATACCACTGATACTGACATCAGTCGCACTTACACTCCACTGACAATCAATTTGGGTTTCAGCAGGATTTCTCTCTGTTTCGTACCTCATTGTAGCCTTGGTCATACAGGTCATGTAGCGACCAATACAGGACTGATTGCTCTTGATATCAAGGCTGCACTTGACCATTGGCTTCATTTCTAGCTCTACCAGGATCCCTTGATGTCACATTTCAATGAATGGTTTCCCTCACAGAAGTTGCCTGTGCCCAACCACCTTACACCTCTGTAAACTGCCAAGGAAACACTTGAGCCAATTTGGATTTCATAGAGACATACAGGACAAAAACACACACTTACACCCAACTTGTCCATGCTGACTAAGATAGCCATCCGAGCTGGTCTCACTGTTGGGATTTGGCCCACATCCTTTCCCTCACCATGCATCTCTCTACATATATTTTAAACATTGTAATTGTATTCTCCTCTTGAGCTTCTGCTGGCAATTTATTCTATATACTCACCACCCTCTGTGTGGAATAAGTTAATTCTCAGGTCCCTAATAAATCCTTCCCTCACCTTAAATCTACGTCCTCTAATTTTAGAGATCTCTACAATGGCAAAAAGACCATTCAACTTGCCATGCCATCTTTCTGCACCTTTTCTAGCTGGTGACCAGAGCTGTGCACAATATACTGGCTTTGGAGGTGGTGCACAATATCCCAAGTGTAGTCTCACCAATAACCTGTATAGTTAGATCATAAGACATAGGAGTAGAATTCGGCCATTTGGCCCATCAAGTCTGCTCTGTCATTCAATCATAGCCGATCCTTCTTTCCCATCCTCAGCACCACTCCCCGAGAGGGGGGAAGAATACCACATCTGCTCTCAGGATGAGGCCTTTCATTCCAGGATGAAGGAGATGTCTTCCTTTTTTAAAGAAACGGGCTTCCCTTCTTCCACCATCAACTCTGCTCTCAAACGCATCTCTCCCATTTCACACACATCTGCTCTCACCCCATCCTCCCGCCACCCCACTAGGGATAGGGTTACCTCCCCCTTTCTTTCTCCCTAGGCCTCCCGTCCCATGATCCTCTCCCTTCTCCAGCCTTGTATCCCTTTTGCCAATCAACTTTCCTGCTCTTAGCTCTATCCCTCCCCCTCCTGTCTTCTCCTATCATTTCAGATCTCCCCCTCCCCCTTTCAAATCTCTTACTATCTCTTCTTTCAGTTAGTCCTGACGAAGGGTCTCGGCCAGAAACATCAACTATACTTCTTCCTACGGATGCTGTCTGGCCTGTTGCGTTCCACCAGCATTTTGTGTGTGTTGCTTGAATAAGCTTCAAGACCTATTTCCTTACTTGCAGGCTGCAGTCAGTTTGGATTGGCAACATATCCTCCACAATCTCCATCAGCACAGATGCTTCACCAGGCTGTGTGCTTAGTCCCATGCTCTGCTTACCTTACAATTATGACGGTGTGGCTAAGCATAGCTCCAATGCCATATTTATTAAGTGTGCTGATGACACCATTGTTGCAGGCCAATCAAAGATGGTGACAAATCAGCATATAGGAGGAACATTGAAAATCTAGCTGAGTGGTGCCATAACAACAACCTCTTACTCAATGTCAGCAAGACCAAGAAGCTGATTACTGACCTCAGGAGGAGGAAATCAGAGATTTATAAGCCAGTCCTCAGTGGGGGATCAGAAGTGGAGAGGGTTAGCAAATTTAAATTCCTCTGAGGATCTATCCTGGACCCAGCATACAAGTGCAATTATGAATAAATCACATAAAAGTTTGCAAAGATCCAACATGACATCTAAAACCTTGACAAACGTTTTCAGAGGTGTGGTGGAGAGTATATTCACTGGTTATATTACATCACAGTCTGGTGTGGAAACACCAATGCTCTTGAACAGAAAGTCCTGATAAAAGTAGTAGACATGATCCAGTCCACCCCACCATTGAGCACACTGACATGGAGCATTGTCACAGGAAAGCAGCATCTATCATAAGACTTCCACCACCCAAGTCATGCTCTCTTTTACCTGATGGCAACAGTGAGGTGGTACAGGAGCCTCAGGATTCACACTACCAGGTTCAGAAACAGTTATTACCCCTCAATCAGAGCAGATAACTGCGCTCAACTTCGCTTGCCTCATGACTGTTCTCACGTTAGACCATAAAACTATAAGAGCAGAAGTAGGCCATTCAGCCCATTGAGCCTGCTCTGCTATTCAATCATGGGCTGACCCAATTTCCCCAGTCATCCCCACTCCCCTGTTTTCACCCCATACCCCTTGATGCCCTGGCTACTCAAGAACCTATCTATCTCTGCCTTAAATGCACCTAGTGACTTGGCCTCCACAGCTGCTCATGGCAACAAATTCCACAGATTTACCACCCTCTGACTAAAGTAATTTCTCCGCATCTCAGTTCTAAGAGGACATCTTTCAATCCTGAAGCCGTGCCCTCTTGTCCTAGAATCCCCAACCATGGGAAATTACTTTGCTATGTTTAATCTGTTCAGGCTTTTTAACATTCAGAATGTTTCTATGAGATCCCCGCCCCCTCATTCTCCTGAACTCCAGGGAATACGGCCCAAGAACTGCCAGATGTTCCTCGTACAGCAACCCTTTCATTCCTGGAATCATTCTCATGAACCTTCTCTGAACCCTCTCCAATGCCAGTATATCCTTTCTAAAATAAGGAGCCCAAAACTGCACACAATACTCCAAGTGTGGTCTCACGAGTGCTTAAGAGAGCCTCAACATCACATCCCTGCTCTTATATTCTATACCTCTAGAAATGAATGCCAACATTGCATTCGCCTTCTTCACCACTGACTCAGCCTGGAGGTTAACCTTTAGCGTATCCTGCACAAGGACTCCCAAGTCCCTTTGCATCTCTGCATTTTGAATTCTCTCCCCATCTAAAAGTCTGCCCGTTTATTTCTTCCACCAAAGTGCATGATGATACACTTTCCAACATTGTATTTCATTTGCTACTTTTTGCCCATTCCCTTAAATTATCTAAGTCTCTCTGCAGGCTCTCCGATTGCTCAACACTACCAGCAACCCCACCTATCTTTGTATCGTCGGCAAATTTAGCCACAAATCCATGAATACCGTAGTCCAAATCATTGACATACATTGTAAAAAGCAGTGGTCCCAACACCGACCCCTGTGGAACTCCACTGGTAACTGGCAGCCAGCCAGAATAGGATCCCTTTATTCCCGCTCTCTGTTTTCTGCTGACCAGCCAATGCTTCACCCATGCCAGTAACTTCCCTGTAATTCCATGGGCTCTTATCTTGCTAAGCAGCCTCACATGTGGCACCTTGTCAAAGGCCTTCTGAAAATCCAAGTACACCACGTCTATCGCATCTCCTTTGTCTACTCTACTTGTAACTTCCTCAAAGAATTGCAGTATGTTTGTCAGGCAGGATCTTCCTTTCAGGAAACCATGCTGGCTTTGGCCTATCTTGTCATGTGCCTCCAGGTACTCCGTAATCTCATCCCTAAAAATCGATTCCAACAACTTCCCAACCACTGATGTCAGGCTAACAGGTCTATAGTTTCCATTCTGCTGCCTCGCACCCTTCTTAAATAGAGTGGTAACATTTGCCATTTTCCAGTCATCCGGTACAATGCCAGAATCTATCATTCTTGAAAGATCATTGTTAAGGCCTTCGCAATCTCTCCAGCTACTTCCTTCTGAACCCGAGGGTGCATTCCATCAGGTCCAGGAGATTTATCCAACCTCAGACCATTAAGCTTCCTGAGCACTTTCTCAGTCATAATTTTCACTGCATAAACTTCACTTTCTTGAAACTCTTGAACGTCCAGTATACTGCAGACATCGTCCACTGTGAAGACTGATGCAAAATACACATTCAGTTCCTCTACCATCTCTGCATCTCTCATTATAATATCTCCAGCGTCATTTTGTATTGGTCCTATATCTACCCTCCATTCTCTTTTACCCTTATATACTTAAAAAAGCTTTTAGTATCTTCTTTGATATTAGTTGCCAGCTTCCTCTCATAATTCATCTTTTCCTTCCGAATGACCTTCTTAGTTTCCTTCTGCAAGTTTTTAAGAGCTAGCCAATCCTCTATCTTTCCATTAGCTCTGGCTTCCTTGTATGCCCTGTCTTTTGCTTTTACTTTGGCTCTGACTTCACTTGTCAGCCACAGTAGTGTCCTTCTTCCCTTTAAAAATTTCCTCTTATTTGGAATATATCTGTTTTGCACTTCCCTCATTTTTCACAGAAACTCCAGCCATTGCTGCTCTGCTGTCCTTCCTGCAAATGTCCCTTTCCAGTCAACTTTGGTCACTTCCCCTCTCATGCCATTGTAACTTCCTTTACTCCACTGAAATACCGACACATTGGATTTTATTTTTTCCCTCTCAAATTTCAATGTGAATTCGATCATATTGTGATCACTGTTCCCTAAGGGTTCCTTAACCTTAAGCTCTCTTATCACCTCTGGATCATTGCACAACACCCAATCCAGCACAGCTGATCCCTTAGTGGGCTCAACAACAAGCTGTTCTAAAAAGCCATACCTTAGACATTCTACAAATTCTCTCTCTTGAGGTCCAGTACTGGCCTGGTTTTCCCAATCCACTTTCATCTTAAAATCCCCAACGATGATCATGACATTGCCTTTCTGACGCACCTTTTCTATCTCCTGCTGTAATATGTATTCCACTTCCCAAATGCTGTTTGGAGGCCTGTATACAACTGCCATTAGGGTCTTTTCATCCTTGTCCTTTCTTAACTCAACCCATAGAGACTCTACACCTTCCAATCCTAACTAACCTCTTTCCAATGATTTAATATTATTTCTTACACACAGAGCCACACCACCCCCTCTGCTGACCAACCTATCTTTCCAATATACTCTATATCCTTGGACTTTCAGCTCCCAATGGCAGCCATCCTTTAGCCAAGTTTCAGAGATAGCCACGACGTCATATTTGCCAATCTGTAGCTGAATTTCAAGATCGCCCATTTTATTCCTTATGCTGCATGCATTCAAATACAGCATTCTCAGTCCAGTATTTGTTGCTTTCTGTTTTAACGGCATCACACCTCTATTGCCCTGTAACTCATTTTGATTAAGCCTGAGCTCCTGCCTGTTCTTTCTATAACCTCTATTGCACACTATCTTTGATTTATTTCTGTTTTCTCCTTCCTCAGCCCTATCAATCCAGTTCCCATCCCCCCCCGCCAAATTAGTTTAAACCCTCCCTTACAGCTCTATTAAATGTGCCTGCTAGGATATTCGACCCCTTTGGGTTCAGGTGCAACCCGTCCTTTTTGTACAGGTCGTACCTCCCCCAGAAGAGGCCCCAGTGATCAGGAATCTGAAGCCCTGTTCCCTACGCCAGTCCCTCAGCCACACATTAATACGCCTGATCATGCTATTCTTGCACTCGCTAGCATGTGGCACAGGCAGCAATCCTGAGATTACTACCCTAGAGGTCCTGCCTTTCAGCTTCCTACCAAACTCCCTGAATTCTCTCTGCCGGAACTCCTCCCTTTTTCTACCTATGTCATTGGTACCAATGTGTACCAAGACTTCTGGCTGGTCACCCTCTCCCTTCAGAATACTCTGCACCTGATCCGAGACATCCTGTACCCTGGCACCTGGGAGGCAACACACCATACGAGTATCTCTATCAGGCTGACAGAACCTCCTATCTGTTCTCCTCACTATGGAATCCCCTATGACTACCACATTTTTCATCTTCCTCTTTCCTTTCTGCACCACGGAACTAGGATCAGTGCCAGAGACCCGATTGCCATGGTCGTCCTCTGTCAGGTCATCCCCCTCAACCATACCCAAAATGAAATATCGATTACTGAGGGGGATGGCCACAGGGGTGCTCTCTACAATCTGAGCGCTTTGCCTCGCTTCCTTGACCGTCACCCACTTATCTGACTTCTGCAGCCTCGGGGTGACTAATTCCCTGTAACTCCTCTCTATCTCCTCTTCATTCTCCCTAATAAGCTGTAGGTCATCGAGTGCAGCTCCAGATCCCTAACACGGTCTCTCAGGAGCTGCATCTCGGTGGACCTGGCACAGATGTGGCCATCTGGGAGACTGGAAGATTCCCAGGATTCCCACATCCAATACCCAGAGCAAAGTACTGTCCCTACCAACATGATCTCTATTCCTCAAAAACAAATGCAAAGAAAAACCAAACGCAAAGTCCACTTACCTCGCCGAAGCCTGAATGAGCAGAAGTCTGTCACTTCTACTCTCGCCACTGGCGAGTTCTCAGTATTTATTACTATTTAATTTTTTTCTTTATTTTTGAATTTGCACAGTTTGGTGTCTTCTGCACACTGATTGTCCGCTCTGTTGATACGGTCTTTCATTGATTCTACTATGCTTATTTGATTAATTGAGTATGCCCGCAAAAAATGAATCACAAGGTTGTATATAGTGACATATATCAACCTTGATAATAAATTTACTTTGAAAGCATTCTCTTTGTGCTCTTAACGATGTTGTATTTGACTGCTAACCCTTTGTAATTCATACTCAAGAACACATTTGTTGTCTTTTTTTCTATTTAGTTGATTAAACTGTGTTTTGATTCCTCTTACTTAAATGTATAACCTCACATTTTCCCCATATTAAACTGCATTTTCCAAGTTTTAACCCAGCGAGTCCATCCCATTGTGGGTCACAAGTATCCTCATCACAACCTGCACTTTAACCAGTTTTCAAGTCACCAACATAAGGGGTGAATAAACAATTTCCTTTACCAGTACATGAGAAACCAGCAAGGATACAGGTTCAGGCCTACTACTGCACAATCAGAAAGGATTAATTAATAAACTGGTAGTTGAAAGGTCAGTGGGGAAGAATGCATTAGTTTAGTTTGAAACCAGTATCTTATATTCATACAAAGCAAACTACGGAAGTATAAGATGTGAGATGCCCATTGCAGATTGGAAGACTACACTAACAGGTATGAGCATAATGGTTTACATTTAAAGAATACCCAGTTTCATCAAATAGCTGTTGCTTTAAGGCAGGAAAATTGGACCAAAAAAAGTCTATGACTAATAAGAGATTCTAGAAAGTATTAGATCAAAAGAAAAGGCTGAAGAACAGCAAGTTGAAAAATGAGAAAACTTCAAATTCAGCAGAGGAAGACAAAGAAATCAGTAAGTAAAGGGCAAACAGAAATCTAGTCAGAGGCATAAAAACAGACTAAGGTTCCCTGTGAATATGTAAATTGCCTAAACAATGGAGACTACAGTGAGGTGAGGGCTTGGCTAGTATAGACTGGGAACACAGGCTACATGGTAGGAGAGTTGAGGAACAGTGGAAGACTTTCAAAGAGTTTTCACAGTGCTCAACAAAAGTATATTCCAGTTAAAAGTAATGACAGTAAGGGTGGGGAGAGCCAGCCTTGGATAACTAAGTAAATAAAAGAAGGCATCAAACTAAAAACTCGTGCATACAAAGTCACCAAGTGTAGTGGGAAACTGAAAGATTGGAAAAACTTTAAAAATCAACAAAGTATCTCAAGCGAGCAATAAATAAAGAGAAGCTAGTTTATGAAAATAACCTAGCACAAAATATAAAAACGAATAGTAGAACTTTTTATAATTGGCTGAGGCTTTGAATGACTACTTTGTGTCGGTCTTCATGGTGGAGGACACATCTAAAGATGTTATGAATGTGATGGGAGGTGAGGACCTCAATACAATAGCTATCACTAAAGAGGTCGTGCTGAGCAAACTTGTAGGCCTGAAGATAGATAAATCCCCTGGTCCTGATGGAATGTATCCCAGCGTACTGAAAGAAATGGCAGAAGTTATAGTAGAGGCTTTGGAAATAATTTACCAAAATTCTCTGGACGCAGGTCCCGGCGGATTGGAAGATGGAGAATGTCATGCCACTGTTCAAAAAAAGGTGTAGACAAAAGTCAGGTAACTATAGGCCAGTTAGTTTAACATCTGTAATTGGGAAAATGCTTGAAGCTATCATTAAAGAAGAAATAGTGAGGCATCTGGAAAGAAATGGATCCATCAGGCAGACGCAGCATGGATTCAGCAAAGGCAAGTCCTGTTTGACAAACTTACTGGCTATAACAAGCGCACTGGATAGAGAGAAACAAATGGATGTTATTTACTTGGATTTCCAGAAGGTGTTCAATAAGGTGCCACATAAAAGACTTATCCACACAATAAGGATGCAAGTTGGGGGTGATGTATTAACATGGATACAGGATTGGTTAACTAATAGAAAGCAGAGTTGGGATACACGGGTGTCACTCTGGTTGGCAATCAGTGATGAGCGGTGTGCCGCAGGGGTATACATTAACGATCTGAAAGAGGGGACCGAATGATATACATGATATACATTATATCTCATTTTGGATGCGGTTGAGGGGGGGGTGACCTGACAGAGGACAACCACAGCAATCGGGTCTCTGGCACTGAGCCTGATTCTGCGGTGCAGAAGGGAAAGAGGAAGATGATGTTCGTGATATGCATTAACGATCTGGAAGAGGGGACCAAGTGCAGTGTATCTAAGTTTTCTGATGATACTAAATTGAGTGGAAAAGCAAATTGTGCAGAAGATACGCAGAGTCTGCAGAGGGATATAGATAGGTTAAATGAGTGGGCAAGGGTCTGGCAGATGGAGTACAATGCTGGTAAATGCAAGGTCGTCCACTTTGGAAGGAAAAATGGAAGATCAAATTATTATGTAAATGGTAGAAGATTGCAGCATGCTGGTGTGCAGAGGGATGGGAGTGCTTGTGCGTGAATCACAAAAGGTTGGTTTGCAGGTGCAGCAGGCTATCAAGAAGGCAAATGGAGCGTTGGCCTTCATCGCTAGAGGGATTGAATTTAAGAGCAGGGAGGTTATGCTGCAACTGTACAGGGTACTGGTGAGGTCTCATCTGGAGTACTGCATGCAGTTCTGGTCTCCTTACTTGAGGAAGAATATTCTGGCTTTTGAGGTGGTGCAGAGGAGGTTCACAAGGTTGATTCTAGAGGTGAGGGGGTTAGACTATGCGGAGAGATTGAGTCGCCTGCGACTGTACTCGCTGGAATTCAGAAGAACAAGAGGTGATCTTATAGAAACATAAAATTATGCAAGGGATAGATAAGATAGAAGCAGGAATGTTGTTTCCACTGGGAGGTGAGACTAGAACTTGGGGACATAGTCTCAAGATTCAGAGGAGTAGATTTAGGATGGAGATAAGGAGGGACTGCTTTTCCCAGAGAGTGGTGAACCTGTGGAATTCTCTGTCCAATGAAGCAGTGGAGGCTACCTCAGTAAATATATTTAAGACAAGTCTAGATAGATTTTTGCATAGTAGGGGAATTAGGAGTCATTCGGAAAAGGCAGGTAGGTGGAGATGAGTCCATGGTCAGATTAGCCATGATCTTATTGAATGGCGGAGCAGGCTCAATGGCCCAAATGGCCGACTCCTGCTCCTATTTTTTTTATGTTCTTGTGAAATAGATTGACGAAATGATAATGTTGCTCCCTTACAGATTGAAACCAAGGATTTTACAACAGAGAAAATGAAATGGCAAAGAAACTGTACAAAAACTTAAACTAGAGAAAATCTGCAAATGCTAGAAATCCAAGCAACACACACACACACACACACACAATGCCGGAGGAACTCGGCAGACCAGGCAGCATCTACGGAAAACAGTACAGTCGTCATTTCAGGCCAAGACCCTGCAGCAGTATAGAAACTTCAAACAAGAGAAAATCTGCAGTTGTTCATGTTTTCATAGAAGATGGCACAGAAAACCCTAAATTTAATGGAGGACTAAAATTCCAGAATGAATAAGGGCTAAAAGAAATTATCATTGATTAGAAAACTGATTGAAAAAGACAATATATCTCCAGAATCTGACAAGCTGTATCCAAAGATTTTGGAAGGAGTGGATATGTTGAGGATGCACTCTCTAGTTTTGCCCTTCCAAAATTCCATGGATTTTTTCTATAATGGAAAATAGTAAAAGTAACCTCACTACCTAAAGGAGAAAAAGTACAGCAAAAAAACCCCCAGTACCACCCATACTGGGGAAATATCGGAATCCGTCATTAATAAACTAAAAAATAATGCAAGAATCTCTCCTGGGTTCCAAAGGCAAAATCCCACCTTATCACAATCATGAGACCGAAGACTAAGCAAGGTAGTATTTTAAAATCCTTACCCTCCTTCCCCTGCCGACTGAGTTCAATTACAGACTTGTCAAGTGACAGGTAGCGATGGATATGTGCAGCTGCCTGCTCGTAGTCCTCATTGCGCAGGGCTGTCTGCACTCCATCAGTGCAGAACTTAAGATCCAAGATGTCATCTGCGCGTTGAATAGCTTGGTAAATCCGATTCTATAATACATATTTAAGACTATGATTACCACACAAACCTTTACAAAGTATTCTTCTATTCATACTTCCCATTCCCCCCCCCCCCAGGCTCTTATCCGCTGCGAATCACAGACTATCCCACTGTCCAAAAGTGCAGATGACAGGCTCACCCTCAAGGCCTTGGCCAACTCATCTAACTAGTGCAGAGTTCAGGCATTTACTCTCAGTGCACGTCAGATTTTAATAATCCTCCTTTTGAAGTGCAGAGTAGTTTGTGTACCTGACTTGGTCCACTGGGTTTCATAGATCAGAAAGTCTGAAACTGGATTTTCAGAATGTGAACCTCATGCAGGTGAGAGCTGGAAGAGCAGGGAAGATGGGAAAGCAGCTAAAGTGCTCAATTTATGGCAAGGAAAGTCACTGAAAGACAGTAATGGTTGTGTTAGCACTAATGCTCATCTCGATGAAAACACTCTGATGTTACCCGTATCGGAGCTCGGACATGAAGAATAGCCGCAAGTAAAACAGGTGCCAGCACCCAGAGAACTCCATTTATCACAGGAGAATCAATGACCTCATAAGTTGTATTCCCAGTTATTAACATACAGCTGATCCTTGCATTACAGGAAGGTTTGCATTCCTAAATTGGGTCATACCACAATTTTCCATAAGGCAAAGCCATGTTATCTGTGCATGCATCAACAAGCTAAAAACAAAGAGTTTTACACTCAGTTACATTCTTTCATAAAAATTCTTAAGAGCAAATTTTAATCCGTATTTCAATTTTTTGGATACTGTATTTGTTTTGTGAAGTCTGTAAGGGGAAATTTTGCTATCCAAACAGCTATAATGTGGGAAGGGGCAGGGATGGTGGGGTCTCCTCTACTAAAGTTTATAAGATTGTTGGATTCAATTTCCAAAATGTTAAATGTTAAAAGCCAAGAGGGTTTCTGATAAATTAGCAACTATATTAAAAGATAACAGTGCAGTGTCCTACCCCGAGCCAACACTTTTAGCAGAGGAAAACATAAAACTGAATAATTTAGCTGTGTATGATAAATGTTGAATGTTCCAGGAACCATAATTTCCACTGCAGCCACTGGCCGATATGGGACAATTAACATGAAGCTGATTATTTCAGAAATTCAGATTTCCAGACATTCCTGACCTGACATTATCCATTTTTTTATTTATAGATGCCATAATAACATTCTACTTAGCAGTTGCATTGGAATTAAAAAGCAATGTGTACCTTGGCTAGGTCAAGCTGCCGAACTTTGCCGCTTACATTTTCAGCCAGGTTGCAAGTAAATGCAATCATCCCTGCAAGTTGTTTGGCATCATCCTCAATCAGCTGCAAATTTGGACTAGGGAACAGGAACGACGAGAAAGGATCATTATAACACTATTAAGTGCATGCACAATGAAAAAGCAATGGACCATCTTTCAGAAAATATGGAAACAAATGAAGATTAGCCAGCATCAGGGAAAGGGAAGGACAAGTTTAATATTCCTCTTGCATATCATTTGACAGAACTATAAAAATTATTTTCCCACAAGAACTAAGATACTCGACCTTTACTTACCTACAAGATACGGGCTATTCAGTTTACTGGGTCCAAGCCAGCTTATTATAGATCAATATCATCACACCTATTGCACATGGTCTGCAACTTATTCCTTCTCACAAGCTCATCAACTCCTGTTATGTTTTTCTGCTGACTTCCACTAAGGAGCAGTTTAAAATTACCATTTAACCTACCACTATACCTTTGAAATGCAGGAGGAAACTAGCATACCTGATGAAAACCCATGCAGTCACAGGGAGGATGAGTGAACTTCGTGCAGATAGCAACCAAAGTCAAAATCAAACCTAGCTCCCTACAACTGTGAGGCAGCACAACTACCTGCATTATGATAAAGGATTAGCTGGTTGCAGAAAGCAAAGAACAGGAATGAAGGACCCTTTTCTGGTTGGTTGCCAATGACTATTGGCATTTCATCACAGTTGGGATTGAGTCCACTACTTTTCACTTTCTACATTAATGATCTAAATGGCAAAATTAATGGCTTTGTACAAAGATAGGTGGAGGAGCAAGTAGTGTTTAGGAAGCAGGGAGTCAGCAGAACATAGAACAGTCCTACACTATATATCACCCTTCAGCCCAAGACATTGCGCCGACCTTTTAACCTGCTCCAAGATCAATCTAACCCTTCCTTCCCACATAGCACATGGATGAAAGAAAAATGGGGAGCTATCTCAGAGTCTTTTAAATGCCTCTAATTTATCTGCTTCTACCACTACCCTAGCAGGGCATTCCAAGCACCGAACATTCTGAGTATTAAAAAAAAAACTTACCTTTGACATCCCCATGTTCCTTCACCTGTTGAATTCATCCAGCAGTGTTTTTTCTCACAATCCGCCCAAACCTGTATGCTATTATCATCAATTCTCATTTTCTCTAAATTCTACCAAACCTTGCAATTCTAATTATTGCTAATAAATCTCTCAAGTCTTCTCTGCGATAAGAACAACTTCATCCTCTCCAGATGATTCATATAACTAGTGAATCTTTTAGAACCCAGAAGTCAAACAATCACCAGAGAATAGGAGGCCATTCAGCTATCAAAATGATGACAGGAACTAACTCAGCAAACCAGCCTGCTCCACAGCTCTGCTTTCCTGTAGCCACTGCAAATTACTTTCCCTCATGGGCCTAATTCCCTTTGGAGTGCCTTGATTGACTTTGTTTCAATTGGTAGCAAGTTCCAGATTTCAACCACTCCATGTACAGTATAGGAAGAATTTTTCCTCATACTTAAGCTATCATTCTAATTCACTCCCTGCTCTCTAACTCCCATCACCAGATGCCAGCTGCTCCATGTTAAATTTGCAAACTGCATGTCCTTAAACATTGCAATCAAGGACACAGCTTCTTCCAAGTCAATCTAAACTCATCATAATCTTCTGCACCACTATCAAACCTCTACTTATCTGACCCTGTATGCTCCCAGATTTTAAACATGATCAAGTTTCTGGAATATTCCCCTTCGCAAGTTTAATAAATTGATTTCTGGTTACTGTGTTTGCCTGTAAAGGACTTTTTCGAAAACAATTTGTTACATTCACAATTGTCCAATTCCCAGGCAATTTCCTGAAATCTATAGATGGAAGATTACAGCCAGTAGCCAAAGCAACAAAATCAGCTGTCCTGAACTCAGAGGCGAGAGTAGCAAATTACAGTGGACTTCAGTTAATTGTGCCATCAGTTAATCAGAGTAGCTGCTTACTTGGGACAATTCTTAAAGAACAAAAACTAATCGAGAGGTTAGCCATGATTCCCTTCATTTATTTGGGACACTACGCCACTTAATTGGAACAGCAGACTGTTTCTGAACAGTTTCTAACTAGCGTTAGTCGCGTGAACTTATTTAGTTGCTAAGATCGGGCTTAGAGCAAGTAAATAGCATCAACTGCAAGATCAGTAATTTTTGTCACTAATAGTTGATGAGGAATAAACAGTAAGATAATTTAGAATTGTTTTGCTCACTGTGGTTTCAAACATTCAGGATTCAAGATGCCAGAAACATCCAGGAGTGAAAATGAAATGATTTCACTACTTTGACAAGTTAGGAACTATGAATAATTTGAAAGTATCAACAATCATCTTGAATGTTTCAATGATAATGAAGATTTGGAGAATGCAAATGTTGAAAGAATTGTTTGAAGGCAGTCCATTATCTACACTAGGTCTCCACACTAATTGTGTTCCTTTACAGTCAATCGAAAGAATATGGCAGCATGTTGGTTGTCTGTCATCTCCAATGACAACTGTGAAACCTGGGCAGAAGGGTCTTTAAGGTGGAAAAGCCATGGCACTAGGACAGTTCCCTTCTCTCAAACTCAGAAGTCTGGGTCCAATGGTACAATAAGTTGTCACAAACCTGGGTCTCCCTTGGTTGCAGTGGATAACCAGGATTTCTTCTGTGCCCTTTCAGACATTACAGAGCTGCCTTCTTGGCCATTGGATCTCACTGCTGATCTCATTCACCCAGTCCTCTGGAACTGACAGGACAAGCAAGTTCCTATTTCACTGGAGTATGAGGCCCGCCAGCTACCCTCACCTGCATTATGTTTTGTAGCTTCAAAACATTAAGCTAATTCAAAGGAAAAACGAGGGAGCTGGGAATGCGAGTCAACTCTGTTCTTTACTTAAATGAGATGCCATGTATTACGTAATGCATCATGACCCATGCAATTCACATATTTTAAAATACAACCATAATGAATTATGTAAAGAAAGAACACCTAATGAAACAACATATAAAAATTATTTAAATATTACTGATATATTAAATACATAACTATTTATAAATGCTTAACTATAAACTCCAACTCAATAGGAAATGCACCTTAACTATATACACAGTAAATACTATTCTGACATCAAAAGCATAGACAATTTTGTAATTTCCCATTCAGGCCTAAAGCTGTGGAGGCTTTCTTACTCTTGTGGGATAACGTCTTTCCTGACAAGGGAGGTCACTCTGCTTGGCAGGTGAGACTTGTATCTGTGAAATGATATCAGGTTTTGAGGCTCCTCTGTGGTAGCAGTAGGACCTGACTCTGAAACTGCAAGAAGTGGTTCTGACAGCTCTGGATACCTTTCTTCTCCTTCCTTTTACTTCTAGTTTGTGCCTCTTGATCTTGGGAAGGTGCATTTAAGTAACTGGAATATTCACTTATTAATCCTTCTGTTGTTCTCTTTATGATCTGATCTCTCCTCTTGGTTTTCTCATCCACAACATCATCTGGCAAATCCTGTTTTCATATCTACATTGACTTCTTTCTTTTTGGCCTTCCAGTCATCCAGCTGGGCTTTGGACTTTGCATCTACTTTTACAATCAGCTTATTGTTTCCCATTTTAAATTCATACAATAACCTTAATTCAGGTGGAGTAGATCATACGCACCAAAGGCAAATGCTTACAACTTTACTGAAGCTGCTTGAACTCTCATCCGGCTTAAACCAAGCCACATTTCACAAGTAACTGCCCAATTAACATAACAATCTTCCTCAGGTATACTGCCTACAAAAACAATTGTAGTCAGACCATAGCTTTCATCACTTTCATGATTTCTGTGAGCAGCATGGTCTTTCCTTGGTCCAATATGCTTTCCAACCAGAGGCACCAATGCCTGTATCCCCTCTGTTGGACAATGGTTCATGGTGTACAGCATGGAAATAGTTGTGGCATTTTCCAGCACCTTTCTTAATTCACTTTCAATTAACTCTATTGCAGGGGATGTGGCATGCAAATTGTGGATGAAAAGAAGTTATCTTTTCTCCAGTACAAGTTCTTAGTTGGATATCTGCAGGCTTCATTTTAGTATCTTTGAAATGCCGTTCAAACTCATTTTGTGGAATGACTGAAACAACCAAGCCAGTGTTCAATTCCATTTTAATTAATTTGCCATTCACTGCTGGTGTAAGCCATATTGCTTGTCTATTGTTAGTTTTCACACTGTAAATCCTCAGACTACACAGTCCCATGTCACTTTCATCATTATCAGATATTTTATCCGCAGCAAAGAGATTAGTGCTCTTTTCTGAAACTGCAACTTGAATTTTTAGGTTTTTCACCTCCCTGTTTTGTCTGTTTATTTTGCTACCCAACTTGTTCTTTGTAGGCTTCTTTGTTACATTTTCTGCACGTTTCACCTTTAAATCTGCATTGGTCTAGTAAATGTGAGCCCTTGCCAGAATGGTAACACCATTTGTTTGGTCAGGCCATCTTCTATTTAGATGTTGCAATTCTGTTCACACTGTTGCAAAGAACTATAGTCTACAAATCAGTGAACTCAAATGAATCAAGGGAGCAGACAGACCAATTGTCTTTGTTCTTGCCATGAGGGAGGAGATGGCGGCCACTATTTTATGAAGAGACTCCATTTCATGAGCTAAAGTCACTTGGCTTGATCAGTGTTCTGAAGTAGACACAATGATGATTCAGGTAAAATGCTGGACTAGGGATAAGTTACTTGTGAGGTGTTCGTTGGTTGGATATAACATGCAGGTTTATGAGTCCTGACAAAGGGTCTCGACCTGAAACGTCGACTGCACCTCTTCCTAGAGATGCTGCCTGGCCTGCTGCGTTCACCAGCAACTTTTATGCGTGTTGTTGTTTGTTGTTTGTTCAGGTTTATGAATGTTGGGTTCTCTGTCTGGTCTGTGTGATTCAAGCTGGTTGCTGATTACCAATTGTCACTTGCTGGGAAGAGGGCAATAAATGGATGCTGGCCTGGAGCTGAGCCACTAAAAAAGGTGAAAGGTCAGACACATGACCGACCACCAACGACAATAGAATGCAATATTTGAATTGGTAAGAAATGAGTATAAAAGCAGAGGTTTTCACATACAACAGAACGATGACTCGGTAGCAGGTTCACCATCATGGATGTGAGGCGTGCATGGACACAGGGAGATTTAAAACAGGACTATGAGGAACATGTGACCAGCCGCAGAAAATCCTTTTTAACTGAAATTATATTTTCTACTCCTTAACTGTTCATTGCCGCAGAAGTTATCTTTTCTCCAGTACAAGTTCTTACTTGGATATCTGCAGCCTTCCATTTACTATCTTTGAAATGCTGTACAAACTCATTTTGTGGAATGACTGAAACAGCCAAGCCAGTATTCAATTCCACTTTAATTAATTTGCCATTCACTTTTGGTGTAAGCCATATACTAAACAGATACTCAGTTGTGCAAGTTCACTTGTTCTTCCGTTGAGACAATAAAGGAACTTATTGGTAATTACAGATTTTCTTTGTGCCTCCCTGATCATTATTACAAGGGGTGATTCTTGTAACAATGCTCACTTTCATTCCTGACTACAACTCAGTTGTCTTTGTCTGCTGCTTCCATTGATACAGCAATTTCAACTGCTCTTTTAAATGTGTGTTGTGCTTCAGTTAGGTCTGTTTTTGACTGTTTTCTTGTAAAATTCCATAAGCTAAATGATTCTTCAGTGCATCATTAAGTCCACGGCTGAACTGACAATGCTCACTCTCTTCAATTCAGATACATATACCAAAATGGACTTCCCTTCCTTTTGATTTCACCTATGAAACTTCAAACATTCTGTAATCAACAACGGTTTTGGTTCCAAGTGTTCATGTTTTACTTACATAACAACAGCAAAGTTCATTCCTACTGGTTTGGTTGGAGCATTTAAACTTCAAAGCAAACTGTATGCCTTTAAACCCAATCCACTGAGAAAAATTGGAACTTATTTCTCATTGGCTATTTCATTTGCCTCAAAATACTGCTGAATTAGCTCAAGTAAACATGAGCCCATTGAGCAATCGAATGTGTCTGTCTTTTCAATGTATTTCCATTTCCGCTGCTTTTTTATGATTACTATCACTGGTACCGACTGCACTACATTCTTTTACTCACCAGTCCTCACTGGGCTTTTTTTTTTAAAAACTCAAATGTCTTGCTGCACTTCAACAGGTCAATAGCTGCCTCAGGTTGATTTTAAAAATACCTCGTGGCTACTGTAATGAATTGTAGTTTCAAAACATTAAATCAATTCAAAAGGAAAAACACAAGAGCTGGGAATGTGAGTCTAACTCTGTTCTTTAATTGAGGCATGCACATATCTCGTGGTATTGCACATGACTAATGCAACTCACTTATTTTTACATACAACCTAAAATTAATTGTTTAAACAAACAAGACCAAAGGTGAGTGAGCTGTCCCAGAATGCACATGACAAGTCCCTTCACTAAAGGCGCTACCCCTCCCGGGACACCCCATACAGGCAGCGTACACTGGATGAGTTCCTAATGGTTATCGACAGAGAAATTAATACACAATTTTTTAGTACTGTATTAGGACTGGTCGTGTCCTAATTTGTTCTGTATTTCATTTAAATACATAATTTGATACTCGGTTAAATGGTTGTTTGTCTTTTTTTATACCTTCTTAACTATTTCCATGAATAACCATTTAACCGAGTATCAAATTATATATTTAAATGAAGTACAGAACAAATTAGGACACCATCAGTCCTAACACAGTATTAAAAAATTGTATTAATTTCTTATGTGTCCCAATTAGCTGGAATCCATTGTAATTTGTAAAATATACTAATGTTGACATATTGTCAAATCATCATAGCACCTCCCCATCTAAAAGGTCAGGGTAATCTTAGCCTAATACAACATGAAAACTTGAAATATCAATAACAGAGCAACCATGATATTAACAATCAAATTCAATAAAAATATTCTGGTTAGAGGCACATAGAGCAATAGTGTGAAAGCTCACACCTATCTCTAGTGTGCTTTATGATTTCAACATTGGTATCAATCAAGCTGCTACAGATAACCTAATTCACAGTTCAGGCAACTCAAATGCATACTCCATCAGGGTATGAACATCTGCAAATAATGGACTAAACGAAGTTTATCATGAAGCTGGATGTTTTAGTACCACGTTCTATGATACTGGCTTAAAGGACAAACCAACAGGTGTGTATGTGGTGATGCACCATTGACTACTGATCTCCTCCTGGTGTGCAGTACAGCCACACATCCAGAATGAGAACCTGCCGATTAAGCAGGTGCGCAACTCTATCAGATCAATGTGTAGAGGCAGAAATGAAGCTTATGAGAGAAGCTTAAGAAATCTAAAGTGGGATTTACCCTTAAAATAAATAATTGCTCTGTTATGTCTTCAAATAAGTTTAATTGAATGTATTTTCCTGAAGGGTATTAGTGCCAGTGCATTAAAAGATCCAAACTATATTGCAGAATATACAATTGGAAAGCAATTTGTCCAACACTATGGTCTAGATACAATTAGTAATACTGTGAACTCAATCAGAAAAAAATTCTCTCAGCTATTAACAGTAGGTACTGTGCATTAACTTTTTATTCATTTTGTCTTAAAATTGGTACCTACCCCATCCGATGCAAAGCGGCCATTTTACCCTCCAGGCTGCTCTGCTGTCCAACAAGAGCCTCAAGTTCTGCTTCAACCTCCTTCTGCATTAAGAACATAAGAAAGCAATTATCTTGTTCAAAACAACAGTAAATCTCTGCATAAACATATCTTACAGATACATTAAAATACAAATGATCCCAATAGCAAACATGCTATCCTTATAAAGGTCTTACAGACAAACAACACAAGACCACACAAAAGCTTTTCAGGAAAAGTATGCTTTCCAATAGCACAGAACCTCACCATGCTCCTTGCTAGTGTCGGTCCACAAAAATATTTCTTCCACAAACACATCAGGTTTTGCTTTACGATTTCTAATTCTTCAACTAAAACGGTATTCTGCATCAGTAAGTCTGAATACAGAGTCTCTCAAATATATGTGACTATGGTATCTAAACACCTTGGTAAATTAGTTTATTGTTATCATATGTACCAAGGTACACTGAAATACATTGTTTTGCATGCCATCATTCAGATCATTTCTTTACATTTAGTGCATTGAACAGCACAATATGAAGAGATTGTGGCAGCATTAGTAATGATCTTTCAAGAATCACTAAATTTTCAAATGGCTCCAGGGGACTGAAAAATCACAAATATCACTCCTCTCTTTAAGAGGGGAGGGAGGCAGAAGAAAGGAAATTATAAGCCAGTTAGCCTGACTTCGGTGGTTGGGAAGGTGTTGGAGACCATCACTAAGGATGAGGTTTTGAGGTACTTGGAGGCACATGACAAAATAGGCCAAAGTCAGCATGGTTTCCTTAAGGAGAAATCTTGCCTGACAAATCTGTTTGAATTCTTTGAGGAAATAACAGGCAAGATAGACGAAGGGTTGTCGGTGGATGTTGTTTACTTGTATTTTCAGAAGGCCTTAGAGAGGGTATCACACATGAGGTTCTTAACAAGTTAAGAGCCCATGGTATTATAGGAATGGTACTAGAATAGATAGAGATTGGCTGACATGCAGGAGGCAAAGTGTGGGCATAAAAGGGGCCTATTCTGGTTGGCTACCGATAACTAGTAGTGTTCCACAGGGGTCAGTATTGGGACCACTTCTTTTCACATTTAATGTCAAAGTTCAAAGTAAAATTTAGTATCAGAGTATATACATGTCGCCACATACAACCCCGAGATTCTTAGTCCTGTAGGCGTACTTAGCAAATCTATAGATCTATAAGTGTAAACAGGATCAATGAACAACAAACTGTGCAAACAGAAATATAAATAAATAGCAATAAATAATGAGCAAGATAAAGAGTCCTTAAAGCGAGACCAACGGTTGTGGGAGCAGCAGAAATAGAATGAGTGTAGTTACCCCCTTTTGTTCAAGAGCCTGATGGTTGAGGGGTAGTAACTGTTCTTGAACCTGGTGGTGAGAGTCCTGAGGCTCCTGTACCTTCTACCTGATGGGTACCACATTTAACTAAGGGGGGAGGTCAATGTTTTAGATAATAGAAATGAAGGCTTTGTGGCCCAATTTGCAGATATACAAAGATAGGTGAAGGGCAGGTAGTGTTGAGGAAGTAGGAAGCCTGCAGAAGGACATAGACAGATTGGAAGAATGGGCAAAGAAATAGTTGATGGAATACTGTGTTGGGAAGTGTATGGTCATGCACTTTAGTAGAAGGAATAAAAGCGTAGAATGGGGGGAAAATTCAAAATTCCAAGGTGCAAAGGGACTTGGGTCCTCCTGCAGGATTCCCTGAAGGTTAACTTGTAGGTTGAGTTGATGGTAAGGAAGGCAAATGCAATGTTAGCGTTCATTTGGAGAGGATGAGTAAGATGGTGAGAGGCATTGACCGTGTGGATAGTCAGAGGCTTTTTCCCAGGGCTGAAATGGCTATCATAACAGGGCACAGTTTTAAGGTGCTTGGAAGTAGGTATAGAGGAGATGTCAGGAGTAAGTTGTTGTTGTTTTACGCAGAGAGTGGTGAGTGTGTGGAATGGGCTGTCGGTGATGGAGTGGAGGCAGATATGATAGGATCTTCTAACAGACTCCTGGATAGGTACATGGAGCTTAGAAACCCTAGGTAATTTCTAAAGTAAGTGTATGTTCGGCACAGCATTGTGGGCTGAAGGGCCTGTACTGTGCTGTAGGTTTTCTACGCTTCTGGGACTGGAATACAAGAGCAAGAATGTGATGCTGAGGCTTTATAAGGCACTGGTGAGGCCTTACTTAGAGTATTGTGAGTAGTTTTGGGTCTCTTATTTAAGAAATGATGTGCTGGCATTGAAGAGGGTCCATAGGGGTCCACAAGAATGATTCTGGAAATGAGGTACATTTGAAGGCTCTGGGCCTATACTCACTGGAGTTTAGAAGAACTCCAGAAGGGGGGATCTCATTGAAACCTATCCAATATTGAAAGGCCTAGACAGAGTGGATATGGAGAGGAGGTTTCCTATGGTGGGTGAATCTAGGACTAGAGGACACAGCCTCAGAATAAGGAGCTTACACTTAGAACTGATGTGAGGAGGAATTTCCTTAGCCACAGGGTGGTGAATCTGTGGAATTCACTGCCACAGATGGCTGTGGAGGCCAAGTCATTGAGTTTCTTTAAAGCAGAGGTTGATAGATGCTTGATTAGTCAAAGGTTACAGGGAAAGGGCAAGAGAATTGGGTTGAGAGGGATAATAAATCAGCCACAATGGAATGGCACGAGACTCAATAGGACATATGGCCTGATTCTGCTCCTACACAAGGAAATCTGCAGATGCTGGAATTTCAAGCAACACACTAAAAGTTGCTGGTGAATGCAGCAGGCCAGGCAGCATCTCTAGGAAGAGGTACAGTCGATGTTTCGGGCCGAGACCCTTCGTCAGAACTAACTGAAAGAAAAGCTAGTAAGAGATTTGAAAGTGGGAGGGGGAGGGGGAGAAGACAGGAGGGGGAGGGATGGAGCCAAGAGCTGGACAGTTGATTAGCAAAAGGGATATGAGAGGATCATGGGACAGGAGGCCTAGGGATAAAGGAAGGGGGAGGGGAAAACCCAGAGAATGAGCAAGGGGTATAGTCAGAGGGACAGAGGGAGAAAAAGGAGAGAGAGAAAACGAATGTGTGTATATATATATATATATAAATAAATAATGGATGGGGTACAAGGGGGAGGTGGGGCATTAGTGGAAGTTTGAGAAGTCAATGTTCATGCCATCAGGTTGGAGGCTACGCAGATGGACTCTAAGGTGATGTTCCTCCAACCTGAGTGTCTGCTAGAGAAAGCAGGATCTCCCAGTGGCCACACATTTTAATTCTATGTCCCATTCCCATTCTGATATGTCTATCCACGGCCTCCTCTACTGTAGAGATAAAGCCACACTCAAGTTGGAGGAACATTGACTTCTCAAACTTCCACTAATGCCCCACCTCCCCCTCGTACCCCATCCGTTATTTATTTATATACACACATTCTTTTTCTCTCTCTTTTTCTCCCTCTGTCCCTCTCACTATACCCCTTGCCCATCCTCTGGGCTTCCCCCATCCCCTTTTCTTTCTCCCTAGGCCTCCTGTCCCATGATCCTCTCATATCCCTTTTGCCAATCAACTGTCCAGCTCTTGGCTCCATCCCTCCCCCTCCTGTCTTCTCCTATCATTTTGGATCTCCCCCTCCCCCTTTCAAATCTCTTACTAGCTCTTCCTTCGGTTAGTCCTGACGAAGGGTCTCGGCCTGAAACGTCGACTGTAGCTCTTCCTAGAGATGCTGCCTGGCCTGCTGTGCTCACCAGCAACTTTGATGTGTGAGTCTGGTCCTAATGTCTTATGGTCTAGTACAAGGGAAAACAATAACAGAATGCAAAATGGAGTGTAACTATAAAGAGAAAGTGCAGTTCAGGCAGACAGTACAGTGCAAGGCCATAATGAGGTAGCCTTTGAGGTCAACAGCCTATCTTATCGCGCAAGCGGGCCATTCAGTAGCCTTATTACAGCAGGACAGAAGCTGCCTTTGTGCCTAGTGGTACGTGCTTTCAGACTTTTCTATCCTCTGTTATATGGGAGAGGGGCAAAGAGAAAATATCCAGTGTGGGCGCAATCTTTAATTACGTTGGCTGCTTTTACTGCAGCAGCGAGAAGTGTAGATGGAGCGTAAACACCTTCTCAACGGGTCTTAAACCATGTAAACCAGGGGTAACCTATGTTTGAGTGCAGCTCTGTGAGATGTACTAATTCTTATAGTACAGTTGAGCTTCTAGAATTAACTTTATTGTCTCAGATTAGTCAGGATTTCTGCTCCTGTATTGTTCACAGTTTCCTCTAATGAAAAGAATGCGGTAATTACAAAAAAAAGGTAAGTGCAAAGGAGTCACAAACTATTTCTTGCAACTGTATTCCTTGGCTTTTTGTAATTCTCGATTTAGATCCATGAAAGGTATTCCACCCTCTTCCATTCTTGAAATAAACTCAAATTACCCTTCAACAATCTTTTGAATAAGCACCTTTTACATGAAAACATTTATTAGATGAGAAACAACACTTACAGAGGAGGTAGTAACTTCAAACATCACATAACTAAGCCCTCGGGATTGCTACCTGTGCCATGTGCTAGCGAGGGCAAGAGTCGTCGGATCAGGCAGATGAATGCCTGGCTGAGAAACTGGTGTAGGGGGCAGGGCTTCAGATTCAGTTTTGGTCTCCTTATTTAAGAAAGGATGTGCTGACGTTGGAGAGGGTACAGAGAAGATTCACGAGAATGATTCCGGGAATGAGAGGGTTAACATATGAGGAACGTTTGTCCACTCTTGGACTGTAATCCTTGGAGTTTAGAAGAATGAGGGGAGACCTCATAGAAACATTTCAAATGTTAAAAGGCATGGACAGAGTGGATGTGGCAAAGTTGTTTCCCATGATGGGGGAGTCTAGTACGAGAGGGCATGACTTCAGGATTGAAGGGCGCCCTTTCAGAACAGAGATGCGAAGAAATGTTTTTAGTCAGAGCGTGGTGAATCTATGGAATTTGTTGCCACGGGCAGCAGTGGAGGCCAAGTTATTGGGCGTATTTAAGGCAGAGATTGATAGATATCTGAGTAGCCAGGGCATCAATGGTTATGGTGAGAAGGCGGGGCAGTGGGACTAAATAGGATAAAATGGATCAGCTCATGATAAAATGGCGGAGCAGACTCGATGGGCCGAATCGCCTACTTCTGCTCCTTTGTCTTATGGTCTAAAGGTAAAAAAATCAAGACGAAAACTCTACTACATCCACTTATCCATCAATCAAAAATGGAAATGTTAATACGGAGACCTCCAGGATCATCCCCACCTAGAAGAGCAGAAGTGAAAGGATACTGAAAAGAATGTGGCCCTCTTCGGAGAGTTATATCAAACACCACAGCCACTACACTTGACTCTCAATCAATGTTTAAGATAACCTGATTATCTATGGCATCTTTCTGTGCACATATGGGCTGTCATATTTCCAACATTAAAAACAGCAATCACTCTTTCTAATATGAAATGCACCCAGTGACCAAAGAAGGTGACAGGTGTTATAGAAATGCTGTATCTACATGCACCTGGCTGGACCTTACTCTTTTTTTTTAAAAGCCTTCTCCATCTATCAAGTCTCTCAACTCCACCCTTCCTCCCCCATCAAACCTAGCTCAATTTGTCCATTATTCTTCCAGAACCCTTCCCTCCCATTCTCTTCAGTACCCGCTATCTCAGTGCTTCCCACTATCCTTATACACCCTCAACTGTACTGCCACACACAGCTCCAATCTGATCAGACTTGCAGATGACACAACATTGATAGGCTTCATTCCAACAATGATGAGACAGTCTACAGAGAAGTCAACACCCTGACACAGTGGTGCCAAAAAGGACAACCTCTCTCTCACTGTCGAAAAAACTAAGGAGTTGATCATGGAAAGTTCTGTGGAATGCTCTGCCTCAGAAGGCAGTGGAGGCCATTTCTCTGGATTCTTTCAAAAAAACAGATAGAGCGCTTAAAGATAGTGGACTGAAGGGATATGGGGAGAAGGCAGGAAAAGGGTACAAATTGTGGATGATCAACCATGATCACAGCGAATGGTGGTGCTGGCTCGAAGGGCTGAATGGCCTAATCCTGCACCTATTGTCTACTGGATAGCAGAAGGAAAGGAGACAGACTAACACCTATTGATATCAATGGGACTGCAGTTGAGAGGGTGAGTAGTTTCAAGTTCCTCGGTATACACATCACGGAGGATCTCATCCGGACTGTACATACTGGCTGTGCGGTGAAAAAAGCACAACAGTACCTCTTTCACTTCAGACAGCTGAAGACGAGTCCCCAGATCCTCAGGACTTTCTACAGGGCAGCATTGAGAGCCTCCTGACTGGCTGTGTCACTGCCTGGTATGGGAACTGTACTACCTTCAATCGCAGGGCACTGCAAAGAGTGGTGCGGGCAGCCCAGCGCATCTATGGATGTGAACTTTCCTCTGATCAGAATATTTACAGCAGCTGGTGCATAAAAAGGAGGATCATCAGGGACTCCAATCACCCCAACCACAAACTGTTTCGGCTGCTTCCATCCAGCAAACAGTACGGTAGTATTAAGGCCAGGACCATCAGGCTGCGGGACAGCTTCTTTCACCAGGCCATCAGATTTATCAATACATATTGATCTGATTGCATATCTGACTGTACATACATGTACACAAAACAATTATCTATACAATCTTAGTGTTTGGACAATATCCTCCCACATTTCCCTTCACTATTGCTTCCACATAGCGACAGAGGCACAACATAAAGATTCTTACTCCCTCACGTTGTGAGATGGATGCCAGAAATAAAATTAATTCTAACTTTAATTCCACTTTATAAAAGCTATCTCCCTTCAGTCCTGGTGCAAGGTTTCAACCTGACACATCGATAATTCTTTTCGCCTCACCACACGTCAGCAGACCCACTGAGTTCCACCCGCAGATTATTTGCTGCTCCACTTTCTAATAACTGAATTCTGTTGTGTCACCACAGGAATATGTAGTGTATGAACACTCTAACAAACTTCTATAGGTGTACTGTTGAAAGTATCCTGATTGATTGTATCAGCAATTTGAACGTGCAGGAACATACAAAGCTGCAGAGTAGCAGACACAGCCCAATACATCAGGTACATTCCTTCCTGCCATCTGTAGTACTTACATGAGCTGCTGCTCAAGAAGGCAACATCTTTCATCAAAGATCCCCACCATCCAAGCCATGCCATCTTCTCACTACTGCCATCGGACAGGAAGTACAGAAGCCTGAAGTCCCACATCACCAAATTCAGGAACAATTACTTCCCTTCAGTTATTAAAGTTGGTTGAAGAACTGAATAATCTTAATCACTACCTCAGTAGAGCAATACTCTGGACCACTTTGCACTGCGACTGACTTTTGTTTTATTCCAATCGCGTTCTTTCCTGTATAATTTATTATTTCATGAATGTTACGTGCCTGTGGGGCTACTGCAGGTTTTCACTGCACCGGTCCGTACGTGTACTCGTGTGTTTGATAACAAACCTGACTGACTTTGAGCAGGTTTGCAAAGAAACACCTTCAACAGTGCATGGACCGGAACAGTGGACAAATGACTCTTCAGACACACACGAAAACACACAGTCACGAACAGACACTGACAGGGCTGTTCACGACCCCACAATCTGCCCCCGTGGACACTGACGGATAAACAGGCAGTCGCAGTCTCAGTCCCTGGTCCCACCCCTCTCCTGCCAGGCTGTCCCCCACCTCCTCGCTGCACAGCTTGCTGTAGGCTTCCTGCAGCTCCGCGATTTCCGTCAGTCCCTCCAGAAACTCCATGGACAGGCTGGAGCTACGGCCTGCAGGCGACGTGGAGCCAGCTGCCATCTTCTCCGTCGCTCGGCAACGCTTCCGGGAGCAGTCGAGGACCCCACTCCTCGGGCTGACCGACAACTGCCTGACCCAACTCTCCCAAGCAGGTATATATCTCTGCAGTCATTTCCTCCCTGCTCCAACTACTCCAGAAAATCCCAGCTATAGGACAGGCTTACAACTGATCATCCACAGCAACGAAAAAAAATTCAAGCACTACAGAGCAGAAACAGAAGTTAAGGTGGACTGGGAGCTCCTGGTCAGAACCCTGCACGACAACAGCACAGGGTATTTGGTCGCTAACAGCTGGGACTGAGTGGCAGCTGTTTTCGGCAGACCCCTGAGCAACTTAGCAGCCTTATTTAGGGACCGCACTGCTCACCCCATTTGGGGAAGGGCCTAGAAAAGGTGGCCTAAAAATTGCCCGCTCAATCACTCACCTGGACAGGTTACCGTGCCTATCGGGTTATTCCATTATTGCGGTGAAATAAGAAACAATACAACCTAAAACTGGCAACATGGAATGTAAGGACTCGTATGACATCTCTGACAAACCTCACCAGAGGACAGCCTTGATTGCTGCTGAGCTAAGGCGCTACAACATCGACATTGCTGCCCCGAGTGAGACCAGGCTCCTGGATGAAGGCTCTTTAACAGAGGAAGGGATGGGTTACACCTTCTTCAGGAAAGGTTTCCCCCCAGGTGGACAACATCTCCATGGAATAGGCTTGGCCATCAAGAACACCTTTCTACCAAGTCTCACAGAAACACCTGTTGGCATTAGTGAAAGACTAATGACCTTCCGTCTCCCCCCGCAAAGAACATTATACCACGCTTCTCAGTGCCTATGCACCAACTTTGCCATCTGAGAATGAGGCCAAGGAAGGCTTTTATCAGACATTGGATGAAGCTCTTTGTTGGATCCCCAAGAATGATAAGATCCTTTCGCTTGGGGACTTCAACGCTAGGGTGGGACAGAACAACAGGATATGGAGTGGGGTGCTAGGTAGGCATGGTATTGGCAACGTGAATGCAAATGGCATGAGGCTACTTACTCGTTGCTCTGAGCATACCCTTATCATAACCAACACCTTCTTCCAGCAGAAGGCAAAATATAAGACCTCATGGATGCACCCTCGCTCTAAACATTGGCACATGATCGACTTCATCATTGTGAGATGTAGTGACATCAAGGATGTTCTTATCACCCGTGCCATGAGAGGTGCAGAGTGCTGGACTGACCACTGTATGATTGTGGCCAAGCTCCATATGAAAGTGCGTTCCCCCCTTGTGGCTGCAAAAACCCAATAAAAAGCGGCTAAATTGCAACCGCCTGAGAAACACAGAAGCAAGAAGTGAGTTTCGACGCATCCTAGCTGAGAAACTAAGGGAGTTGAAACCTTGTCTGAGCTCAGGAAATACCATGGAACAACAGTGGACCTGTATCAGCTCTGCGCTCTATGGGGCAGTGGCCCAATCCATTGGCCATAAGAGTAGGAACCACCAAGACTGGTTTGACGATAACTCAGACACCATCCACAACTTTCTTAAGGACGTGCACAAAGCACACCGGGCAACTTTAGACAACCTGTCATCCACCAGCATCAGGCAGCATGGCAGGCAGCTCAGAGGAAAGTGCAAGAGGCAATTCGGGCCATACAAAATGAGTGGTGGACTGAGAAGGCGCATGAAATCCAGCCCTTTGCCAATAATAATGACATACATAATTTTTACAATGCTGTCAAAACCATTTATGGCCCAATAAATCAATGCGTTACTCTCCTGAAAACAGCAGGTGGTCCAACACTTCTGAAGCATCAGAATACCATTCTGCTGAGGTGGGCTGAGCATTTTAACACCCTGCTTAATCAGGACTCTGACACAAACCCCACCATCCTGGACAAACTGCCTGAACTTCCTCTCATCCATGACCTCAGTCTACCACCAGCCTTCCAGGAGGTTCTATCAGCTGTCCATTCCCTTAAGAACAACAAGTCCCCTGGCACTGACAATATCCCTGCTGAGTTACTGAAGAACCTGGAGGGTACATGTGTATGCACACCCTCTACTAGTACATCACCAAGGCCTGGACTGATGAGAACATCCCACAGCAATGAAGAAATGCAAACATCATTGTCATTTATAAGAACAAGGGTAACAAGGCCATCTGTGGCAATAGTAGGGACATATCACTCCTTTCTGTTGCTGGAAAGGTCCTGGCTAAGGCGATGCTTCAGAGACTCATTAGCAACATCATCGAGTCAATGCTGCCTGAATCGCAGTGTGGATTTAGGAAGAACAGGAGCACGATCGACATGATCTTTACAGCCCGGCAGCTTCAGGAAAAGTGCCGGGAGCAACATCAGGACCTGTTTATGGCCTTTGTCGACCTCTCCAAAGCATTCGACACTGTGCAAATAGAGCTCTTATGGGATGTCCTCCTTAGGTTTGGCTGTCCCAATAAACTTGTTAACATTCTCTGCCAGTTCCACGATGGGATGACTGCTCGGGTGACTATAGGAAGACAAGAGTCCGAGCCCTTCCTTGTACGCACAGGGGTGAGGCAGGGGTGTGTACCAGTGCCAGTGCTCTTTAACATCTTCCTCTTGTGTGTTACCAAGCTTCTCCACAACGAGACAGAAGACAGCAGCGGTGTGGCAGTGGACGTCTGATTAGATGGCAACCTTTTTGACATGAGGAGGCTTCACGCAACCACCAAACTCCGTAGAGAGCGGGTCCTGGAGCTGCAGTATGCAGATGACTGTGCTCTTGTGGCCCATACTCCGGAGGATCGTCAGACTGTCCTTGCTGTGGTGGTGAGAGCGTACAGCAGGATGGGGCTGACTGTCAATACCACCAAGACAGAAGTGGTTTGCCAATGGAGTACCAGTGTCCCACCCACTCTACCTGCCTTCACTATTGGTGATGAAAAGCTATCAGTAGTGCCATCTTTCAAATATCTGGGGAGCATTCTCTCTGACAACGACATCCAGAGCCACATTAAACGGGCATCAGCTGCCTTTGGGAGACTTCGGAGTAGTGTCTTTCAGAACAGGAGCCTTCGTCCCTCCACAAAGGTCGCCATATACCAAGCAGTCTATGTCACCACCCTCCTTTATAGCTGTGAAGCTTGGGTAACCTACAGCCATCACATCAAGTCCTTGGAGCGCTTCCACATAAGCTGCCTCCAGCACATCCTGGGAATTACCTGGCGTGAGCGGGTGCCTCACACTGAAATACTTGTAAAGACCAACTGCAGGAGTATTGAGGCCATGATCACCCAGCATCAGCTGCAGTGGCTGGGGCACGTGATAAGGATGCCCCCATGTCGACTACCCCGCAGAGTGTTATAAGGCCAGCTACATCATGGTCGACGCTCAGCTGGAGGGCTGAAGAAGCGCTATAAGGATCAGATGAAGAATGCTTTAAGGAAGTGCAAGATCAGACCCGAGGACCTGGAGGAGGTTGCTGCTGACCGTACCACTTGGCGACAGCTGTGTAGGGACGAGGTTCATATTCTGGAGATGGAAAGAACAACCAGAAGTCAGCAGAAGAGAGCCAGGAGAAATGCAGCCATGGTTGCCACCACTACCACATATACATGTCCCACCTGCAATAGAGCTTGTGGGTCCAGGATAGGACTGTATAGTCATCAAAGATCTCGCGGTTAAAGGAGTGGACGTCGTCATCAGATTTCGATTGACAACCGAAGATTCACCTGGATAATTAGGTGATGCAATTTTCTAGCCGAATCAGATATATCCATATTTTAGCTATAGAACTACCTATTCAGAATAAGTTTATCTGATTCACTTTCCCGTAAGGATGGGTGACATTGAATGACAGTGCTTAGTAATATTCCATTGTACATATTGATTTTTATTTCGAAAATATTTACACCAATTGGATCAGGTTTGCTCTTCAGTTTTAGCTTCAACGAGTTTTCTATAAATTTCAATAAATAGGCAGTAAAAGAACAGAAGAAGAAGGAGCACAAGCGGGCTATTTACCTCTGAATCTATTATTCTAATCAACAAGATCATGTCAGATAATCAGTTTAAATGCCATTTTCCTGTAGTCTCGTATTCCTTAATATCCAGTAAACCATCATTCACTGTTTTGAATGAAATGAACGACCGAATCTCCTCAGTCCTCTGAATTAGAGAATTCCAAAGATTCCCCACCCCTCTGAGTGAAGTTTATCCTCATCTTAGTCCTAAGTGGCCTTGGTTTTAGTCTCTTGAGACAGATTAACAGCTTGCCTGTACCCAACCTATCAAGCCCTTTAAGGAGACTGCTTTCATTCTTCTAAACTCTAACAGATACAGACCTAGTCTACTCAATTTCTCCTCATATGGCTAGCCCATTCTCTTGGGATCAAGTCCAGTGTATCTTCACTGCACTCCCCTCAAGGCAAGTATATCTTTTATAGAGTAAGTAGACCAAAACTGTACACAATATTCCAAATACAGTCTCACAAAGGCCCTGTAAAAATGTAATAAGACAGCTTTACTCCTGAAATAATAACCTCTATCAATAAGGTCTAATATATTTACTTACCTAATTGCTTACTACACTTTCACATTGGCTTTCGGTGACTTATGTATATGCATGCCTAGTTGCCTTTAGAACTCTATATTTTCCGAACAATTTTTAAATCTCCTTTTCTATTTTTTGCACAAAAATGGATACCTTCATACTTTTCCGCAGTATATTGCATACACAATATTCTTATCCATCATCTTCTCCATATCCCTTTGAACCTGCTTACACCTCCCTCCCTCTGCACAATCTCAGCCAGCTTTCTATCAACATTACATCTGGTCCCTTCAACTAAACTGCTGTTAAAGATTGTTAATAGCTGTGGTCCGATTACCCTCTAGTCACGTAGCCTGATAATCTGAGAAAGGTCAGTCGCCACACATTCCAGTGCCAAAATAATGTGCCCACAATGCTCAGCAGAACAACACAACACAACAAGTGGCAAAATAACAGCAGCATAACAAGCCCTGTTCCTCCTATCCACCACCCGTTGGGGGAATAAACAATAGACATTTCAGACCAAGAACCTTCATCAATACTGGGAAGGAAGAGGGCAGAAGCCAGAATAAAAAAGATAGGGGAGGGAGAGCAACATAAGCTGGCAAGACCATGTGAGAGGGGAAAGTAGGTAGGTGGGTGCAGGGGGGAGGGGGGATGAAAGGGAATGATGGAAGAAGACGGGAGTTGATAGGTGGAAGAGGTAACACACACGAAAAAATGCTGGTGAACACAGCAGGCCAGGCAGCATCTATTAGAAGAGGTACAGTCAACGTTTCGGGCCAAGACCCTTCGTCAGGACTAACTGAAAGAAGAGATAGTAAGAGATTTGAAAATGGGAGGGGGAGGGGGAGATCCAAAATGGTAGGAGAAGACAGGAGGGGGGAGGGATGGAGCCAAGAGCTGGACAGGTGATTGGCAAAAGGGATATGAGGCTGGAGAAGGGAGGATCATGGGATGGGAGGCCTAGGGAGAAAGAAAGGGGGAGGGGGGAAGCCCACAGGATGAGCAAGGAGTTATAGTGAGAAGGACAGAGGGAGAAAAAAGAGAGAAAAAAAGGGGAAATAAATAAATAAGGGAGGGGGTATGAAGGGGAGGTGGGGCATTAACAGTAAGAGGTAATGGGCTGAAGAAGAAGGAATCTGATGGGAGAGGCAGGAAGACTATGGAATAAAGGCAAGGAGTTGTGGAACCAGAGGGAGGTGGTGAGTAGATCCTCCCCATCCCTCTACCTTTCATTTTGGTTTCTACCCTCTTCCTTTCCAGCACTGATAAAGTGTCTTGGCCAGAAACGTTGACTGTTCATTTCTCACAACAGATGCTGTCTGAGCTGCTCAGTTTCCCCAGCAAATTGTGTGAAGTGGGAGGCAGGAGTGTAGAGACAGAGGCCAATGGGTGATAGGTGGAAAATCCAACTGCCTGTTATCCCTCCCTCATCTAGTTCCCCCTATCACCCATCAGCCTCTGTCTCTACCCTCAGATCGCCAGCAGGTGGTAAGAGTGGGCTCCCTCACCCCTCAGACCGTGTACTAAGCCCCCTCCTCTACTCTCTGTATACCCATGACTGTGTCGCCACCCACAGCTCCAATCTGCTAATTAAATTTGCTGACGATACTACACTGATTGCTCTAATCTCAACTAATAATGAGGCAGCCTACAGAGAGGAAGTGATCACCCTGACACAGTGGTGTCAAGAAAACAACCTGTCCCTCAATGTTGCAAAAATAAAGGAGCTGGTTGTGGATTACAGGAGGAATGGAGACAGGCTAACCCCTATTGACATCAATGGATCTGGGGTTCAGAAGGTGAACAGCTTAAAGTTCCTTGGCATAAACATCACCAAGGATCTCATGTGGTCCATACATACCGGCTATACTGGCTATGTGGTGAAAAAAGCAAAACAGTTCCTCTTTCACCTCAGACGGTTAAAGAAGTTTGGTAGGTATGCTCCCCCCCCAAATTCTAAGAACTTTCTACAGGGGCACAATTGAGAGCATCCTGACTGGCTGCATCACTGCCTGGTATGGGAACTGTACCTCCCTTAATCGCAGGACTCTGCAGAGAGTGGTGTGGACAGTCTTGAAACACCAGAGATAATTAATGTAGAGTGTATAATTCAGAGAAGTTTGAAATGTTGACAAAACACAAGAACAATGAAGGAAAAGATTTTGATTACTGTTGCTGAATCACTTGATGGAATTATTTAAATGTAACAGAAGTAAAAATAATCACTAAGATGAAAGAAGAGGTGGTGTGACTATAGATAAAAATAAAGGATAACGTTACCTTTATATGAAGTTGTATTTTAATGCATGCAAGTTTGTTCCATTGAGGAGTATGGGGTGTCCTGAAAGGGGTAAAGTTAATTGCTATAGTCTTACCTATCGGAATAAACACATTCTTCATTTGATCTCAAGCATAAATATGTACATCCTGCAATGGATAACAATTAGAAGCCACAGAAATGGCCCCTGACCATTTTGTCTAGCATGACAAGAACATCCTGCGAATCTTCATTAAGGATCAATGAATTGTAGAATCGAGGAATGGAGAACATTTTTAAAATTTCAACCTTTTGGGTAGGCTTAGGCAAGCCTCACACACACAAAATGCTGGAGGAACTCAATAAGTCAGACAGTATCTATGAAAATAAATAAACAGTCAATGTTTCGGGCTGAAACTCTTCTTCAGGACTGAAAAGAAAGGAGGCTAGCTGGAAGGTGATAGGTGAAGCCAGGTGGGTGGGACAGGTAAATGACTGGTGAAGAAGGAATCTGAGAGGAGAGAGTTGTGGACCATGGGAGAAAGGAAGAGAGGAGGGGACACCAGATGGAGGTGATAGGCATGTGAGAAGAGATAAAAGCATGGGAGAAAGGGAAGAAGGAGGGCCTAGTCTAGCCCGCAAGATCCCAGCCTGCAAGATCTTCATGTTCTAACCTTCAAGCCTATAAATCCAGTCCTGACCTGAATATCCAATCAAAGGATCGATCCTAGTCCATCTGCCAAGATCTATCAACTTAATCTCTCCTTTATTGAATAGTTACTTATTAATATTGTTGAAGCATAGAGATTCAATTATAATGTATGTATAAATTCAACCTGATCAAATGTTTGTATATTTAATATCTGATGTTGCAGGTCCATTAACTAGGCAACAGATGGAATAGACATTCAAGGCACTACAAGTAGTCCAGTAGTCCTTATTATGTTTGGCCTGGGATTCAAATGTGTTGTAAGTCTAAGTAGAGCTTCTACAAATCCACGTGAAGGTTACTGATTTCCTATTTTCAAATCTGGAGAGAGGGCTAACACATCTGGTGAAGGGGCTTGTCATTTCTTCTCTGGGACAGCTCACTCACCTTTGGTCCCTACTGGGCACCCAGCTTTTGTGACTCCAAGTAACTGTTTGCATGTGACAGCAGCCACACCCCAGTACACCACTTGACAGGCAGTTTAAACCGAGTGAGCGTAGCCAACGTGCCTCATACCCCTGGACATGCTTGCCCTAGCATGTGAAGCCAGCTCCGACAGACTTGGTGAATGAGATTAACAGTGACACCCAGCGGCCAGGAAAGGCATAACAAGGCACAGAAGAAGTCATGGTCATCCATCATGGGTAAATCCCTCCCCATTACTGTGCACATCTACATGGAGCACTGTCGTAGGAAAGCAGCATCCATCATCAAGGACACTCTCCATCCAGGCCATGTTCTCTTCTCTCTTCTGCTTTCAGGAAGAAGTCACAGGAGCCTCAGGACCCACACCACCAGGTTCAGGAACAGTTACTATCCCTCAACTAACAGGCTCTTGAACCAGAGGGGATAACTTTATTCACCTCAACACTGAAGGGTTCTCACAACCTACAGACTCACTTTCAAGGACTCTTCATTTCATGTTCTAATTATTATTATTATTACTATTTATTTTTTCTTAGCTCAAGCTGGTAAAACCTGGGGTGTAGGCATATCCAAGCACACTCATTTCTCAATTGCAATGAACTTTTGGCCTATTCTAGTAGTGTTTAGCATTGTGGATTTCTGAAGACCTACATAGATATTACTATCAGGACAATGTTTACCCTGTTCATGTTCCATAGTCTTTCAATTTCCTCTTTTAATTCAGCAGATTTCTGGTGTTTTCACTTACTGATTTCTGTAAATTATGTGTGTTTGGAATGGCTATATCTATTAAATAAGTTGTTCTTTCTTGTTTATCCTGTGTTGTTAAATACTGATAGTTATTATGGATAGTCCTATCTGTAATAATGGATTGGATTGGTTATAATATAATTTGTGGTATTCCGACTCTAAAACTGGATCAGGCTTGTATTTATAGTAATGTGTGATTTCTTTTATGAGTTTGTATTTTAAAGCAAAGTTTTGGTGAATGATATTTTTCACTTGATTACGCCGGTGTAAGTAATCAGATTGTGTTAAACTACTACAGGATCCTGTAATGTGTTGGATTGTTTCCATTCTTTCTTGGCATTTTCTAAATTTGTCATTTTGAATGTGTTGGTCTTTTATTATGTATTTTTGTTATTTTTTGTGTTACCCACCTGGTCCTGTATCACCACAAGGAACCCTTCTGTTTCTGCAAAGAGGTCTCCAACTCTGAGCCCGGTGTTCGACACTTCCTTGTCAACATTTGGTCTGCTCAGATTATGGATATGTCTTCCATGGAGAGTCATGCTCTTCCATTAGTTAACTTTTTCTTCAAAAGTGATAATTTCTTCATTTTTCTGGGTTGTGTACTCATTTAAGTTCAGAGGTGTATATATATTTCTTAACAGAATTGCATATGCTCGTGTGAAGCGCTGATTCCTGTTTTCGTTGATGAAAATATATCCTCAGAAGTTTTATCTGACAGTTATGTAGATTTTTAATGTATGTTTTTCCTCTTCCCCTTTCTGTCCTAGGTAGTGTTTGTCAACAGGTTCGGATATGGCACAAGTGCGGAGTGAGAGACACTGAAGCAGGTCGATAGTTCACAGACTTGAATGCGAACAGTGTTAAAGGGAAAACAAAACAATAAATGTTAGGCCAACCAGGGCCGTTAACTAAAACTCTCAACTGAAAAACGAAGCCTACACTGCGGCTGAGAAGAGCAACTAAATATTAAACGAATACCGCTAGTCTTCAGAGTCAGTTGACTTGACAGTCCAATTTCTCAGGGAAGGCCGAAAGTAAACTGGCAGCGAAGCATTGCTGTGCTGTGCTCAAGTCTCGAAAATTACTATGACAGAATGAATGGAGTTAAATATTATCACAATGAAAAAATAATTAGCTGAAACATGCATATTCACGAGTGCAATTGCCGTATCTACTGTGATGCTGAATCCGTGGTTGTGACAGGGCCCCCCTCTCTAGGCGCAGCCCCTGAGGCACCACAGACATGTTTTCGCTGGAAGTCCCGAATGTTCAAGATGTCCTTCAGTGATGCTGGTAGATAATTACCAATATCAGAGCCAGAGACTTGCATGTAGAGATAGAAACAAGAGTTTATACAGAGGTAGCTCGACCGTGACAAATTATTCTCAAAATGAGGACACTCTGATTGGAGCTAATTGGGCATCTCCTTCAAGAATAAAACTAACACAGAATCTGAGCCTATCAAAATAAAATTAGCGAACTTAAACGGAAAGCACCAGGAAACCGCATTACAAAGAGCGAATCACTCGTGAGAAACACAAGGAACTCTTAAACTATTATAACTGTTGTTAAGCAACAATTAATCAATTCAGATGCTGTAAAAACCTCAGAGCCCAATGCTCTCTGATGCCCTACACAGTCCTGAAGTAGTCACTACAGGACACCCCTCCCTATAGCTGGCACCTGATGGCCCAGGACGACCTGATAACTTGAGATCCAGGGAGGACTCAAGAGACCTGGGGAACTTGAGGGGGAGGCATGGGGAACTCGAGGGGGAGGCATGGGGAACTCGAGAGGCAGGGAGACTTGGGGATCCAGAGAGACTGGGGGACCTGGAAATCCTGAGAGACCTGGGAACCCCAACAGACTGAGACCAGGGAACCTCAAGTGAGTTCAAGAAACCTTGGGCGGTGCTGAGATGGAGGCTTGAGAGTCCTCAAGATGGGGAGGACATTGAATAACCCTTAGAAACAATCCAAAAAGTGAAAACCTTGGGAACATAGAGAAAAATCCTTGGGAAACCTTTGTGACGAAAAATCAAGTTATCAGAAGATTGATGCTAATGAGAGAGAGAGATAAGTGAGACAATGGAGAAACATTCTAAATGCTAATAAGAGAGAAAAGAGAGATTAACGAGAAAGAAACACATTTCAGAATATTGACAGACCGGTTGCTTTGAACCTGAACTGTTTGAAGTTTGATGGACAGGCGATACCCCAGCAGGGGATAAAAAGAACAGGTTCGCTAAGGCACCACAGACACCACGAGATCACGAGATAACAAGACCCTGGAAGAGCGGTGTGCCCCCACAAGTTGGTGAGAGTTTGGAGGTCTGGTCGAGGGAACCGACCATAGACTGACAGGGTGAAAAGGGACGATCGGCGGGAACCTGGTGTGTGTGTCCAGCCTTGCCTGGGTGCCGGGTTCACCGTGGAAGAACGGTCGTATCCGGAACGGAGGGGTCACAGTCGGTGACCACAGAAGACATAAAAGGGTTCGCCCGAAAGCTAATTGCAAAGAATATCCAAGGTCTGTTTGAATCAAAATTTGCATTCTCTCTCTCTCTCCAACGACACAACAGTGATTACTGCGAACTGTACTAAGCTGAACTGAACTCTGCATCACTTGAGACTGATCATTTTACCCCTAGACTGTGATAGAGCTTGGTTGATTCCTATTACCCTAGTTCTGTGTACACGTGTGTTTTATCATTACTAACCTGTTGCATTTATATCCTTACGATTAGAGTACTGTGTTACTTATTTCTTTAATAAAACTTTATTAGTTTCTGTTAAACCAGACTCCAACACGTGGTCCATTTCTGCTGGTTTGGCAACCCAGTTATGGGGTACGTAACACCTTGAAAACATGAAACTTGAAACCCAGAGAAGGAACCTTTTCTTTTTTTTGTAATTTATTTTTTATTGAATTTCATCATCAAACAAACATTTCCATAAGATGTATTTCAGATACTGTAGATATATATCATATAATCATATTTGTCACAAATCTCCCGTAATATTTATCTGAGGTATACACTTATAGAAAGGAGAGGAAAGAAAGATCAATCAAAAGAAGAAAACTATGTACAGAGTAGGGAGTGATTTTTTTTTACAACATATTCATTGACTTGTGAGAATAAAATCAGGCCTATGAGGTGTTATGTAGTTGAACCATTATTTCCAGTATGAATAAAATTGTTCCAACTTATGATTAACAGATGCTGTTATCTTCTCCATTTTGTAAATGTCCATTGTAATTTTTTTAAGATTAGATTAGATTATGAGGACACTCAGTCCTCGTTTATTGTCATTTAGAAATGCATGCATTAAAAAATGATACAACGTTCCTCCAGAATGATATCCCAAGAAACAGAGGACAAACCAAGACTAAAACTGACAAAACCACATAATTATAACATAGAGTTACAACAGTGCAAAGCAATACTGTAATTTGATGAAGAGCAGACCATGGACACGGTTAAAAAAAAAGTCTCAAAGTCCCGATAGACTCATCATCTCACGCAGGCAGCAGAAGGGAGAAACTCTCCCCGCCATGATCCTCCAAGCGCCGCCAACTTGCCGATGCAGCACTATTGGAAGCACCGGACCGCAGCAGACTCTGAGTCCGTCCGAAAACTTCGAGCCTCCGACACAGCCTCTCTGAGCACCACCCTCTGCCGAGCGCTCCGACCCCACCCCAGCCGCCGAGCAACAAGCAAAGCCGAGGACTCGAGGCCTTCTCCTCCAGAGATTGTGGACCACACAGTAGTAGCAGCAGCAGCGAAGCAGGCATTTCAGAAGTTTCACTAGATGTTCCTCCGTGCTCTCATGTCTGTCTCCATCAAATCAGGATTGTGCATGGCACCCTACTTGATAAATAACATACATCACCACCGGAGTGGCTGCTGCGAGCTGCGTTGCGCCGCCATCTTCTCATCCCGATTTCCATTCATACACTTAAAGTTGGGCTCTCCTGAGATAACCATTTCCTGGTAAGGGTCTTTTTACCAGCCACCAGCAGTACATTCATTAAATATTTATCTCTTTTCAACCATTCTTGAGGTATATACCCAAAATATATGGTCTTATTCTCTAAGGGTATTTTACATTTAAAGATGTTTTGTAGGGCATTATAGAAACATAGAAATTTACAGCACATTACAGGCCCTTCAGCCCACAGTGTTGTGCCAACCATGTAACCTACTCTAGAAACTGCCAAGAAATTCCCTACTGCATAGCCCTGCTTTTCTAAGCTCCATGTACCTATCTAAGAGTCCCTTAGAAGACCCTATTGTATCTGCCTGTACAACCGTCGCTGTCAGTGTATTCCATGCACCCACCACTCTCTGTGTGAAAAACCGACCGCTGACCTCTCCCTTGTACCTACTTCTTAGCACCTTAAAACTATGCCTCCTTGTGTTAGCCATTTCAGCCCTGGGAAAAAGCCTCTGGTTATCCACATGATCGATGCCTCTCATTATCTTGTACACCTCTATCAGGTCATTATGTATCCCACGCCAGTAGTTTTTGATAACGGGGCATTCCCAGAAAATATGATAATGTTTTGCATTTTGATTTCCGCAATTTCTCCTGCAAGCAGTGGGGTTACTATCATAATGGGATTTCTGAGCGGGTGCAATAAAATATCTTATCAAGTTTTTCCACCCGAACTCCCTCCATTTCTGTGAACTGGTACACTTCCATTGATACCTCCATATTATTGTCCAGTCTTCCTCAGATATTATTACCCATCCTTCATCCTCCCATTTTGTTTTAATGTATGAATTCAAATGTGTTTTAAGATTTGACAAACCCTTATAATGCTTGAAATTATTCTACTACCATTGTCTGAATTATATGCTTTTCTAAATAGCTCTATCAGACATGTACTTGCCTTGGTTACATTTTTAATCATCCTATTAACATACTGTCGCATCTGTAAATACCGGAAAAAGTTTCGTTTTTCTAATAAGTGTTTATCTTTGAGCACTTCAAAACTGAACAGTGTTCCTTCTTTCATTATATTGCAAATAGCTGTTATCCCTTTAGCTGTCCAGTCCTTAAATCTAGCATCCAGTTTATTTGGCGTAAAATCCGAGTCATATGCACACCATTTAAGAATTGCAATGTCTCTCTCTAGTTTATATTCTTTTATAATAGTTTTCCATATTTTCAGAGTCCATTTCACCCACGGGTTGTCAATATTATTTGTGTAACTTTGTAGGTTGTTATCAGCCAAAATTGCCTGTATGGGGATGGAAAGTATCCTCTACTCAATGTTCTTCCATTGAGCATCATATGATGGGTTGCACCAGCATATCACAGCTCTCAACTGTGCTGCAAAATAATAATCTCTAAGGGAAGGTAGGCCCCATCCCCCCTTTTCCTTGGTTAATTGCAAAGTTCTGAGATGAACCCTAGGCCTTTTACTTTGCCATATATATCTTGATAGCATCTTGTTCCATTCATTGAATGGTTTCGGTTAATCTCTATTGGTAGCGTCTGAAAGAGATATAGTAGTCTGGGCGGTATATTCATTTTAATAGATTCAATCCTTGAACTGAGACCAAGAAAAGGAATTAGGTTACATCTTGTTATAGCTTCCTTAATTTTTTTATATATAGGCTGATAATTGCATTCTGATAATTTTGCCAAATCTTTTGGCATAATGATGCCCAAATATTTGACGGACTCTGTTTGCCATGCCCAAGGATATCTACTTCCAATTTCTCTCGGTGGGCTATAGTTATATGAAAGTAGTTGGGTTTTATCTATGTTGATCTTGTATCCTGATAATTGACCATATTGTTCAAAGGATTGCATCAATTTAGGTAAAGAGTATGTTGGTTGCCTTAGATAGATCAAAATGTCGTCTGCATAATAGGCCAGATTATGCTCTGTCCATTTAATTCCCCTGATATCTTCATTTTGTCTGATATGTTGAGCTAATGGTTCCAGATATAATGCGAAGAGTAGCGGTGACCATGCACAATCCTGTCTCGTGTCCCTTTCTAAGGTAAAACTATTAGATAAATATCCATTGATTTTAATCCTGGCGGTAGGATTGTCGTATCGTACCTGTGTAGTTTTAATAATTGTGTCATGTTGACCAAATCTATGTAAAACTCTGTAAAGAAAATTCCAATTAATGGAATCAAATGCCTTTTCAGTGTCCACGCTTATCACTATTGCTTCAATTTCATTTTTTAAAATATGATCCATAATGTGAAGTGTGAGAAGGAACCTTTTCAAATCTTGTCCACAGTGTTTTATCTTTCACAATTTTTCCAGAGGCGATTAGGATATACTCAATTTTACAGATCAAGACAGCACAGACAGGTTTCTTTCATCGCTTAGCTGGCAGCTGGCTGGTTCTCTGTAGATCTGTTTAATTTGCTGCATGAAAGTTCAATTTTCCCAGTTTGTACCATGACTTTCATCAAGAGGTTAAAAATTCTCTTGGTAGGGTTACGTTACTTGTGTATTTGCACACTCCAGCCAGGGATCAGTTTTTGGAGTAGGGCTCTTCCAGAATTAACACTATTGACTTGAACGTTGATTTGTTGAATCAGTTGATAAGCTTGCTTGAAGCATTCATTTTGTTATGTAGACCTGAGTCACGGGACCACAAAGCTGGGAACCTGGGTACTCGTGACTTGAAAAGCTTAGAATGGATGCCAGAGAAACTCAATGTAGACTAGAGAAGCTCGGTATGTAGACTCGGGGCACTCGGAATGTAGAGTCAGGACATGCACTGGGAATAGAAAGCACCCTCTCCTCAAGCCACCAAAGTCAAAGCGTCACTGTTCAAACTTTGCTGGGTCCATTAGTTGGCAAGATCCTTCCGTCACGCTGCAGACAGAAACAAGAGTTCATACATAGGAATTCCAATGAAACATCGTTGCCTCGATGAATTACTCTGACCAATGAATCTCATGGCCAAGGTCAGCTGGTCTCTCTTTGCTGGGTCCATCTTTGTGTGGTCAAGACTTGCTGTCACCAGGTGCGGATATGGCCCAAGTGCGCAGTGAGAGACACTGAAGCAGGTCGATATTTCACAGACTTTAATACGAACAGTGTTAAAGGGAAAAGAAAACAATAAATGCTCAGTCAAACAGGGCCGTTAACTAAAACTCTCAAATGGAAAATGGAGCCCACACTGCGGCTGAAAAGAACAACTAAGAATAAAACGAATACCGCTAGTCTTCAGAATCAGTTGTCTCAACAGTCCAATTTCTCAGACAAGGCCAAATACAAGCAAGCAGCGAAGCATGGACTTAAATACTATCACAATAAAATAATAATTAACTGACATGTGCATATTCACGAGCACATTTGCCGTATCTGCTGCACTGCCGAATCCGTGTTGTGACAATGTTAATCTAAGCGCATTCAAAATTTGTTGGCCTTTTATTATGTATTTTTGATTTTTTTATGTGTTAACCATCTGGTCCTGTACTGCCACAAGAAATCTTTCTGTTTCTGGGATGAGGTCTCCAACTCTACTATTATTATTCTCATTATTTATGTATTGTTATTATTTCTTTTTTTTGTATTTGCACAGTTTGTTGTCTTTTCAAAGGTTCAAAGGTTTATTTTATTATCAAAGTAGTAACCCTGCAAAAACTTATTTCAGGGAGGTAACACCATCAATTTGTGGGAGACTCCCGGAACTTCCGGGAGAGGTGGGATGTCTGCAATAGAGTAGCTCCTTAGCAGCTAGCCAGCTAGTTTAAATAACGTTAGCTATGCTAATGAACGAATGACACCTGTTAAACTCACCTCAACATGTCTTTTACAGTCTTAACTCACCATGGGCAATAGAAAAGTCACTGTTGCAAACAATGCAGTGAGCAACACTGTCATTATTTTTGAGCCCTATTAGGCAGGGGTACACTTTAGTGTAGTCTGGGGTGACGTACATTTTATATTTTCCTTTTTTGGAACACTCTGCCACGGCGCACTCTCTCTCTCTCACACACACACACACACACACACACTCTCTCACACTCTCTCTCTCTCTTGCTTGCTCTAAAAAAAAAAATCGATTTCCGGGATATTGTATATAATTTGCGGGTATCAGGGAGCTGCTATCAATATGCGGGAGACTCCTGGAACTTCCGGGAGAGGTGGATGTCTGGGTTCACTTCCCACGGGAGGCTGCGTGAAGCTGGAGGTCACTCCCCATGGAAGACCACATTGGGCTGGAGGTTGGGAGGCCACGTCTTGGCAGATGAAAGCCCCAAGGAAGGGCTGAGTTTGAGCCATTGCTCTCCTCGATACTGATGGAGGATATTTTATCAATTCCGAGATATATGTGATTATCTGTGTGGATTGTAGTTTCCTTCAATTTTTCTGTGTTTACTTTCTTGTTGTTGATTGACGGGTGGGCAATAGGTTACTTTTATTGGGTGAGGGGAGGGTTGGGGGTTTGATGTTATTACTGCTGTTTTTTGGGTGAGGGAAGGGTTGATATTTTAGCTGTCATGTCCATGTCTGGGTGGACAATCTGTTAGGTTTTGTGAGGTTTAGGGTTTGTGAGTTTTGTTTCTTTTTCTTTTTCATGTGGGAGGGGTCCTCAACTATTTTCATGGTTTTTCTGTATTTTATGGCTATCCAGAGAAGGCAAATCTCAGGGTTGTATTCTGCGTATTATCAAACAATTGATGTGCAAAATATGAAGCTGGCGAACAATGATTCCCCAGGTGACCTCTTCCAGGTAGTCAATAATTTCAACTCCTTTTACTTATGTTTTTTATCTTAGTTGTGTTTTGGAAACTATTGGAGCCTGTCCCTTAAGGTTTGGCGTTCAATTGAGTGATCTAGCACTCTGCTGTTCCCAAGAAAATTCCAGGAAATGACTATGAGCACGAGTTGTCCCGAATGGGAGACCGGAGTCAGGGAACAGGCCCATGATTGATTGCATTTCTCGGCAATCGAAGCGTTGAGGAAGATAGAAACATCGAGGTGAAGATGGCGGAGGCTGGGTCGGTATCGTTCTTAACAGGTCGGGCCGGGGTTCACAGACATCCTAATGTTTACAGTGCAGGTTTGGACTGTGCGGATTATCTGTCCCAGAACAGACTTGACAATATTGGTAATGACCTTGTATGGAAAGACCATAAATGTACACCCAGGAGAAAATAAGCATTAGTTACCCCTACCCTCGGCTATGCAACAACATCAATATGGCTGGAGGAACTCAGGGAGTCAGGCAGCATTTATGAATAGGACAGATAACATTTTGGGTCAAGACCCTTCAACTCTTTGACTCATAATGGTTTTTTTAACTCGTCTGTGATTGGAGGTTCAAGGGGCACTTTTGGATATCCTTAGAATTACCATCAGGGAGGAGGTCCAGGAGTCTGAAGACCCACACAATGATATAGGAACAGCAGCTTCCCTTCTGACATCAAATTTCTGAATGGTCTGTGAACATTACATTATTTATTTATGTTTGTTATCTGTAGATTTTTAATGTCTTTACAATGTACTGCTGCTGCAAAACATCAAATTTCATGTTGTATAAGCAAGAGATAACTATGATTCTGAATAATAATTTTTTGATCTCTCCCTGCTTCAGGCTGTGGTTCTCTCCTGCTTTAAGAAGAGCACTATCTTCCTCGTACCCAAGGAAAGCAAGATAATGTGCCTTAATGACTACTGTCTGTTGGCTATAACATCATCATCATGATGAAGTGCTTCGAGAGGCTGGTCAAGGCACGCATCAGCTTCAGCTTTCCAGTCAACCTCAGCACACTGAAACATGTCAGCAGCAGACACAATCTCTCTGGCCCTACAGATTCAAATTCATTTATCACATGCACATCGAAATATACAGTGAAATGTGGTACTTGCATTAACAACCAACACAACCTAAGGATGTGCTGGGAACAGCCTGCAAGTGTTGCCATACATTCTGGTACCAATGTAACATGCCCAAAATGCTTGGCAAAGCAACATGGAAAACGAGAAAACAGAACACAGCAAGCAACAAAAGAACAACAGCAAAACATTCCTCCCACCCATGCACATACCCAGTCCTTCAACTCCAGGACAGGCCATCTGTAGTCTCCAGCCTCCAGTGGACTGAACGATTCACAGATATTGAGCCCTTGACTTCCCCAGTGGACTTGCAGACTCAAGGCTCCAGCTATCGGGCCTCAACCTCCGGGCATCTGATTGAGCTTTAGCCTTTGATCTTTAGTACTGATCCAGGACTTGTTGATAGCAATGGCAGGCCTTGAACTCTGGTCTTGCATACTTAGGAGTTACTGGCCCTCATGGGAGTGAGTGCCTCGCTCTGCAACTGGCTTCTTGACTTTCTTACAAAGAGACCACAATCAGTAGTAGGGAACAACACTTCCACCACAATTATGTGAACAGTGCTGCATCCTCAGCTCCCTGTACTCTACTCCCTGTAAACTCGTGACTGCATGGCCAGCTTCTTCTCTACCTCCATCTACAAGTTTGCAGATGATACCACTGTAGTAGGCTTCATCTCAAATAATGATGAGTCAGAGTACAGGAAGGAGATAGAGACCTTAGTGACACGTTGTCATGACAATAACCTTTCTCTCTATGTCAACAAATGAGCTGGTCATTGACTTCAGAAAGAGGGGTGATGCATGTGTTCCTGTCTGTATCAATGGTGCTGAGGTTGGGAGGATTGACTTCAAGTTCCCAAAAGCCTGTCTTGGTTCAAATATGTTGATGTCATAGACAAGAAAGCTCACCAACACCTCTACTTCTTCAGGAGGCTATAAAGACATTCAACTCTTTAACAACTTTTATTCATGAACCATTTATAAACCATTCTCTTTGGATGCATACCATCTTTGTATGACAATTGACTGCATATGACCGCAAGAAACTACAGGAGCTTTCAACGTAGTTCAGCACATCACAGGAACCAGCCTCTCTTCTATGGAATCTGCCTATGCTTCTCCCTGCCTCAGTAAAGCAACCAGCATAATCAAAGTCCCCACCCATCCTGGCCATTCTCTCTCCCATTCGGCAGAAGATACAAGAGCCTGATAGCATGTAACACCAGGTTCAAGAACAGTTTCCGTTCCACTCTAATGTAGAATGTACTCTTTTTCACAATCTACCTTATGATCTTACAATTTATCATTTATTTGCTCTGCACTTTTTCTGTAGTTCAACAAACACGTTTTTCTGCATTTTTGTTTTATCTTATTCTAGCTCAATGCACTGTGTAATGCCAATCTGTGTCTGTGTACATACATCTATTGAAGCTTCTGGACACATCTTAAGTGATGTTCCTGGAATCATCAGGTGTTTTGGGTCTTTCAACATCATACAACCTCCTCCAGGTGTAAGTACTATGTAAAACAAACTTTTCACTGTACATGTGGGACTAGGTGAGAGTAAGAGTTCGGCACGGACTAGAAGGGCCGAGATGGCCTGTTTCCATGCTGTAATTGTTATATGGTTTTATATGTGACCAATGCCAATGAGCGCACCTACATCTATTATAAATTGTCTGCAAGAAATGCTTTAGGATTGTTGAAGAAAATAATACAAATTATGTTGCATAACAAATCATGCTGCAATTCCAAACTAAAGTAAGAAACAGCTACATTTTAAAATAAGCCTATCATAATAAGATATAAGCTGTCCAACAAAGTGAAACCGCCTACAGGCGGGCACCGTGATAAAGGGACTTGGGCATGTTGTCGATGTGTCTGAGTAGCTGCCTGAAGAAAATATTTTACAACTTTGCATTAGGGTGTTCATATGTGTGAGAGTTTCTTTGCGACACAATTTATAATTACTTGACTACGAGGAGCAGCGTGCCGAGGGGTGCATTCGCCTTTGAACTTGGCTATTCCGAAGAGCCGCGTCAGGCGGGCGCGGGCCAGCCGTGGGGGTAGACAGGATCCTGGGCCGGAGAGGGAAGGATGGCTCGGTGAGGAGAGGATGTGCTGCCGAGTCTGAGCGCGTATCGGCGGCATCCGACCCCTCTCAGCAGGTATGGTGGCCGCCGCCGATCCGAGGCACCGCGGCGCAGCCTCTTCTGGCGATATTTCAGGGAGGCGGCCGCCAGTAGGTGTTCGGAGGCGGGTTAGGTTTTCGGGCCTAGGTGGCAGCGCATTGTCCCCGGTCCGGCCGGCGGGCGGGCGGGCTGTGGGTGAAAATCGGGTCCAGGGGGTGGGAGAGGTTAGTGGAACGGGACGCGGGGGGGGGGGAGGAAGAGGGAAGATAATTGCAACGGGATGCCGGGGGGGGGGGGGGAGGAAGAGGGAAGATAATTGCAACGGGATGCCGGGGGGGGGGGAGAAAGAGGGGAGATAATTGGAACGGGATGCCGGGGGTGGGGGGGGGAAGAGGGGGGATAATTAGAACGGGATGCTGGGGGTGGGGGGGGGGAGAGAGGGGGGATAATTGGAACGGGATGCCGGGGGGGGGGAGAAAGAGGGGAGATAATTGGAACGGGATGCCGGGGGGGAGAAGAGGGGGGATAATTGGAACGGGATGCTGGGGGTGGGGGAAGAGGGGGGATAATTGGAATGGGATGCTGGGGGTGGGGGGGGAGAGAGGGGGGATAATTGGAATGGGATGCCGGGGTGGGGGGGGGGGAGAGGGGAGATAAATGGAACGGGATGCCGGGGGGGGGGAAGAGGGGGGATAATTGGAATGGGATGCTGGGGGTGGGGGGGGAGAGAGGGGGGATAATTGGAATGGGATGCTGGGGGTGGGGGGGAGAGAGGGGGGATAATTGGAATGGGATGCCGGGGTGGGGGGGGAGAGGGGAGATAAATGGAACGGGATGCCGGGGGGGGGGAAGAGGGGGGATAATTGGAATGGGATGCTGGGGGGGGGGGGAGAGAGGGGGGATAATTGGAACGGGATGCCGGGGGGGGAGAAAGAGGGGAGATAATTGGAACGGGATGCCGGGGGGGAGAAGAGGGGGGATAATTGGAACGGGATGCTGGGGGTGGGGGGGAGAGAGGGGGGATAATTGGAACGGGATGCTGGGGGTGGGGGAAGAGGGGGGATAATTGGAATGGGATGCTGGGGGTGGGGGGGAGAGAGGGGGGATAATTGGAATGGGATGCCGGGGTGGGGGGGGAGAGGGGAGATAAATGGAACGGGATGCCGGGGGGGGGAAGAGGGGGGATAATTGGAATGGGATGCTGGGGGTGGGGGGGGAGAGAGGGGGGATAATTGGAACGGGATGCCGGGGGGGGGGAGAAAGAGGGGAGATAATTGGAACGGGATGCCGGGGGGGAGAAGAGGGGGGATAATTGGAACGGGATGCTGGGGGTGGGGGGGAGAGAGGGGGGATAATTGGAACGGGATGCTGGGGGTGGGGGAAGAGGGGGGATAATTGGAATGGGATGCTGGGGGTGGGGGGGGAGAGAGGGGGGATAATTGGAATGGGATGCCGGGGTGGGGGGGGGAGAGGGGAGATAAATGGAACGGGATGCCGGGGGGGGGAAGAGGGGGGATAATTGGAATGGGATGCTGGGGGTGGGGGGGGAGAGAGGGGGGATAATTGGAATGGGATGCCGGGGGTGGGGGGAGAGAGAGGGGAGATAAATGGAACGGGATGCTGGGGGTGGGGTGGAGAGAGGGGAGATAAATGGAACGGGATGCTGGGGGTGGGGGAGAGAGGGGAGATAATTGGAACGGGATGCCGGGGGGGGGAAGAGGGGAGATAATTGCAACGGGATGCCGGGGGTGGGGGAGAGAGGGGAGATTATTGGAACGGGATGCCGGGGGTGGGGGGGGAGAGGGGAGATAATTGGAACGGGATGTGGGGGGGGAGCTAATTGGAACGGGACATGGGGGGGGTGGGGAGGCTAGTGCAAAGGGACTCCAGGGGTGAGGTTAGTGGAACGGGACGCGGGGGGGGGGTGTGGGGAGGCTAGTGCAAAGGGACTCCAGGGGTGAGGTTAGTGGAATGGGATGGGGGGGTGGGTGGTTAGTTAAGTCAAGTCACTTTTTATTGTCATTTTGACCATAACTGCTGGTACAGAAGATAGTGAAAATGAGACAACGTTTTTCAGGAGCATGGTGGGATGGGACGCAGGAGGAGAGGGTGGTTGTTGGTTGAAAGGGATGGGGTGGGGGCTGAGGGAGCATGGAAGGAGGGTGGCAGTGGTGGAATGGAACCTTAAGGGGGTTGGAGATGAGGACTGGCGGGATTGCAGCCACTGGACCAGCGAGCTACATAGGCCATAAGGTGGTTTCACCCTGCTGGGGCTCTTGTCTTCTGCCTTGTGAGTGTTTGATCTCTGTGCACCAAATTAATGTGCAGGTTAATCCGCAATAAAAACCGAGTGGCCCTGACCCAATTCCTGGAGTGCACGCTCATTGATTAGTATGGCCTATAGCCAGGTTCCATGTGAGCCTTTTAATGGCCATAAAAAATGATTCATTGACTGGTATGGAGTACTGCCAGCAACTTCTGATAGCCAGGCTCCCTGTTAGCCTTATGCATGGTCACATGTCATAAGGAATGGTTCCTCCTCCGTCTCTTTGCCCCAGGAAACCACCTTTTTCTTCTTCGTCTTGTTTTACGACAGTTGGCACCCGGATTAATGGTGCATTACCGCCACCTTCTGCTCCGGAGTGTGCAATAGACTTGCATTCTAAATCTTTTTCTCTCTCTCTCTCTCACACACACTCACACACACACACACTCACACACACACACACACACTCACACACACACACACACCAACCTACACTTTATCCTCCCATCTTTGGCCATTCTAGTACCCTATTCCTGCTTATTCGGCATATCCTATATAAAAAAAACCCCTGTACCCCTTAAGAAAGCTAAAAATACCCTAACCTGTGCTCTCTCACCCATGCCCAGCAACCCTTTCAATGTGAATTCCTGCACCCCCAGTTTCCTTAGATTAATTCTCATCATGTCTCTCTGTATCCCATACTTCCTGCAACTCAGAACTATATGTTCTACTGACTCCTCTTCCTGACATTCCTCACACAATCCAGTCTGGTGTTTCCCTATCATTTTCAATGTTTTGTTTAATGCACAGTGCCCCAGCCTTAACCTAGTCCACACAGTTTCCTCTCTTCTATATCCACTACCTACCCTAGTACCTGCAGCACTTTTTTATATTTGGTATAAATGCCTCCCTTTCCCCTCCCTGTCACATCTTTCTTGCCACATTTGGTTGATTTTTTTCCCAGATTACACACTTAACCTCTGCTTTACTGATACTAATGTGCATTTCTATATTTTCTTTTTAACGCCCTCTTTGCCAACTCATCTACCCTCTCATTTCCCTTCACCCCTACATGTGCTGGAACCCATAGAAATTTTACCTGACATCCCTGATTTGCAATTCTTGCGACTGACTGAAGGATTTCATGAAGTACATCTTGACGACTGTTGGAGTGCAAAGTCAGTTACAGATTTCCCCAGGAAAGCTAGTTGATCCTACAGTTACATCTCGAGGGGCTTTTGAATGACTATGATCCTCTCTCCCTCCTTACTTCCCTCCTTTTAATACTGGCTATCTCCACTTATTTTTAGCCCAGTCTCAACCTGAAGTACTGACTTCCCGTCCATTTCTCTCCATGGAAAATTGTGGCATCTGGGCTGCAGATTTGAACATTTAAGTTTTCCAGTTACCTTGTGGTCCTGAAGCAAAATAAACTAGAAATGCTCAGTAGGTCAGGCAGATCAATGGAAAGAGAAACAGAATTGATAGAAACATAGAAAACCTACAGCACAGTACAGGCCCTTCGGCCCACAAAGTTGTGCTGAACATGGCCCTACCTTAGGAATTACTAGGCTTAATCATAGCCCTCTATTTTTCTAAGCTCCATGTACCTGTCCAGGAGTCTCTTAAAAGACCCTATCATATCCACCTCCACCACCATTGCGGGCAGCCCATTCCACGCACTCACCACTCTCTGAGTAAAAAAACTTAACCCTGATATCTCTGTAACTACTCCCCAGCACCTTAAACCTGTGTCCTCTTGTGGCAACCATTTCAGCCCTGGGGAAAAAGCCTCTGACTATCCACACGATCAATGCCTCTCATCATCTTATACACCTCGATCAGGTCACCTCTTATCCTCCGTCGCTCCACGGAGAAAAGGCCAAGCTCACTCAACCTGTTTTCATAAGGAATGCTCCCCAATCCAGGCAACATCCTTGTAAATCTCCTCTGCACCCTTTCTATGGCTTCCACATCCTTCCTGTAGTGAGGCGACCAGACCTGAGCACAGTACTCCGAGTGGGGTCTGACCAGGGTCCTATATAGCTGCAACATTTCCTCTCGTCTCTTAAATTCAATTCCACGATTGATGAAGGCCAATACACCATATGCCTTCTTAACCACAGAGTCAACCTGTGCAGCTGCTTTGAGCATTCTATGGACTCGGACCCCAGGATCCCACTGATCCTGCACACTGCCAAGAGTTTTACCATTAATACTATATTCTGCCATCATATTTGACCTACCAAAATGAACCACTTCACACTTATCTGGGTTGAACTCCATCTGCCACTTCTCAGCCTAGTTTTGCATCCTATCGATGTCCCACTGTAACCTCTGACAGCCCTCCACACTATACACAACACCTCCAACCTTTGTGTCATCAGCAAACTTACTAACCCATCCCTCCACTTCCTCATCCAGGTCATTTATAAAACTCACGAAGAGTAGGGGTCCCAGAACAGATCCCTGAGGCACACCACTGGTCACCAACCTCCATACAGAATATGACCCATCTACAGCCTTCTGTGGGCAAGCCAGTTCTGGATCCACAAAGCAATGTCCCCTTGGATCCCTTGCCTCCTTACTTTCTCAATAAGCCTTGCATGGGGTATCTTATCAAATGCCTTGCTAAAATCCATATACAGTTTTCAGTTACCTTGTGGCTTTGTGTTGTTAATTTTCTTCTGATTTTGTAATTAATATTTACACAGATTCAATTTGTATTCTGTCTGCAGCCTCTCTTAAACACTGGAAGCGGGATCTAACTTTCGTTATTAAGTGATAAAAGAAATTGTGGAATCATGTTTTTATATAATCTGACCCTTCAAAGAGCAACTGGCATATCACATGCCATTCATGGAAACTTCTCAGGTAAGAATCTGCAGACAAGCTGGTTTGGTTTGACTTCTGCTGTTGGTGTGATAGATTATGCCAGCAGTTTGCTGGATCACCCGTAAGAAGTGGAAACATTGAACATGACTCCTCTGTAATACTCAGTTATGCTGGTGGACTGTAGGATTGTGTTCCGGTGCTTTCTTTGAATTCCAAAGCCTGACGAGACATATTATTTACACTATCTTCCTTTTTTTATGCGCAGCCTTTGGCTTAATCATCTCACTCTCTTTAGAATGTTTTGAATTCAGGTCCTGTTTGACTTCTTTACAGAATTATCACTGACTTGTGTTGCTTGAAATTTTATGTTTTGTTGCAGCAGTACGATGCAAAGATGTAAAAATCTGCAATTCTAGCTGCAGGAGGTTATTTTGCAGAATTTTTATGCTAAATTATTGGGCTTTATGGTATAGAAGTTTCAGAATTATCCTCCTGATTCATATGTTTCATTATAGGCACCAAAATGCAGGAGATTGTTGTTTCCAGGGGGAAAATCCTGGAGTTGCTGCGTCCAGATGCAAATACTGGGAAGGTGCATACACTGTTGACAGTGGAGGCTTTTGGGATCATTCGTTCTTTGATGGCCTTCAGGTTAACTGGAGGTACCAAAGGTAGGAATATTCTTAAATGGATTGACCTCTTACAAAAATGCTTGTAAATTCAGCAGCTTTAATTTAATCTGTCATCTCATCTCATTTGGACTGGCTTCTAGTTCTTCATCCAAGTGCTTTCCTCTCAGTAAAGTCAAGCATAAATGGCATGGAGATAATTAGTGGTGAATTGCATCTTATTCTCAATTCCATGTAAGCATTTTCCATCATGACTCCCTGAATCATATATAGAAATACCATCTTGTCCTACATTATTCCTAATCCGAATGGATGTTTGAGATCATGCAGTGGTATGGGAGATTAGTTCGATCCCTTTTTAGACTATAAAACATAGCAGAATCGGGCCATCCAGCATGTTGAGGCTGCTCCACCATTTCATCACAGCTGATTTATGATCCTTCTCAACCCCATTCTCCTGCTTTTTCCCTATAATCTTCGATGCTGTGTCAGCCTCTGCTTCTAATTATGCCTAATGATGTCACTGGCAATGAGTTCCACAGACTCAATTCTCATCTCTGTTCTAAAGGGATGACCTTGTATTCTGAGGCTATGCACTCTGGTCCTACGCTCCCCCACGCGATGAAGCGTTCTCTCCAATCCACTCTAAGGCCTTCTGTTGGTCGGAGTCTACCATAGATGTTGCGTCCTAGCTGTCTATATGATGCTCAAGCTAGTGTAGTACAATAGGGAGAGCAAGCTGTTGTCCATGCATCAGGCTCCCTTTCTTGCAACTGATGAATCGAAAGGAACGGGAGAGACCAAAACTGTTTGGCACCAGCAGTGTTGCAGAAGTTGCCAGTTAGCGTTGAGCTCAATGTAGAACTGCCTTAGGGACCCACCCTGGATTTTTCCCTCTGAGTTTACTCCCAAACCCTTCTCCATAGTGGGTATAGCTGCAAATGGTGGGGGTTTGAGAATGAGTTGCCTTCCATAGCTGACGAGCCCCATCTGCCTGAAGCAACTAGTTTTAAGGGGCCAGTAACTTGATATTATTCCTTTTGAAGGTAGAAATGGTTCCACTGGGCTTAATAGCTAAGCCAATAGTTAAGGCCGGGAGCTGGACTTGGTTGGCAGAGGCTGTTCGAGACGCACACCATTGAGCGCATTTAATAGGTAGTGGGAGCTTATCCCCACTACTTCCCATGACTATAACAACCTTAAAGAACCTAATCGATCTAGGCCCTTCAATAATTGATAGGTTTCAATGAGACTCCCCGCCCCTATTCTTCTAAAATGAAGTCCAGGCCCAGAGCTGCCAAATGCTCTTAATGTATTAACCCTTTCATTCCCAGTATCATTTGATCATTCCTGGGACTTAGTGACTTTATTCACATGAACATTTTGGTCTAGAGATCTGGTTGAAAGTATGTCTAGCAAGTGGTTAGTTGTGAGCCACAGTTCCATCATTAAATGGAGCAATTGGAAATGTGTGAACCCGCCTAGGAAGTCATTAGCAGGACTGGATTTTGATTTTTGGTTGCTTCATAGAAAAAGGTTCTGAGATGGATCAGCATTGGGAAGCATCTCTAAAATGCTTGAAAACTATCAGGGTAGCTGTATGTGTACTATAAAGATAATGATGGGAATTCAAATAAATTGTGGTCTCTTATTTCAGTGGCTATTCTGAATTTCTTGTTAGCTGCAGCTCTTGGCTACCATTTTGCTTTGAATGACTGTAGGGTAATGTAAGAAATGCATTTTACGAATAGTTGACTTCAAGAAATTTGATTTTGTATTAACTGCTCAGTTGGGAGTTTTCTATTGATCTTAGCTTAGGGAGTTCAAATCATGATTTAGTTTCATGAAGCAGGTAAGGAAAGATTCATTGTTTTTGTTCTTTCCTGGAATGTGTTTGTCCCTTGTTTCCTTTAGGAAGGTGGTTGTGAGGTTTTATTCACATTTCAAATACACTACAGAGGGCAAGAATCCACTAACTTTATCTGAAGCTACAGTAACATATAAAGCAGCCTTGTTGCCTGCTTCCTTGAGAAACAAATAAACCAAATCATCACATACTGATTTTTTTTTTTTACTTACTGCTCAAAACTGAATTCAAATACTTAAGCTGCCATAATGATATTTTCAATTTCTGCTCTGTAATGTATCCCTTTGAATTGCCAGTCCAGTATTTATTCAAGGATCAGGTCTCTAACTAATCAGCCATACCTGGATAATGGTTATTAGTTCATTGATTCAGAGCATAAAGCAATGCAGCATGGAAGCAGGCCCATCAGCCCAAATCGTCCATGCCAACCAAGGTACCCACTCATATGCCTGCATTTGGCTTGTATCTCTAAACCTTTCCTACCCACGTAATTGTACCAATGTCTTTTAAGTGTTACATAGAAACATAGAAAATAGGTGCAGGAGTAGGCCATTCGGCCCTTTGAGCCTGCACCGCCATTTATTATGATCATGGCTGATCATCCAACTCAGAACCCCGCCCCAGCCTTCCCTCCATACCCCCTGACCCCCGTAGCCACAAGGGCCATATCTAACTCCCTCTTAAATATAGCCAATGAACTGGCCTCAACTGTTTCCTGTGGCAGAGAATTCCACAGATTCACTCTCTGTGTGAAGAAGTTTTTCCTAATCTTGGTCCTAAAAGGCTTCCCCTCTATCCTCAAACTGTGGCCCCTCGTTCTGGATTTCCCCAACATCGGGAACAATCTTCCTGCATCTAGCCTGTCCAATCCCTTTAGGATTTTATACGTTTCAATCAGATCCCCCCTCAATCTTCTAAATTCCAACGAGTACAAGCCCAGTTCATCCAGTCTTTCTTTATATGAAAGTCCTGCCATCCCAGGAATCAATCTGGTGAACCTTCTTTGTACTCCCTCTATGGCAAGGATGTCTTTCCTCAGATTAGGGGACCAAAACTGCACACAATACTCCAGGTGTGGTCTCACCAAGGCCTTGTACAACTGCAGTAGTACCTCCCTGCTCCTGTATTCGAATCCTCTCGCTATAAATGCCAGCATACCATTCGCCTTTTTCACCGCCTGCTGTACCTGCATGCCCACTTTCAATGACTGGTGTATAATGACACCCAGGTCTCGTTGCACTTCCCCTTTTCCTAATCGGCCACCATTCAGATAATAATCTGTTTTCCTATTTTTGCCACCAAAGTGGATAACTTCACATTTATCCACATTAAATTGCATCTGCCATGAGTTTGCCCACTCACCCAACCTATCCAAGTCACCCTGCATCCTCTTAGCATCCTCCTCACTGCTAACACTGCCACCCAGCTTCGTGTCATCCGCAAACTTGGAGATGCTGCATTTAATTCCCTCATCCAAGTCATTAATATATATTGTAAACAACTGGGGTCCCAGCACTGAGCCTTGCGGTACCCCACTAGTCACCGCCTGCCATTCTGAAAAGGTCCCGTTTATTCCCACTCTTTGCTTCCTGTCTGCTAACCAATTCTCCACCCACACCAATACCTTACCTCCAATACCGTGTGCTTTAAGTTTGCACACTAATCTCCTGTGTGGGACCTTGTCAAAAGCCTTTTGAAAATCCAAATATACCACATCCACTGGTTCTCCCCTATCCACTCTACTAGTTACATCCTCAAAAAATTCTATGAGATTCGTCAGACATGATTTTCCTTTCACAAATCCATGCTGACTTTGTCTGATCATTTCACCGCTTTCTAAATGTGCTGTTATCACATTCTTGATAACTGACTCCAGCAGTTTCCCCACCACCGACGTTAGGCTAACCGGTCTATAATTCCCCAGTTTCTCTCTCCCTCCTTTTTTAAAAAGTGGGGTTACATTAGCCACCCTCCAATCCTCAGGAACTAGCCCAGAATCTAACGAGTTTTGAAAAATTATCACTAATGCATCCACTATTTCTTGGGCTACTTCCTTAAGCACTCTGGGATGCAGACCATCTGGCCCTGGGGATTTATCTGCCTTCAATCCCTTCAATTTACCTAACACCACTTCCCTACTAACATGTATTTCGCTCAGTTCCTCCATCTCACTGGACCCTCTGTCCCCTACTATTTCTGGAAGATTATTTATGTCCTCCTTAGTGAAGACAGAACCAAAGTAATTATTCAATTGGTCTGCCATGTCCTTGCTCCCCATAATCAATTCACCTGTTTCTGTCTGCAGGGGACCTACATTTGTCTTTACCAGTCTTTTCCTTTTTACATATCTATAAAAGCTTTTACAGTCCATTTTTATGTTTCCCGCCAGTTTTCTCTCATAATCTTTTTTCCCCTTCCTAATTAAGCCCTTTGTCCTCCTCTGCTGAACTCTGAATTTCTCCCAGTCCTCAGGTGAGCCACTTTCTCTGGCTAATTTGTATGCTTCTTTGGAATTGATACTATCCCTAATTTCTCTTGTTAGCCATGGGTGCACTACCTTCCTTGATTTATTCTTTTGCCAAACTGGGATGAACAATTGTTGTAGTTCATCCATGCAACCTTTAAATGCTTGCCATTGCATATCCACCATCAACCCTTTAAGTGTCATTTGCCAGTCTATCTTAGCTAATTCATGTCTCATACCTTCAAAATTACCCCTCTTTAAGTTCAGAACCTTTGTTTCTGAATTAACTATGTCACTCTCCATCTTAATGAAAAATTCCACCATATTATGGTCACTCTTACCCAAGGTTACTGTACCTGCCTGAAAGCTTGTTCCAAATACACACCATCCTCTGTGTGAAGAAGTTTCCTGTCAAATCCCTTTTAAATCTTATCCCTCTCTTCTTCAACCCATGCATTCTAATTTCTTGTTTCCTTTCACTGAGACGAACACTGCATCTCATGATTTTATGCCCCTCGTTATTATTTTATATATCACCTTTCGGTTTCCTGTGTTCCAAGGAATGAAGTTCTAGCTAGCCCAAACTCTTGATTTCAGGCCCTCGTGTCCTGGCAGCATGCTTGTAAACTGCTGTCTTTCCAACTTAATTTAGTCTCCTGCAATAGGGTAACCAAAACTGTATGTAATACTCCAGCTGTGGCTTTACCTACGTCTTGTACAGCTGTATTATGACTTCTAACACAGTGCAATGCCCTGACTGATAAGCCAGCATGTCTCATCTGTGATGAAGTGTTAGAGAAATGTGAACTTCTACGTGGAGGTCTCTGTTCTATGACACGTTCCTTAAACCTACATGGTGAAAATTCCACCATAGTCATGCTGTTTCATTGCAGGAAGTATGGCAACACTTGTAGGCTGCTCAGCACAATCCTTACAAACGCAAAGGATGCATTTTGCTCTATGTTTCAATGTACATTTGAAAAAGAAAGCCTATCTTATCCTTTTCTGGCCTGAAGTCAAATGGGGTCCGAATATAGTTAGTGAGTACCCATATATCTTTTACCTTAGTCGTCTATCACACCTAAGATCTGAATTATAGATAAAAGCAATCCGTTGGCAACTGGTAGGACAGTTTTTAGAACTGGAGCTCAAACATAATTCATTTGTGGGTCCACACTTGACCATTGTGATCAGTGCCATATTGCTAGTTTGCTTCACCGTTCTGGTTGACAGTTGTCAGGTGAAAGAAAGTTGACCTGATGGGTAAAAGTATTTGCTATGTTTCCCAAGCAAACACTACAGAAACTCCCAGAGCACAACAAAGAAGTTAACTTCCATTGCTAAGTGTTCTGGTAATATGGGTTTTGCTTGTATCTACATTGATAATGCATTATTTTGTCATTACCTCTACGTTTTCATCATAAATCTTGCTTCCATTTTATCCACAGATTACATAGTAGTAGGCAGTGACTCTGGCAGAATTGTTATCCTGGAATACCAGCCTTCCAAGAATATTTTTGACAAGGTTCATCAGGAAACCTTTGGAAAGAGTGGATGCCGACGCATTGTTCCTGGCCAGTACTTGGCAGTTGACCCGAAAGGTCGTGCTGTCATGATAGGTAAGTGGCAGGGGAAAGTAAGAACCAGGCTATTCACCGTGAGGCCGCCATCCGGTAGATTATGACTCATCTGCTGCACCACCTACTTACCCCACTATTGTCTTGTTCTTGAAAACATCACGTGACAGCAATAATCTGATGTTGAATATTGGAAGTCTCACTTGGACCACCTGAAATTGGTTTGTCTACTTTCTGGAAGGGAGTGGAAATCAGGAGTAGAAAATCTGGAAAACTTCTCCTGACGTTCCCTTATCTACCCCTTGATAAGGTGACTAATACTGAACAAAGTGGATGTCTTTGCTTTGATTCAGCAATGTGTTTATTATTAGTGCTTTGAGAGATCTACAGTATATTCCTATTTTTTACAGATGTTATCATTGTGCCTCTGGTTCCATGACAAAAGTGGTTTGGTTTCTTGCCAGGTGCCATTGAGAAGCAAAAGCTGGTCTACATCCTGAACAGAGATGCTGCTGCTCGTCTCACCATTTCTTCACCACTGGAGGCTCATAAAGCAAATACTTTGGTGTATCATGTTGTTGGTGTCGATGTGGGCTTTGAAAATCCTATGTTTGCTTGCCTTGAGATGGACTATGAGGTATTTGGGCTTTAGAGGATTGTATGACTAATATTGTGTGATAAAACATTTTTGTTTGTTTGCTGAGGCATTTATTGCCAAATTATTGCAGTTAACTTTTGAGAAAATCAAGTTTTCTCACGTTCTGCAATAGTTTCAAGGTATTGACTTTTCCTAAAGAACAATTTTTGTAGTTTGGTTGATGTATTGATGTACACTTGAGCTTTGGGAATTATGTTGTAAAGTTCAGCTATATCTGTTCTTTACTATGAATTTTTTGGTAACTGGCTGGTGATTGAAAGACTTGGACACTGGCTAACTATGAGATCCAGCTGAGATCAGCTGTTTCTGCACGAGCCAAGTTGAATATCACATCTGGTACTCATGGTTCATTATGTAAATTGTCACTTTTAGAGAGGAAGATTTTGCTTTAAAATGTTAATATAAACCTTGCATGAATCACCAGCTTTATGGTTTCATTAATTTATAGAGTATCTGTTGCGTGCATCTCTGTAAAATCAGATACTTTATCATCAAGTTAACTGCCTCTGAAGCTCTGAATTATGCATTAATGATTCAGTTGATAAATTATTGTGCTTGTAGGAAAATAATGGGGTAAATACTCAGTTACAGAAGAAAATGTAGTTAATGTTGATGATCTTCCATTAAAGCATGTACAGGAACTTGCTATATAGATTTAACATGATGCCAAGTCTTTGGGAGTATTCCGATTCTTGGTTGCTATTCATTGACAATTGTGAGATGGTGTAGCAGTAAGAAAACCTGGTGACTTGGTCAGCTTCCAATGGATAAAGGAATGAACTATATTTGAATTCCATACTGACCTGATATTCAGGTTAATGGCCTTGCATGAAAAATAATTCAGTCATAAATTGTTGAAAGGTTTAAAAAAAACATTTGTGAGTTAAACAGTCCGTTTTGTGTTTGTGTTCTTTTCCTCTATTGTAGGAGGCAGACAGCGATCCGACAGGTGAAGCTGCTGCTAATACTCAGCAGACATTGACATTCTATGAGTTGGACTTGGGCCTAAACCATGTTGTGAGGAAATACAGTGAACCCCTGGAAGAACATGGCAACTTCCTGATCACAGGTATGGCAAAGTGATTAAATGAATCTTGGTAAGCTAGCTTAAGTTCATTTTCAATGTACAAATAAAGTCAGATGTTGTCATCTGTGCTGAAACACACCAATTTACCTTGATGTGATGAAATAAGAATTCATAGTGGGAAAAAAAGTTTTTTTAAAAAAAAAGAATAGATGCTGGAACTCTGAAATAAAAAAAAAGAAAATGGTGGATACCCTCAGCATGTGAAAAGAGAAACTGAATAATCATTTCAGATTAAAGGTACTTCACCAGAGTAATGGGAAGTTAGCTGGGGGATTGCTTAAAGAACAATTTATTATCTTGATTCTTGGTGTAAGTTTCTATCAGACTATTATCTTTAGGTCTTGAAGTCATTGGTTTGTTGTGGAGAGTCTGGGATGAACTGGAACCAATCTCAGATTGGTTTTCCTTTTCCTGGGTAAGGAGAAAAGCCCTTATTAATTTTATCAAGGTTAACTAAATTTGAAGGCAAATTATAAAAGTTAATGGTAAAGATCTGACTGGTAGCATAAGGTCTGGTTGATGCATGTTCTGCAGGATTATGGCAGCTGTGGCTTGCATCTGAACCTACCTTATAACTGTCTAGAGAATACTTTTATTGATGCACAGTATTGACCAACAAAAATGGCCTTGAACTGAGAGGCTGCTGCCCATAGACAATCTGCAGTGGAGTTTTGGAAGGAGGGTGACTTCAATTTGGGGTCGAAGTTGGGATAGTTCCTGGTTAAGTATGGTGTGGGAAAATATGTTCTGTAGCATGAGAGGACTGAGCAGATACAGTCCTACCAAGAGCGGGATAGGTGGTGACTAATGAGACTTAACGCAAATTGCAGATCCTTGCCTTGGAATTTTCTCATTCATTGAGGCTGAGGGCAACGATTCTTGCAGGAAACCTCACAGCCGTGACAAATGGCTTGAAATTCAGCCTACTGCAAAACAGCAAATTTCACAGCAAATAAGTCGGTGATAGTAAATATGATTCTGATTCTAAAATACATTTTGCATTAACGGAACTTTTATCTCACCGAGTCACAAAGTAATACAGTAATGAAATGGGCCCTTTGGTCGACCGGGTCTGCTCTAGCCATTAAGTGCTCATTTACTCTAAATCCTACATAAATCCAATTTTTTTCCTCTCCACATTCCATTAAACTCAATTCGGAATTCTATCTCCTGCTATACAGTAGAGGCCATATCGATCATGTCTTTGGATAAATATGTGAATAGGACGGTTTAAAGGGATACAGTCCAAATAGAGAAAAAATACTGTATGACTAGCTTGTCAACCATAGACATGGTTGACAGAAACAGATTGGGCTGAAGGACCTGATTCCATCCTGTATCACTCTTGACTATATGGGAGAATACCTACTCTGCAGAATCCACACATGAATGAAGCTGGGTTGCTGGAGCTTTGAGGCAACAGCTCTACCGATTGTGCTACTGAATGTTGCATTGTACTCTTAGGTTGCAGTTACCTTAAAGCTGAAAAATGGTGTAAAGTTTTAGTATGTTGAAAATTAAACTTTTTTTCCCTACAGTTCCAGGAGGCTCTGATGGGCCCAGCGGTGTACTAATCTGCTCTGAAAATTACATCACGTATAAAAACTTTGGAGACCAGCCTGATATCCGATGCCCCATTCCCAGGAGGAGGGTAAGAAGTTTGTTGCATTTGGTGGTCACCCACATTTAATTCATTCATTTTTGCAGCGAAGATCGGAATTTTGGTTTGAGTGTAATTTGAATGTTGAAAATTGTTTAATGCTGTAGAAGCAATTGGCATTTTTGGTGTGTTCCAAAACTTCTCAAAAGCCTTTTAATTGTAGCTACTGTTAATTTTGTAGCAGGATTGAACAGCATATTTACATACAGCCAAATACCTGTATGATCTAGTGGTGATCTATTTTGTAATGTTAAAGTAAGGAAAATTGCTGGCCATGAAGATAGAAGAACTCTGGCTTTCATTTGGTAACAGTGTTTTGTCTTCCCTCCATGGCAGCATTCGTAGCAGTGTTGTACTTCACATCTACATGTTCCTCAACTGAGACTTGGTTTCTGCAAACTATTTGGCTGAGTAATACTGATGTCCGTAATAAACATCATTAGCTATTCAGCTTTTCTGCAGTTTATTTGATTTGGATGTGTTTTGTGTAAATCAAAGATTCCCCTTTTGGGTAGAGAATGAGTGGCTCAATCTGGAACGTACATGTAGTCAAAGTATACATGAAAAATAATTTGTACCTTCGGTCATCAATTAACTGAGAATTAATCTCATAATCACATAGGAAATGAATTAGGACATTTAATAATCCCATCACCTATAACTTCACTGAATGCTTGAGAAGGCCTCGTGACTTGTTTTTTTGGGTTCTAATGTTGGGTTTGAGCACATTTAACCTCTTTATTGGTATCCTACTAGATAATGCCCCTCTGTAGTTTGACGTTTTTAGCTTCATCCTGTCAATGTAGGGGAGTGATGTTAGCTGGTTTTCTGTATTTGCCTTCCTTGTTTACTCCCCTTTGCTAATAATGTACATATAGAGTCAGAATTTTGCATTGACTAGCATTGACTAGGATCTTTTAGGGAGTTTACTAGTTTTTTTTCAGGTGGCAGGGTGGAGATATGTCTACCAAAGGAGCTGTATGGCGCTCCTTCCCTCTGCTATCCTGCAGGTCATCCTTGGGCAAGGTGTAGCACCTACATAGCCCCACCAATCATGGTCACGTGAAGCCATGGGAGTAGGTGGTGAATGAGCAGATGTTGTATATCACTAGTCCTGGTTATCTGACCACTGATGTCAGGCAGGCAATCTGAAGAGTATTGATAATGGCTGGGGTTCTCAATCTTGTAAACACACTGCACAGAAGAATGCGTGACAAACCACTTCTGTACAAAAATTTGCCAAGAACAATTACGGTCAAAAGACCACGATTGCCCATGTCATATGACATGGCACATGATGATGATCACTAGTCTTTTGCATCCTATAAGGCACAAACCTAAGGTATGATATATTATTGTCAACTTGCTTGTTTTGAGTACAGATTCATAGGATCTGCTGACACTCCAAGACAAAATAACCTATCTGACTCTGGGTCTTGCTCTAAACATTCCCACTGTACCATCAACACTGTGTGGATGCATTTCAGAAATTTAGACTTTGTTAACAATGCCTCCTATATCTATGATGCCTGTGACCTAGAAGCACAGGGTTTATCATTGTAATGTGCCTCCCAGATTGTTCCCCACCCCAACTTTAGTAGATTGCTGTTGTTTCATCTTAGTTAAAAATTCCAGAATTTCAGGCAACTTAATGTAATTAAACAGGGCATTAAATACTGACAGAAACCATAGTCCATAATGAAAAAGAGCAAATCAAACTGTTACGTTGAACCCCCAGTTGCATAGGATTGATTAATCCTTGAAGTGTACCACAGGTGACATTTTAAATATGACTTGTTTGCTCTTTTAGAATGATCTGGATGATCCTGAAAGAGGAATGATCTTTGTTTGTTCTGCAACACACAAAACAAAGTCCATGTTCTTCTTCCTGGCACAAACTGAACAAGGCGACATCTTCAAAATCACACTTGAAACAGATGAAGACATGGTAGGTAAACTCTTAAGATTTCACGCTGTGAGTTTGACTTGGGGATATTAGGTAAAATCCTTGTTTATTCAGTGAAAGAGAATGGCTCTAAAGAGTATCATTAAATTAGTTTCTAATTGATTGGGTTTATCAAAAAAAATTAAACAGTAAGCTTTTTTAGTGTGCTTGAGTTAAAATTTTTGACAATCAAGAACATTCAATATTTTTAACACCTAGTGAAGCTTAAGGTGTGGTTTAACTGCCTGTCAGTTTTGAGGGCGGGGCTTAATCCTGATGCCCCTCCTTAAGTGGTTCCTGGGTATGCACTGTCTTCATTTGGGATTTAACCACAGCTGAGACACCACATAATTGTATAAGGGCTAAGAGAGTTGGTAAAAGAGCGCCTGAAGGCTTTATGTGTCAATGCAAGGAGCATTCGTAATAAGGTGGATGAATTGAAAGTGCAGATTGTTATTAATGATTATGATATAGTTGGGATCACAGAGACATGGCTCCAGGGTGACCAGGGATGGGAGCTCAACGTTCAGGGATATTCAATATTCAGGAGGGATAGACATGAAGGAAGGGGAGGTGGGGTGGCGTTGCTGGTTAAAGAAGAGATTAACGCAATAGAAAGGAAGGACATAAGCCGGGAAGATGTGGAATCGATATGGGTAGAGCTGCGTAACACTAAGGGGCAGAAGACGCTGGTGGGAGTTGTGTACAGGCCACCTAACAGTAGTAGTGAGGTCGGAGATGGTATTAAACAGGAAATTAGAAATGTGTGCAATAAAGGAACAGCAGTTATAATGGGTGACTTCAATCTACATGTAGACTGGGTGAACCAAATTGGTAAAGGTGCTGAGGAAGAGGATTTCTTGGAATGTATGCGGGATGGTTTTTTGAACCAACATGTCGAGGAACCGACTAGAGAGCAGGCTATTCTGGACTGGGTTTTGAGCAATGAGGAAGAGTTAATTAGCGATCTTGTCGTGAGAGGCCCCTTGGGTAAGAGTGACCATAATATGGTGGAATTCTTCATTAAGATGGAGAGTGAGATAGTTAATTCAGAAACAAAGGTTCTGAACTTAAAGAGGTGTAACTTTGAAGGTATGAGACGTGAATTAGCTAAGGTAGACTGGCAAATGACACTTAAAGGATTGACGGTGGATATGCAATGGCAAGCATTTAAAGGTTGCATGGATGAACTACAACAATTGTTCATCCCAGTTTGGCAAAAGAATAAATCAAGGAAGGTAGTGCACCCGTGGCTGACAAGAGAAATTAGGGATAGTATCAATTCCAAAGAAGTAGCATACAAATTAGCCAGAGAAAGTGGCTCACCTGAGGACTGGGAGAAATTCAGAGTCCTGCAGAGGAGGACAAAGGGCTTAATTAGGAAGGGGAAAAAAGATTATGAGAGAAAACTGGCGGGAAACATAAAAATGGACTGTAAAAGCTTTTATAGATATGTAAAAAGGAAAAGACTGGTAAAGACAAATGTAGGTCCCCTGCAGACAGAAACAGGTGAATTGATTATGGGGAGCAAGGACATGGCAGACCAATTGAATAATTACTTTGGTTCTGTCTTCACTAAGGAGGACATAAATAATCTTCCAGAAATAGTAAGGGACAGAGGGTCCAGTGAGATGGAGGAACTGAGTGAAATACATGTTAGTAGGGAAGTGGTGTTAGGTAAATTGAAGGGATTGAAGGCAGATAAATCCCCAGGGCCAGATGGTCTGCATCCTAGAGTGCTTAAGGAAGTAGCCCAAGAAATAGTGGATGCATTAGTGATAATTTTTCAAAACTCGTTAGATTCTGGACTAGTTCCTGAGGATTGGAGGGTGGCTAATGTAACCCCAGTTTTTAAAAAAGGAGGGAGAGGGAAACCGGGGAATTATAGACCGGTTAGCCTAATGTCGGTGGTGGGGAAACTGCTGGAGTCAGTTATCAAGGATGTGATAACAACACATTTGGAAAGCGGTGAAATGATCGGACAAAGTCAGCATGGATTTGTGAAAGGAAAATCATGTCTGACGAATCTCACAGAATTTTTTGAGGATGTAACTAGTAGAGTGGATAGGGGAGAACCAGTGGATGTGGTATATTTGGATTTTCAAAAGGCTTTTGACAAGGTCCCACACAGGAGATTAGTGTGCAAACTTAAAGCACACGGTATTGGAGGTAAGGTATTGGTGTGGGTGGAGAATTGGTTAGCAGACAGGAAGCAAAGAGTGGGAATAAACGGGACCTTTTCAGAATGGCAGGCGGTGACTAGTGGGGTACCGCAAGGCTCAGTGCTGGGACCCCAGTTGTTTACAATATATATTAATGACTTGGATGAGGGAATTAAATGCAGCATCTCCAAGTTTGCGGATGACACGAAGCTGGGTGGCAGTGTTAGCAGTGAGGAGGATGCTAAGAGGATGCAGGGTGACTTGGATAGGTTGGGTGAGTGGGCAAACTCATGGCAGATGCAATTTAATGTGGATAAATGTGAAGTTATCCACTTTGGTGGCAAAAATAGGAAAACAGATTATTATCTGAATGGTGGCCGATTAGGAAAAGGGGAGGTGCAACGAGACCTGGGTGTCATTATACACCAGTCATTGAAAGTGGGCATGCAGGTACAGCAGGCGGTGAAAAAGGCGAATGGTATGCTGGCATTTATAGCGAGAGGATTCGAATACAGGAGCAGGGAGGTACTACTGCAGTTGTACAAGGCCTTGGTGAGACCACACCTGGAGTATTGTGTGCAGTTTTGGTCCCCTAATCTGAGGAAAGACATCTTTGCCATAGAGGGAGTACAAAGAAGGTTCACCAGATTGATTCCTGGGATGGCAGGACTTTCATATGAAGAAAGACTGGATGAACTGGGCTTGTACTCGTTGGAATTTAGAAGATTGAGGGGGGATCTGATTGAAACGTATAAGATCCTAAAGGGATTGGACAGGCTGGATGCAGGAAGATTGTTCCCGATGTTGGGGAAGTCCAGAACGACGGGTCACAGTTTGAGGATAGAGGAGAAGCCTTTTAGGACCGAGATTAGGAAAAACTTCTTCACACAGAGAGTGGCGAATCTGTGGAATTCTCTGCCACAGGAAACTGTTGAGGCCAGTTCATTGGCTATGTTTAAGAGGGAGTTAGATATGGCCCTTGTGGCTACAGGGGTCAGGGGGTATGGAGGGAAGACTGGGGCGGGGTTCTGAGTTGGATGATCAGCCATGATCATAATAAATGGCGGTGCAGGCTCGAAGGGCCGAATGGCCTACTCCTGCACCTATTTTCTATGTTTCTAAGTACAATTCATCATTTGCTGCTGAATATGGGTTCTCATATATTTTATTTTTTCTGAATGTGTGATGCATTCGCTTTTAAGTTTACTGTCTTGTTTCTGGTTTCCTGCCAAATACTTATTTTCTCACCCTGAATTAAACTTATTGGCATTTCTTCATTGTGGTTAGGTTAAAATTACAGAACTCTTGATGTCTTAATGCAGTTAAAGATGGGCATTAAATGCAGGAAGCAACTATACTCTATAAATAAAGGGGAAAAGCAAATCTAACTTGCATCCTTTACATCCTCAAGAATCGCTAAAACTCAATGCTGATACAATTTGAATGCTTATGGAATGACCGCTTTCCTGAAAGGGACTGAGTGAAAAGAAATTATTGAATTCTGTTTTACTTCTGGTATCTACTAACCTTTGTATTTTACTGTTTCTCTTCCGTGGTCATTCACTGTCCACTGCCATCATCCTGCTGCTTGTGCTGTCAGTGAAATTCATGAAGCCATGTTCATTGTATGTTCACAGGTGACTGAAATCAGGCTGAAGTATTTTGACACTGTTCCTGTATCCACTGCTATGTGTGTGCTGAAGACTGGATTCCTCTTTGTTGCCTCCGAATTTGGCAATCAGTGCGTATTCATTTTTACTATTCATGCTGGACATTTTGAACAGCTTTTTCTATACTCCTGTTCTGGGTTAATTGAAAAATACCCCTAAGTGGTTTACTGTTTGATGTCCCTTAAAGACAAACCTCAGTGTGATAAATGAAGGATTCTAAGATTTTGTGGCCTTGTAAGTGAATGTCATGGAGCTTCACAGTCAAATACAAACTGAGGTGCCTAATTTCACTAACCTAACTGGTTGTGTTACCAGCTATCTGAATTATTACCAGTTGGTACATTTAAAAGGTAATAAGCAGAGAAATTAGGTCTCTCAATTTCTATGATGTTGCTTGGTATTTGGGGAAAAAAAGGAATTTTCCTGCGTATACTTAATACAATATGTAGAATGGACCAGCTTGGTCTAATGTATGGACATATGGCCTGACATGCCTGTATCATCTCCGAAGAAACTTGCAGTTACTTCCACACCATTGCTTTATTGCCTTGGAAATTTTTCTCTTTTGTGTTTATATCTGATTTTCTGTTGAAAACTGCTATTGAATCAGTTTCTCCTTTTTGAGCAGTGCTTTGAACAGCCAGAAATTCTATAGTTCCTATTCCTATTCCTCCATATTCTCCCTAGACCTGCTCCATTTTACTCTTTCTTGATGTTTATGTTGTCTGTAAATCTCCTGTCCATCAGTAGTCTTAAAGCTACGGATGCTGGAAATCTGAAACAGATAAAAAGTGTTGATAATCAGCAGATCAGGTTGCATACTAGAGACTCAGCGTTTCAGGGTGAATCTTATCGAACTCTGTCTCAAATTTCTTTTGCTGCAGTGTCCAACTTCTAAGTATGGAAAGGCATCTTTATCCCTTTTCTCAGCAAATGTGTGCTGACTGGAAATCGCAATACTCACACTTATGTTACTTTTCTTCCTGTAAAGATATTGGTCTCTGCTGATCATATCATATTGTACTTTGGAAAGGGGAATATGGTGATCTTTTGAACAGGTTGATCAGTTGCTCTTGGCTCAAAAAGATTGTCTTTTTAGAACACTAATTGTTGCCTTCTCTTAGTTTTTAAACTTGTTTCGAAATGAGTATGTATGTAATATCTGGGTTTGCAGGGATGAAATTACCAGCCAGATCACAGATTTAGTGATTGAGTGCTGATAGGTATAGATCATGTAATATGCTTTTTAAAAATAGATACACAACTTTCATATTGCAGTTACCTTTATCAGATTGCACATCTGGGAGATGATGATGATGAACCAGAATTTTCTTCAGCCATGCCCTTAGAGGAAGGAGATACCTTTTTCTTTCAACCACGACCTCTCAAAAACTTGGTATTAGTGGATGAGCTGGACAGCCTGTCACCAATTTTGACATGCCAGGTATATAATGCATTCAAAACCCTTTGCTTTGCAGGTAACTCCATCCTCCATTTTTTTCATGATTTATTAGATTGCCTAGATCAAGAAACCTTTTGGAATTGACTGTGCTCTTTACTTTGGCAGAATTAGCCATTGCTGTAAATAGTGCTAACTCAATGAATCTAATTGTTTCCTGAGCAAAAAAAAAAATCAAGTTTTGCTTACTGAGATCTGTTCTGGCTATTTATGTATTAATATGATTGTTTGCTGTCAGGTGCTTAACCATTGTTTTCATTTTTACTGATAGATTGCTGATTTGGCAAATGAAGATACACCTCAGTTGTATGTTGCTTGTGGGAGAGGCCCAAGGTCATCGTTGAGAGTCTTGAGACATGGTCTTGAGGTATGAGATTTTTACTTAGATAATAGAAGGACAGGAGTAGTTTCACTTTTAGTCAGTTCAGGATTTGAATATAATCTGAAAGTTCATAGAATTATCGGATAGCTGGTCCTGATTCCCACTTTAGACAGCCTCATTAGATATTTGTAGTTACAAGTCACGGCAGGCGTCTGAGGTACGATGGCAGATAGGTATTAGTGAAGGCTCTTGTTCTGACTGGACTGGCAATACCTTCTGTGCCTTTTTTATGTGTGTATGTTTGGTGCGGAAAGGCCTGGGTTACCGCTTACACTGCTGCTGAAATGATGAGTATCATGTCTCTTCTCTGAAAAGTATTTGGGGAAAATTCTATTTCTCTGATTCAGCAGAATAGCTCCACGCAACTGATGTGTGAAGTTGCTGGTTTTCTAAGCATTTCAGTTTAACATTGAGAAGACCAAAATCATTGTATTTGGCCCATATCAAATTTTCCATAATCATCAGTTCCATTGCTAGCTGAATTGAATTTACACTGAAGGAAAAATTCCTTTAAAGTGGGTAATATAGAAGGTTTAATATACTTCCCTAATTTTTTTTTTGACAGGTATCAGAAATGGCTGTCTCTGAGCTGCCTGGTAATCCTAATGCTGTGTGGACTGTAAGAAGACATGTGGAAGGTATGGTCTGAATAATGTAAGACACCCTCATTTTGGATAGGATGCAGTGCTATTCATATGATGGTATCCAGCAATTACACTGGAATCACGACAATTCAAAATACACTGAGGGAAGCAAGAATTCTGACTTAACATATTTCCATATTGAGTTGTAAATGTTTTTTTTTCATTTTGACTTGCTTAACCCACTGGGTAAACCCTCTGATTTCCTATGAAGTGGCATGTGTTGTTTTGTAAAGTGGAATTTCACGACAACCGGAGCTGGCATTTCATCAATAGGCATACCTGCCTATTATTGCTTCATATCAGCCCAAAATCCTTATTCTTGCCAGTCTGGTTCTGAAACTAAAGTTACTGAAAGCAAAAGGATTGATCTGTTATGAAATGCAGTCCTTGTACATTGGAAGTTAGTCCTTATTTAGAATAACTTGCTTTGATTTGACACTAATTTATGTTTATCAGTAATTTGCAAACCCGGCTATTGTGGCGCACATAATTGCGTTACCAGGGTGGTGAGATAAAAGGATTTGAGTTCAAAATTTGTTTACGGTAGCTGTGTAATTTATATACATTTTTTAGAAGTCATTAATAATGACCAGAAATTACTGAATTGTCTTCAGGGAAAGAAATCTATCAGCTTGTCTGGTCTGGCTTGTGTGACTCTGCACCTAGCAATTTGCTTAACTCTGAATTGACTGACAGACTACTCAGTTTGGCCAAGACTATAATGGCTACTATCTTCCCTCTGCTGATGAATCAGTACTGTTCCATATTGAATAACATTTTGAAGAAGCAGTGAAAGTAAAAAGGGCACAGAATGTACTTTGGGTGAAGGACTTTAGTGTCCATCGTAAGAGGTGCGTGGTAAAACCAACCACCACTTATTTAACTGTTGTGGCCTGAAGGATGTGGCTGCCAGTTTGGTTCCACTTCAGGTGGTGAGTGAACTAACAAAAGGCATTGACCTACTTGACCTCCTCCTTCCCAGTCTACCAGTGGAACATGCATCTTTCCACAATCTTTAAATGAATGCTAAGAAGCTCCACACTATTTGTGCCAAGGTAGCCTATTTAATTAGTTGACACACCATCAACCTCTCCAAGTGTTCATTTTCTCCACTACTGGCTTTGTAGTTAAAGCATATAATCTTTTAAAACACAGTCTGCAGTTGTTCCCATAACCTCCCAAACCGCCCCCCCCCCCACCCCCAGGAAACCGACCTTTTCAAGATCAGAAACCCGGCTGAATTTCATCACCCACTTTGCTTTCCTTGTACACTAATCTGATAATCTGATTTGGAATTGGCAGTCTTTCATCGTCAGCACAGGGAAGTACTTTTACTAAAGTGGGCCTGTGTTCTTGTATTTTTCTCTTTCCATTAAATAGCAATCATGAGTGGACTTTTGCTTGAACTTCCAATCCTAGCCTAGTGTGTTTCACTCAGTAATTTTCTCCACTATGACTTAATTTGGGGTTAGGTTATTGAATATAAATTGGGGTTAATCTGGAAAGGCATACTGTGATTTTTGTCATTGTGTCTTATTGTAAATGATGTACAAAACTGGAAACTGCAATATTGGTCTCTTGGGCTGGGTACAGCAAGTTTTGATTGTCCTTATATATTTTTAAGCAATTGTATGATGATCAGATCAACCAAAGCCATTAGCAAACGTGGAATAAACATATTTCTTTCAGTCAATTGAGTAAATTTACTTCTCGGTTTTGGTTGGGAATGAGTAGCATTTGGAATTCCTACTGCACTTTAATTGTTTGGAATGGAAATGGCTACTTTTTGATTCTTTTCAAACGAATGGTGCTTTTTACTTGAGTTTCTTGGAAAATAATGCTCCAATATAAACTTCAAAAGAACATAAACTTGTTCTGCCATTAAAACATCCTCTTATTTGGGGCAAAACCATTAAATTTTGTAAATTGGCTAATGGATTATGCTCGTTCCCATTTTATAGTTTCATTTATGATGGCAACTGACACTTTACATCTTGCCTGCAGTGTCTGGTGGGTAAGAGTTCATATTTGCCTAGCCTAAGTGATTGTTTTGCTGTTTATAGTTTATACCCTGGTTGTCTCTTTTGAGTGTGAAAGAGCAGTACTAACCCTGGCTGGTATATGGTGGCTCGATCTCTACCAATACCAAGCCTCTGTTTCTCTCCCACAGGTGGCCGGGGAAGGTGCTGCTCATTCTAGGTGCGTACCTGCTGCTAGGGCCTCCGGGATATTGGTTTAGGACAAACATTGTAAAGAAAAGTCCTAATCAGTGATTACATGAAGCAGAGCACTGATGATACAGATATTCTACATGAATGGAAAGCTGCAACGTTCCCAACCTTCCCATCCCAACAATAGAATCATTATGAGAATCAGCAAGACTATTGTCAGTGTTGTCATTAGGTCTGATGTACTTTATTGGTATTTATGCAGGAAAGTGCATCTCAGTGACTGTGCTGCAAAAGTGGTGCTTCACATTTTTTTGATTGCAAGCTCCTCAAACACCAAAAGTTTAACCTAATGTGAAACTCAAAACTCCCCCTCCAAATGTGACTCAGGTTTGGAAGTTCATAATAACTGTATTTTCATAATAACTTCATTTGGATGGAGGGACTGTTGTACTTAATTAACATCCCTAAATAACATTTACTGTACTTTATTGTGGGGGTTCTGAACTGTTTGTTTTGGAAATCTTATGAAAAGCTAATGCAATAATTGTGATATTTATGTCAGGTTTTCATTTTAGCTGCAGTAGAAGGTTGTAAATTCAATATTTTGGTCATACTGGTAATGTAAAATACATTGTTGGCAGATTTGGCTGGAAATGACAAGGATGCAGTGCAAGATTAATTTAGGAACACCCAAATCATCAGATTTATTGTACTTCAAGATCTTTAATAGATCTTTGAATCAAATTAGATTGTCGACGTTCACCAAATAAACTTTAATATAATGCTGCTTTTATGAACTTAGCTTTATCGTACCAATTCCTAAGCTGGGTTTGCTACCAGCAGGCAGCTTATCAACCTGTTAGCTGCTCGAGGGCTTGACCTTCTAGACCTTAACTAACAGTGGCTAAGAGATTGCCAAACTCAAGATTTGAAAACATGTAATAGCCTTTTTGTCTTTACTAATAGATTTTCCAGTCTCAAGCCAAAATAGTTCATGCATTTAGAAGTTTCATGATGACATTTATTCTGTTTCATTCTTAAACCTGTCGCTAGTATTGCCTTTGTCAAGGACTAGGTAGAGATGACTTCTAGGCAGAGCCTCATAGCAGTAAGTGGTACACTGTATTTTTTTTATGGTGTTCCTTTTTCCCTTGTCCTGTACAAGTCATCCCCAGCACACAAGACAAATAGGATCAAATCTACAAGAGACAGCCGACTGCTTTCAACAGAACATATGGTGATCCTAATAGCAGCTTCATTTTGACATTGGGAGGGACTTTATTTGTGCAGTAAAAATGAAACCCACAAGATGCAATAAGGAATTGCCACTTAGTGATTTCCATTAGAGGCAAGGTAATGCTTATTGGCAAATTGTATTATATATTATAAGTGTTGAATGTTAACCTGCAAGTGTATTTTGCACCTTTTTTGTGTGTGTTTAGATGAATATGATGCATACATCATTGTGTCTTTCGTGAATGCTACACTGGTACTGTCTATTGGTGAGACCGTAGAGGAAGTGACAGACTCTGGATTTCTGGGTACCACCCCCACACTCTCCTGCTCCTTGCTTGGTGAGGATGCACTGGTTCAGGTAGGACTATAGGGTTTAGCCCAGGACGTAAACATCTGGATGTATTTTACAGCCTGTCGCTGTTTTCTAAACAGGGTTCTTCAGTTTCTTTCACTCAAATATTGTGCCAGATTATTGCATACAAAAAAATCTTCACAGATCATGGCACACTTGACTGTCCCATATAAAGTATGCGCAGTTTCCTGCTGTAGCTTCAATAGCACCACCCAAATATAAATTTGAGCAACAAGAGTAAGGGAATGATACTGTTTGTAACTTCATCTCCACGTCACACCACATGCTGAGTTTCAATGTTGCTGGTTTAAAATCGTAGAACTTTTAGTGTTGTGAGTATTTTAAACACATGGACTGCAGCAATTCAGGAGGAAAAGTAGTAAATGATGTGTCAGCAATGCCCATATTCTGGGAAAAAATTGGTTTGTACATTGGCTCAGCTGAATCTATAATGTTTTATGCTGGCTGTTACCAATAATTTCATTGACTGTTCGAGTAATCTGTTTTGCATACCCTTCTTGCTTCACTCATGCAATCTGGGAAAAAAATGTAGCATCTAATTTTTTGAATTTAAGCCTTTTCCCTATATTTTTTTAAAAAAGCTGGTGTAATCTGTTTAAGTGGCAAGACGAGCTACATGTGAAGTGTCATAATTAACATTATTTTATTCCTCCTAAATCTAGCCCAGTGACCATTAGTACCTCATTCAGCATTTTTCAGCTGAGTAGAAATTCACCATCTGTATGTGCATAGCTTTTTCTCCTTGAGGCAAAAAGTTTTGTGTCCCAATGACATGCTGAAATAGAAAACATCTGAGATTTCCATTGATCAAGTGATTATTTCACTGGTGTGATTTAATTAATTTGTATTTTAATTAAATTGTTACTTTCAAAAAATGTTTTTTATCCCAGAATTAGGAATGCAAAAGTTGGAAGTTACAATTGGGTTATTGTTGGACCTGTTGAAAACTTTACACTAATTTCTGAAGTCTCACCATGGGAAAGATTTATTGGCAATGGGATACAGGCACGGTACAAACTCACTAGAATTTTTGGGCCAGAATTAAATTGCAAAAACAGTCTCAATAAATGAGGATTGTATTTCTCCTAAGTGTCAAATTTCAGTATGATTGCGTTACCTGGGTTGGTTAAGCTGTGATAATTTATTTTACAGCTAGCCTATTGAGGGTTGGTGATGTTACATATTCAAACAGATGGTACTGGAAATCTGGAGCTCTTCCCCTGTGAGCTAACACAGCTGGAAAAATGGAAAAATCATAAATTGATTAGAGAATTTTTATTTGGCCAAGATTACTGAACAAAAGTTTGGAGTTAAATTACTGCCATGTGATTCCAATGAGATAAATTTGAGTAATTGATTAGCTGACCTACTTCTGTTCCTATTAGTGGCAAAATGAGTCTGGTGAATTGTAAGAGTTGTAAATTGTAAAGAAAAGGTACAGATTATAAGGTTCAATTATGTAATTGTAAGTGACTGAAATTAGTGTAATATTCTTGAGGAATAATTGTTGATTAATCTACCTAGCCCACTAATGTTTTGCTGGCCATGTGGTAACTTTGGTAATCTTGGATAAATAGAATGAGGGACAACGTGATGGAAGGCGCTCAGAGGATAATTACTGATGGAAAATTCTTGCCAATTGACATAGTGTTAACAAGAATACACCTGGGAATGCAATTGAATGCTTGATGGGGATGTAATAATTGATGAAAATATGACAGTTTTTCCACAGTTTTGAAGTGGAGACTATTTTAAAAGGAACATGATTTATCTGGGCAGGAGCAACATGAAATAAAGATGAATTAGAATAATTAGGTCTATACATAGTGTTATTTATTTTCTGATAACCAAGACTGAGCTTGTCAAGTTTCTCACCTTGATTGAGTAGCTGAAATAAGCAGAAGGAATGAGAGGATTTTCTTAATTTTTTAAATGATCGTGATATTGTGCATTATCACTCTGTGGAAAGATTGCCTCACAAAAACAACACAAGATGAACTTGAAAGTGCACTTTGTACTATAGCCTAATTAACTCCCTTTCTGATGGGTTTTAAGGTGTACCCTGATGGGATCCGTCACATCCGTGCCGATAAGAGAGTCAACGAGTGGAAGACCCCTGGTAAAAAGACAATTGTGAAATGTGCAGTGAATCAGAGACAGGTGGTGATTGCACTGACTGGCGGGGAGCTGGTTTACTTTGAGATGGATCCGGTGAGTAAACTACAATGTAGAAGTACATTAGTTGATAGGTCACTGTTTTTAACTTTCAATTAAAATACATGCACCTGGTCAGAATTTGTTATCCCTTCCAAGCACATAACTTGCTCCAGGGCGTCACTGCTCTATGCATACAGCCAACAGAGGTGACCGGTTCTGAGTGTCCAGCACTTAGATCTGGTTTCCGATTAAAGTTCTGGTGTTTGAATATTGTTCTCACTTCCAAGAAAGTGGAAACAATCTGCAAAATTGATGCACAGAAAACATAGATTATTTTACACTAGTCAGTTAAGTCATAGAAGCATACAGGCTTTTGAGAAAGGAATGGCAGGAAAAGATGGAAAGGGCAGTATTAAAATGTTAGGTCAAGTTGTATTTGAAGCAGTTCTTTTCTTTGTCAGTAGTTATT